>NW_012116265.1:27073972-27125603 GCF_000951035.1 Colobus angolensis palliatus
AAAAAAAAAATTAAGGAAACAGGACCTACCTGTATCTGTGCCAACAGGGGGCACTACCCCACTGTAAAGAACAAATCAAAAGGTGTTTTGTGTTGTACCTGGAGGATCCAATGATCTTGATTTTGGCAAAAACTTGAAGAGAAGGGTGGTCTTTACATGTGTGGAAACCTTGAGTGGCAGAGCAAATAGCAAGAGAAATTGCTCAGTGGCTTTTAAAATTTGAAATATAATTTTACTTTTTATTTTTACAATACAGTGTACAGTATGACATCTCAAAATAACAGAGTGCAGATACAGGATAAGAGTACAAAGGGGGATTAACAACAGATGTCAGAAGGTTACCTTTATTAAGGCTAAATCCCTGCTTTATATTTTCCACACATTCACAAAATTACATTCAAATCATTCCTTATCAATACTTATTTCTTAGGCCATGAGAAAAGGAAAAATCCAGACATTTGATTTTCATAGAAAGCAAATCTGGATTAGTCTAAATAATATTCTCCGTCCATTTGTTCTGACAACGAAAATTTGAGAAATAAAGATATGCACCAACCTAACACTTCCTTATTTGGATTTTCCAAGTACACTGCATTAGTTATTGATACCATTTCTATATTACATGGGTAAGACCTCCCCCCCCCCACAATGGGGTCTCCAGTCAGAACCACAGAGGGACAGGAAATAGAATTGGCCAGTGTGGCTGTACAACTAGGTGTACAGCAAGGCTTTTTTCCATATTCTTTTGTGGAGGTCAGCAACAACTCACTTTTCACTTGAAGGACTGTGTTGAATATCAGCACATCCTTATCACTGGGATTTAGAAAAGTTTGGGACATTTCTATCTATCATTGCTGATGAGGAAGGGGAGAATGATAGGACTTCACTGACCTTGAAATATTTATCACCTCAGACTTCCTAAAAGTACGGCATGGCATGGCCTCTGCCTTGGTACAAGATCTACTTGTTAAAGCCATGTTCCTGAATCTTGACAGCACATGGCCCTAGTGCAGGCCTAATGTCTACAGCGGGCACAAGAGCCACTCACTGACACTACCTACAGCCTCACTCTAACTTAACATGAACTGCCAATAGTTTAGCTTTTGGAGTTGAAAACAGTTGTCAGTTACAATAAGCAGATCACAAAACTCCATTGTCGACCATAGACTGCCCTTCATTCCTGAGAAGTAAACTGAAAAACTGAAAAGATTAAGTGCTAAGTATATTCCTTAGTTTTTAATGCCAAAAATCGGTGTGACCTGTGAATTTTCCTGGCTCTAAATTGGAGTATTTCAGAGCTGAAGAGACAGTATGTATGGCATTCCTTCCCTCAACCCAAGAATGTTACTTTCTTCCTAAGGAACATTATCTTGAAAATATTTCCACATAAAACACTCTCCAGCCAACTTAATAGGCCATGCAAATTTGAACAGAAAAAGGCAACATATAAACTGTCTACATCTGTTCAAATAAAATTATGTAGAAGAGGAAAAAAATCAAATATATACATGACACAAATTACTCCTTAAACACAATTCCTTATGTTAAATGATGTCAGCATTATTCCAGTGTTTAGCTCTGGGAATAGGAAATGCTGTAGCTAAAGTCACCATAAAAATAAAATCAAGGCATTCACATTTGAGGTTGTTTGTCACACATCACACTATCCTAAAGGCTTGAAAAGACGGCAAATTAAGTTTCTATGCCAATTATACATGTTGAATTTTAAAGCTACAGCTATAGAGACAATACAAAAATCCTATTAGCTTAAATGTTTTTTATGATTTACCAAGCTGTTGCATTCTGGTCATAAGAGGCAGACCTTGTTAGGTTAAAAACCTATTTCTATATACGTAATACCTTTTTCTCTCTAATATTCTTTTCCTAAAATATTCAAATGACTTTCAGGTCTTCCTTTCCTTTTGATCTTAGAGTCAATTGTCATAGTATTTCCCAAGGACATATATAATTTTATTCAGATGCTAAACAAGTGTTTTCAATGACCATTTGTTGATCTATTAAATATTAATATACAGTACAGCAGCTATATTCATCAACAGAATTCCAGTTTATTACCTATATATATGTAGCACAGTCATAGAATACTGTGCTCATACATAAAAATGCAAAAACTGTCAAATGTGCTGTCCTTCCATGTATATAAAAAACTAGTAGCATCATGAGGAAGAAACTTTTTAACAGTCAATATAGATTATAATGAACACCTGCCATTCATAAAAATGTAACATACATCCTACTATACTATGCAGATGAGCTAGGTTAGTAAATCAGTTGAGACGACTTAAGAAAAAAAATTCAGAAAATCGTAATTTAAAAAAGATCAGCATATTTTGTATACCTTTAAGTAGATTATTAGAGTGTGTTGAGTGTAGAGTCTGATCCACAAAATTTGAGCGAAAAAACTGGTGCTTCTAATGGAATGTTTTTTGTTTTTTTAAGAATTAAAAGACATACAAATGAATTCAAGCCTAAAAAAGTAGCTCCAACCCAAAGTGGCACCATTTTGTGTTTTATTTTTCCTTTTTAGGAAAGTATCTCTGATGACTAAATAGTCTCCTAAGCAAATACTGCCTTGCCCAGTGCATAGAGGCACAATCCCTCTGCTCAATATTCCCAATGAAGTCATTTAAGTGTAAATGATTTAACACTTAAGTGTAATCACATTAATATTTGTGTGAGACATGGACACTTGTGTATACAAGTTTTTCACAGAGATACGACTAAGCAGAAAGGGTTTAGGTGAAAACAAAAGGTTTTAACAGGACAAAATGGAATGCTCTGTTGAAAGCTTCCATTTAGAATCCCAAAATGAGGCAAGAACCGCTAAAGCCATGTATAGAGAATAAAGGATGCTGTGCACAAACTGCCTAACGGAACTGTCCTCTCACTAATTCAAGAGATCTAAGAACAGATCTACAGCTTATACTGCTGCCTTCCACCCTATCCTCAATCTTGCTGCAGTGTTGGGCAATCTTCCTACTGGCAGTTTTTGCCAGATCAAGTCCAACATGCCATAGAATGGATGTTTCTTTCACCTCAGCCAAGTGGATGGTACCCACTGAGGTTCAGTATCAAGTTTGTTAATTAACCTAAGCAATTCCTGATAGGCTTTATCAAGATCTGAATTCACAATTGCCGTATCAAAGTAGTGGCCATTGTTCTGCTCCATCTCTCTTGTCTTCTCAATGATTTCTCTCAATTCTTCAGGCTGCAAAGAGAAGATAAAAACTGTGAGATAATTCCTTTTCTAACCAAACAATATAGGATGAGTCAGAGATGGCCTTCCTTCTGTCTCTCCCAACCTCAGGAGCTCCTTTCCAACCCTGTCATGGCCACACTGTTTCCTTTGCTTTGGCATCTTCAGGACTCACATTATGAACCATTTGGAACTCAATATATCCTGTTTTATACCACTATTTAGGTTTTCACATATTTTGTCTTATCTCACCAACAAGACTACAAGCTTCAAGAACACAGACTGTTACTTTGAATTCCCTACAAACATTTGTTTTCAAACATTCTAGGACACTATAACCTCTTCCTAATAGTAACATCTTCTGTAACATGAAGTGAACCTTTCTTGTTGGAGCAAGGACCTAAAATGCCATCTACTTTTGGCTCTAGTAATGAGCCCTTGCCCTTTACTGTGCGCTGCAGACAGTTAAAAGTATCTTACCAAAGTTTGGGAAACTATATAGAGCAGCCTACTTTAAAATACCGACTGAAGGAAAGGGCCATTCTGCAAAGATAAGCAGGCAGCAACGCTATGTGCAAAACTTATCCCAAACCCTCTAATTATCAAGCACATATGTTTGAGAAAGTGAAACTCACCCCAAATCACCCCTGCCAATGAAGACAACTAATTTAAACTCAAGACAAAATGTCTCAGATATAAAAGTCACACATCAGTACTATATTGGACCCACAGTACAAAAATATTCATATCATTCAACTGTTTGAACTTCCGTAACAGTAAGAAAACATATTAAAAATATGACAACTCTGGTTAGTCCTGAGGCAGTTTCTTGCATGGCTCTCTAATTCTCATTCTGGAATGTTGTACATCTGAATATGGCACACAGAATCCTTTGTTCCCAGCAGGGAATCTACTTCACCACTGTAACTGAATACACTGACATTTTTGCTAAAACTTATGTCTACCAAAAGCTCGAGATTATTGAATATTCTAGGACTCCACAGAGAACTGAAACTTTGTGGTACTGGAGTTGAAATGAAAATGCTAAAGCCCCAATCCACCTAGTTTTTATCAAATTTAAGGCATTGTTATTTCATTTTATGCCAAAACACCTTATATCACTTATTTAGTACTTTATGTCTGAAGTCCTCTTTCAAATTACAATCCATGACTAAGATGAAACAAAATGTTTTAGCTCAAAATTTTTAGCTGAACTAGGCAAAACTGACAATAAGTTCATATTGCCAGATAGCCACTCTCAAGCCTCTATACTAGCAGAACAGATTCAGAGATTCAGAATACAATTAGATAACTGGTTGGTTACATTTTGCACCCAGTGAGTGTTGCCCAGGCTGGAGTGCAGTGGCACGAACTAGGCCTCTTGAGTAGCCAGTACCACAGGCATGCACCACCACACCCAGCTAATTTTTTTTTATAGTTTTAGTAGACACAGGATTTCACTATGTTGCCCAGGCTGGTCCTGAACTCCTGGCCTCAAGTGATCCGTCCACCTTGGCCTCTCAAAATGCTGGGAAGCCACTGCGCCTGGCCTTCTATATCAATTTAGTAAACTAAAAACAGTTTAGCAGTTTTTTACACAGTTAAAACACACATTTATCTTTTTTTTTTTGAGAAAGGGTCTTACTCTGTTGTCCAGGCTGGAGTGCAGTGGCGCAATCCCAGCTCACTGCAACCTCCACCTCCTGGGTTCAAGTGATTCTCCCGCCTCAGCCTTCCAAGTAGCTGGGATTACAGGTGCATGCCACCACACCCGGCTAATTTTTGTACTTTTAGTAGAGATGGGGTTTCACTATGTTAGCCAGGCTGGTCTCGAACTCCTGACCTCAAGTGATCTGCCTGCCTCAGCCTCCCAAAGTGCTGGGATAACAGGCATGAGCCACTGTGCCCGGCCCTCAAAATTTTATCCAAATATTTTTTAACTGAAGAATGGATAAATTGTGCTATATTAGTATCATGGTATATTACTCAGCATTAAGAGAGAATGAACTGCTGTTAGACACAACACAGATCAATCTCAAAAACATGCTGATCAAAAGCCAGACACAAACTTTAACAAACTGCATGCTTCTATTTATATGAACTTCTAGAACAGACCAAACAAATCTATAGTGACAGAAAGCAGAATAGTGGTTGCCAGAAAGAAAGAATGGAGGGGCATTAACTTCAAAGGGGCATAAGAAAACTATCTAGAGTAATAGAAATGTTCTAAATCTTGATAGGCATGGTGGTTACACAGGTATACATTTCCAAAACTTGCTGAATTATACAATTAAAATGCATGTATTTATTGTATGTGAAATATACTTCAGCAAAGAAAAAGAATCAAAGTTCTAATTAGAAAATCAAATATATTGCATATTGTTAAAACATTTTGGTACTGATCAACTTCCTGCTTTAAAAATACATATAAGCTAGGACCTATGGCACATGCCTATAGTCCCACCTTATAGGACTGGCATGGGAGGGTCATTTGAGTCCAGGAGTTCAAGGCTTGCAGTGAGCTATGGTCATGCCACAGCACTCTAGTCTGGGTGACATAGAATCTCCTCTCAAAAACAAAACAAAACAAAACAAACAAACAAAAAAAAAACAGTCCTAAAATTTAGGATGGCCAATTCTAAGTGAAGTAGATAAAAATTCCATTAGAACACTGCCAGAGACCAACCAAAAGAAAGATGGTGGCTGGGCACGGTGGCTCACGCCTGTAATCCCAACACTTTGGGAGGCCAAGGCAGCGGATCACGAGGTCAGGAGATCAAGACCATCTTAGCTAACACGATGAAACCCCATCTCTACTAAAAATAAAAAATAAAAAAATAAAAAGAGCTGGGCATGGTGGCAGGTGCCTGTAATCCCAGCTACTCGGGTGGCTGCGGCAGGAGAATCACTCAAACCCAGGAGGCGGAGGCTGCAGTGAGCCGAGATTGCGCCACTGCACTCCAGTCTGGGTGACAGAGCAAGATGCCATCTCAGAAAAAAAAAAAAAAAAAAAAAAAAAAAAAAAAAACAAAAAAAAAACAGATGCTTAACATGTTTTGGAATGGCCTATGGTCCTTCATATAATAGTGAATCCTTGTTGGAAAAAAGGCCTAAAAAGAAATAAGTGTGCATGTTAGGAAGTGGAAAATTAGGCTGAACAGGAAGAATGGAGTACACTCTGGTCCTCAGTGTGCATCCTTTTCCTTGAACAATCATGGAATTCTTGTTCTACCAAAGTAGTTATTGGACACTAAATTTTACACAGTATTAACCTTGTTTTTCTTGCTATATTGTGATCCTCCTCAAGAACAGCCAGTGACCATGCTACCTATTTCCTTTGTATCATTCCAAGTGCTATGGACAACAAATACTCTAACTCCAGTTACTTATGAATTTGTAGGTATATGGCGGAAATGAAAAAGGAGTGCAGTACTACACTTTAATCAGCTAGCCTACTTAGCCTAGACAAAGCAACCAGAATTATGCTCATCATGTAGGATGGGAAAGCCCTTGATGTCTGTAGCCTAAGACATTAAAAGTTACTACCTCACATATAGATTGAATAAGAAATGTTGGCCGGGCATGGTGGCTCACGCCCGTAATCCCAGCACTTTGGGAGGCCAAGGCGGGCGGATCACGAGGTCAGGAGACTGAGACCACGGTGAAACCCCGTCTCTACTAAAAATACAAAAAATTAGCTGGGCACAGTGGCAGGCGCCTGTAGTCCCAGCTACTTGGGAGGCTGAGGCAGGAGAATGGCGTGAACCCGGGAGGCAGAGCTTGCAGTGAGCTGAGAATGCGCCACTGCACTCCAGCCTGGGTGACAGAGCGAGACTCTGTCTCAAAAAAAAAGAAATGCTAAGTAGACATAGAGTGAAAAAAGATATTTTGGAGGGTGAAGAGGAAGAGGAAGGGTTAATGTGTTGTTGTGGACAGTCAAGAATGAAAGGAGGCTGAGCGCGGTGGCTCACGCCTGTAATCCCAGCACTTTGGGAGACCGAGGCAGGTGGATCACGAGGTCAGGAGATCAAGATCATCCTGGCTAACATGGTGAAACCCCATCTCTACTAAAAACACAAAAAAATTAGCCAGGCAGAGCTTGCAGTAAGCTGAGATTGCGCCACTGCACTCCAGCCTGGGCGACAGAGCGAGACTCCATCTCAAAAAAAAAAAAAAAAAAATGAATGAAAGGAAGGCTGGGTGTGGTGGCTTACACCTGCAATCCAAGCACTTTGGGAGGCTGAGGCAGGAGGGTTTCTTGAGGCCAGGAGTTCAATACCAACCTGGCAACATAGCGAGACCCTGTCTATACAAAATACATAAAAAATTAGCCAGACATGGTGGTGCATGGCTACAGTCCCAGCCACTTGGACAGGCTGGGGTGAGAGGATCACCTGAGCCCAGAGTCTGAGCCTGCAGTGAGCCATGAACATGCCACTACACTCCAGGCTGGGCAACAGAGTTAGACCCTATCTCAAAACAACAATGACCAAAAAAACAAAAAACAGAATCAAAAGAAAGGAATGTAAATATGCTTTTAATGACTATCTTTAAGGAGATTTAAAGGCATAGTCAATGAAATGAGGCAATCTGAGTAAGCCCTCTCAAAAATAGATCTATTTAATAAATAAGGAGCAAAAAAACAAGGAAGAACACGTTACTTTGATACAGTAAGTCTTGACAGAGTTATCATCTTACATAATTAAATAAAAGCTCAATGCTTTATTAATAACATATATTATCATTCACTTAATTATCAATGTTTAATGTGACATAGACTACCTCAACCATATCTAGCACAGATCTAAAATAATTTAAAAACATTTTTCTGTTCCAAACCATGTGAGAAGACCAAAGGGAGAAGAAAAGCAGAACATAATTTTCAGTGGGATAAAAAGAAGAAAAAAGCAAGAGCACTCAAATTTGGCTCCCTGAAAATGTGGAGTATCTACAGAGAAAAGTCAGTAATCCTGAAGAGTTGGCTGATAACTTTGGTGGCAGTCACATCACCCTAGAAATGTCACAGACCCATGTGAAGAAGCTCAAAAGTTACCATATGTAGACGCCCCAACTTTGGAAAGCTGTGATAGTCCAACCCAGTGGCAACCATGGCAATTTCTGGGCAAGTAATATTACAGAAAGAATACTAAGTTTGAAAGCTCAAGCTAATGGAGCTTTTAAGCACCAGGACAAATTAGACCAGGACTGTTTCATGTTTACCTTCAATGGAATAGTACAATAGTGTGAAAACTTTACCTTTGGATTTTTGCCTTCTTTGGCCAATAATGCCCGAAGTCTTTCTTGTGAAGGGGGTGCAATGAAGATAATATATGGTTTCAAATCTGAATTCCGAAGAGTCTTCAATGACTGTAAAGAAGAGATATTTTGATTTTTAAAATAATTTGCATCATTTAATTACTTCCTAATAATACTGATTGGATATATATATTAGATTAAGGGACTTGCTCTGTTGCCTAGGCTGGAATGCAGTGGTGATCACAGCTCTCCGCAACCTCAATCTGCTGCGCTCAAGTGACCCTCTCACCTCAGCATCCTCAGTAGCTAGAACCATAGGCATGTACCACCCTGTCTGGCTAACTTTTTACTTTTTTGTAGAGACAGGATCTTGCTTTGTTGCCCAGGCTGGTCTTGAACTCCTGGCCTCAAGCAATGCTCCTGCCTTGGCCTCCCAAAGTGCTGGGATTATAGGCATGAGCCACTGCACCTGGCCCAATTCACAATATTTTTAAGATCCTACCATTCACTGTAAGAATATACTGTGAAGCTATATATATATATATATGTGTGTGTGTGTGTATATACACATTATATATAATATACATATATTATTTTAGCTTGCTCTTTTATGTAATGAAATATAAGTGAATGATACTGAAGGATGACAACTGTGATATTAAAATACCTTGCTAATAAGATCACATACAGATTACAATAACCATATTAAAAATCCATTTTGGAGGAATTAGAATCATACAAGTTGCCTTACTATGTGCCAGACACTAAATATAAGCAAAATCAGAGAACATAACTTCACATGTGCAAAAGACAATTCAAGAAAAGCACATCTAAGAAAAAGATGACTATATTTGAATCTGGAGATTGCAGTTTTCACTTTGTTACCAATGCATGACTCTGTGTCCTCAAACTGAAGTGCTCTATCAAAATGGAGATTATAGGAATATGCCATTTCTATCTAAAAACATTAAGATGATTAAAACAATATGCTGAGTTCTTTGTTGAAATCTGTTAGCTATTTTTCTTGGAGAAATAAGAATTTTAAAAACCTGTTTGCCCAAATAATATAAAGAATTCGAAAGAAATTTAGTAAAAACATGTATACTTCTCTTAAATCAAAAATGTATAACTGAAAGAGTAGAGCCTAAGCGCATTCGTCCACTAAAACACAAACAAAAATCCCTAATTACTATTTTAGAATAGCCGATTTAGAATCAATTCTCCTTTATGTACATCTCTTTAATGACCACTGACTATGTTGCCTGATTTGACATGAGCAGCAGCCACATTAAGGAAAGTTGTATGCTAAAGCTGTATGGTCTACAAAAATTAAAAAATTTTCCATAACATTTGGAGTTTCTTAAAAACTCCAAAATTTCTAAAATTAGTTTTTTTGTTGTTTTGTTTTTGTTTTTAAGACAGGGTCTCACTCTGCTCACTCTGTCACCCAGGTTGGATGCAGTGCAGCTCACTACAATCTCTGCCTCCCTGGCTCAGGCAATTCTCCCATCCCAGCCTCCCAAGTAGCTGGGACCACAGGTGCATGCCATAACGCCTGGCTAATTTTTTAAATTTTTGGTAGAGATGGGGTTTTGCCATGCTGCCCAGGCTGGTCTGGAACTCCTGAGCTCAAGTGATCCACCTACATTGGCATCCTAAAATTAACATTTTTAAATAGAAAGCTAAGAGGCACTAGTTAGTAATTCTATGCTTTTGCTTAGTCTGCCAAATAACTGAAACTAAGGTTTCACTATTTTCATACAACCAAGCATTCACTGTGATACTTGTTAATATTTGAACAGTGGTATTTAAACCATAAAAATAATCTTGAAGTTTTCTAATTCTTCTCATATCAGAATCAGAAAAGGGAAATTCTTTTACAGACTCAAATTAAAGTACTACCAGTACTATATTTACTGTATTTTAAGTTTCAGAACATACATACAAGTATATATACAAGCTAAACATCTGTAATCCAAAAATCTGAAATGCAAAATCTGAAACTTTCTGAGCAGTGACATGATGGCACAAGTGGAAAATGTCACCCCTGGCCTCATGTGATGAGTCACAGTCAAAACACAGGAGCGGACAGTTTATTCAATATCCCCAGGAAAAATAAAATTACCTTCAGGCCAAGTAAATAAGGTATATATAAAAGATAAATGAATTTCATTTCAGACTTGGGTCCTATCCTCAAGAAAGCTCATTATATATATGCAAATATTCTAAAACCTGAGAAATCCTGAAATTCAAAACACTCTAGTCTCAAGCATTTTGAACAAGAAATAGTCAACCTGTTTATGTAAGTACGTATATGTTTTCCCCTTGGAGTAAAGTGAAAGAGATTTAGTAACCTGTGTGATTTCATATAGTAAATCAGTGGGAAAAACCATACGAGAACTTAGTTAGTTCACACTGTTCTTGGACGAAAATACAGTTTCCACTAGATTACTCTGTATGACATGCCCTCTAAGTTCAAACCCTAAAACAAAATTCTAGCTTTACCTGTGTACGAAGACTTAAAAGACATATTTTGCCAGAGTTGATCACTTGCCGTACAGAATCTATGCTAGTTCCATACAAATTCTTCTCAAATTCACCATGCTCAATGAACTTTCCAGCTGCTATGTCTGCCTCAAATGCTTGCCGTGAAACAAAGTGGTAATCTCTACCAGCTACTTCTTGGTCTCGCCTACTCCGAGTTGTATCTAGGCAAACAAAACCAGATAAAAATAATGGGCATGGCTTAGATAGAGGACAGGGGATAATTCTGCTAGTCAGAAAGAATTTTTATTTTGTAACACAGATTATAAAATAATAAACTGAGAAAATGCTAAGCACCTACGTTTAACATTGTTTTTATTTTTTATAAATTGAAAAATGAACAAAAATGTGTTTGTAATATCTCAGTAATAGTTATATTTAATTATCTTAATACATTTTATGCTTACACTTCAAGTTACTTCATCCTGCATTTAAAACACTACTACTCATCTTCTCCTAAAGTTTATTTCCATAAGATCAGGTACTATATAATCTTAGAACTTCTGTTTTCAGATTATGCCTAAGTTTCTATCTTCAGTATCACTTTAAAGAAGCAGGAACTGATTCCCTATGGAACAGGAAATTGTAAGTGGCCCAAACTGAAATTTGTTTAGAAAATAGTACATAATCGAAGGACAAATTTAAATTTCTTAATAATGACTATTTTTAATTTAAAAATTGTCAAAATATTTGGTTAAGTAAAGTTCCTCTTTCACTGACAACACTGTTTTAATGAAATGAATAAAAAATTTCCCTACATAATGTTGTTAGGTTCTGAGCTGGTAAACTGAAAAGCACAGGAAAATGGGAATGCATTCAAACTTACGAGGAACTGCAGATGCAAAGCGCTCCTTTTCTTTGTTCATGAGCCTCTGACGCAATTCATTCTGGCCACAGTTCTGTGGACCAATCAAGATGATAGGTCTCTTCCTATTTGCTGGCTGATGATAAAGTGACATTTCCTCATAGGTTAAGATCTCCTCGTTGTCATAATCTTTGGGGGGAAAAAAGTTAAGCCCTTCAGACAAAATTATTGCCATGTAATAAAGATATAAATACTCGTAGATCTTCCCCCCAAAATTAGAAAAAAACACAATTTATTGTCTTTACATCCTTGCTAGGGTACCATGAAAATGAATCAGACAACAATATAATACTCCTATTAATTTTTATTATCTTATTTCATACTTGAAATGAAAAATTCATGCTTGAATGTCTAATACAATATAATTATATTGATTCTTACACTGAACAGCTAATTTGTAGTCAATACTTTGAATAAGGATGGGGTACCAGGGAATGAACTATTAAGAATAATATCTGTCATTTTTGTAAAATGCAGATATTAATATTCTACTTAAGGTACTTAAGAAGGTTGTTTTAAGAATCAGACATAATGTATACGCTGAATACAATGGCTGGCATAGACCAACATTTACATATAGTGGCTACAACTAGTGTTATCAGAGAAAGTTGGAATACTTTCCTATAGTTCACCCATGGCCCATAAGCCGCATGCGGCCCAGGACGGCTTTGAATGTGGCCCAACACAAATTTGTAAACTTTCTTAAAACATTGTGAGATTGTTTTGCAATTCTTTTTTTTTTTCTTTTTTTTAGCTCATCAGCTATCTCTAGTGTTAGTGTACTTTATGTGTGGCCCCAGACTATTCTTCTTCTAATGTAGCCCAGGGAAGCCAAAAGATTGGACACCCCTGCTGTAGTTAGTTGTATAACTTGAAAACAGGCCATACCCATGCTATCTACGCTTTCTGCATTTATGTTTACTTTACTCTGGAATGCTAACCCAGAGTCATGAATCAAAATGAGGTATAAATTATGACAAGTGGGGTAACATTCCTAAAGCCCATAATCCAGATGAAACCAGAGATGTCAAGTGGTATGAACAAAAGCAGACAACTAGTAGTCTGCCAAGTCCTCACTCATATTACTGCTCCTGACTGTGAAGGAGCATCAGATGTGAAGCCAGACTCCCTCAGCTCTATTTTCATGAGGTTGAGGGACCATCTTAGGCTTGACAAAGCCTGGCATAGAGCAGGAGCTCAAACTGTATTTGTTTAAATTCCAGCTCAACCAATCAAGTATTAGTTGTTAAGAATTTCAGCAAATCACTTTAATATCTAAACTTGAATCTACTACTCTGTAACCTCAAGGAGTTTGTGAGAACAAAATCATATAGTTACTGCCCTGGAATACAGTAGTTATTATGAATTCTAGTTATTTACTTAAAAATACTCATGATAATGACACCATCATAAACAGCAAATGTGATTCCTTCTCCTCTCAAAATGATTTTCTCTGAAAAATCCCTTCTAATGTGTATAATCAAGACTGTGCTAGCATTTTAATTTATAGACTTAGTGTGTATATCCATAGGGTTCAGATTTGCCACGTTTTCTACAGTACAGTAGCTCTTAGAGCTGGACTAGTTAACTTTAGTCTGTTTCAAAAAATAAAAGAGATATTAATTACAGAGGATAAAATTTGTAACTCATTAAATCTTTTTAGTCACATAATCTGTCAATTAGCATTAAAGGATGTTTATTTTAGAAAAAAAATTATTAAAGTTAATCAAATCTCATTTAGATTTTATGGAATATTATAATAATCTATAATGTTTTATCTTTATTAGTTTAATGTATGCTGCCCCAAAATATTTCAAATTCTTGAGAGAATAGCCTTATAAATTGCATAAGAAGGAATGCCTTTGTTTTATTATTTGACTTGCTTCTAATGCGAACCAAACAGAAGTAGCAAACTCAAATGCCCATAAAAATAAACCAAGGAGGTAACAAAATCAGTAAATCAGGTTGAGTTAATAAAACACTGGGAGTGGTAGGGACTGTTAAACTAGACACCAGATGCTTGAGCAATAGTCATCACTCAGGTCCAGCAGACTCTTGTCACCTGGGAATACTAGCCCAATATTATCAGAGCTTTTGATTTTAAAAGAAGCTACAACTTTCGAGCTTTTAAATCTTAGCAATCAATCAAAATAAAACTAAAATTCTCTCATGTGTCTGACTTAGCCAGCAGGTAGTGGGTTCTCAGGAATGAGTTGCTTCTGTGACATGAACTATTGTAGAGGAAATATTTTTTACTTCAAGAATGTTCTGTAAGAATCTGTTAGAAGTATACTTTTTGCAAAGAGTTTAAGTAGAAAAAAACTACAGGAAACTACCAATTTAATACTACATATGCTAAATAGTACTTGCATTTTTATATGAGTTTTCCCCATAATTCAAAACACAGCTTTACTCACAGGATTCCGAAAGAAAATACTTTCTACTACATGATTTTCTCAAGCACATATTTAACATTAAGGTACAAAACAGGAATAGATTTAGACTCCTTTCAGATATAATTCCACCTATCCCTGAGAGTAGAACTTACCATCATTTTTATTGGCATTATATAAAACCTTTTTCCTCTTCTTTTTATTCTTCTTTGCACACCATAGTTTTCCTGTTGAGCAATCATAAACAGAACTATAAATATGTGTTCCCTTGAACAAAGCCACATAACTCAAATTGAAGAACTCTACTTATTCATTCATTCATTCTTTAAATTTTTTTGCAGAAACGAGGTCTCGATATGGTGGCCAGGCTGGTCTTGAACTCCTAGCCTCAAGCGATCCTCCCGCCTCAGCCTCCCAAAGTGCTGGGATTACAGATGCAAACCACTGCACCCAGCTTGTTTTTAATTTACTT
Source organism: Colobus angolensis palliatus (assembly GCF_000951035.1). NCBI lineage: Eukaryota > Metazoa > Chordata > Mammalia > Primates > Cercopithecidae > Colobus > Colobus angolensis. The sequence continues at coordinate 27,088,720 of NW_012116265.1, forward strand.
TTATAAATACTTATTACACTGTTTGTATAAAGACTCTTTTTCAGGAAAGTATTTATAATTTTCCATTAACTACACAGTATAGACAGATAATCTTTAATACTTAAATCTTATCCTTTCTTTACAGTTCTAAGATAATCAGTTTTGCCTCTTGCATCACTCTTTCCACGAGTACTTCTTTCTTCACAGTTCTAACATGCAGATTTACACATGGCTCCAGATGAAGACCCAAGAAATCTCTTACTAACGTCAAATACAAGTGTCTCACCTGATTTTTCTGGCTCCTTATCTTCTTCTATGGTTTGCTTCATGGCTTCCCTTTGCTGCTGAAAGCTTTTCCCTTAATAGCAGAAAGAAAAAGAAGGGTAAAATATTCAAGATAAAAGGATAAAATTTTTTTTTTAAATCAAGAAGGGAAAACACTAGACGTCTCTCTTCATTTATATTCCCTTCCAAATCCTTTTGCCAACACAGGTGTAATGTCAGCTATGATGTGCCTCCAAATTTTTCAAATATTAACTCTGCTCAATCAATCCGATATATATTATTGGAATATATATCATCTATTATTTAAAAATTTAATAGTTCAACTTTTTAAAAGGTTTCATTGTGCATTTACTTTGTGGAAAATTACTATCCTGGATCTTACAATGGTTCTAGTCCTTTAGAATTATCTCAAATTAAGCATATCGATTCTAGGAGTTAACTTTTCCAAAACAACATGTGGGCATTCATCATATATTCAATTCCATATTCAATTCCAAGAAACCATTCAGTATACTCCCTTGCATGCATTATTTTCAATCCCTCTTCTTGTGTGTATGTATATGTGCTAGTCGTTTTTTATTTCCACCTTTAAGTTACCAATTATACACATGGAAAACATGCTTTTCCTTACAAAATTAATATTTTAATACAAGAGGCTTTCAAGGTTCCTGACCTTGAAAGATGTTTTCTTTTCAGACCTCTACCTTAAAATCAAATATGTCTTTTCCTATAGGATACAAGTGGCTTTACTTAGAAAATTCTGAATTACGTTGAGGTTCTACTTTTATACTTAATTTTTAAATCTAATTTTTCCAGTGTAAAGCCAGAGATTCTTAAAAATCAATAAGCAAATTCTATACAGGTTGGGATAATCCATAAAACTTACTGCATTTCATAAGTGTACTAACAAAGAGATTAATACTGAATTTGATACACATAAGAAGCATTAAAGGAGGCCTGGTTATCTTTTGAGATGAAGTCTCGCTCTGTCACCCAGGCTGGAGTGCAGTGGCACAGTCTCGGCTCACTGCAACCTCCGCCTCCTGGGTTTAAGGGATTCTCGTGCCTTAGCCTCCCAAGCAGCTGGGATTACAGGTGCCCGCCACCACACCTGGCTAACATTTGTATTTTCAGTAGAGATGTGGTTTTACCATGTTGGCCAGGCTGGTCTTGAACTCCTGACCTCAGGTGACCCTCCCTGCTTGGCCTCCCAAAGTGCCGGGATTAGAGGCATGAGCCACTGCGCCCGGCCAAGACTGTATTCTTAGTAAAACAAGTAATTATTACTAGAAGGAAAATTTTAAGAGTATTAAAATTTAAAGGACCAGGCGCAGTGGCTCACACCTGTAATGCCTACACTTTGAGAGGCTGAGGCAGGCAGATCACAAGGTCAGGAGATCAAGACCATTCTGGCTAACACGGTGAAATCCCATCTCTACTAAAAATACAAAACATTAGCCAGGCGTGGTGGCGGGCACCTGTAGTCCCAGCCGCTCAGGAGACTGAGGCAGGAGAATGGCATGAACCCGGGAGGCGGAGCTTGCAGTGAGCCGAGATTGCACCACTGCACTCCAACCTGGGCGACAGAGCAAGACTCTGTCTCAAAAAAAAGAAAAAAAATTTTTTAAATAAGTATTTAACCAATTTTTAAAAATCAAGAACAGAGTAATTTTAATCATTTACATATTAAAAATTTAAAACATTATAATGATGTACTTCTGTGGCACATTTTTATAGTATGAACTATAGGCTATTCTGAAATAGAGGCAGAAATTAATGAGAGATGGAAATGATTTTTTCTTTGTCTGAGACTGCTCTGTTACACTGGTGTGACCAAAGCTCACTGCAGCCTCAACCTTCCAGGCTCATGCAATCCTCCCACCTCAGCCTCCTGAGTCTGGGACTACAGGTACACACAACCATGGCCAGCTAATTTTTAAATTTTTTGTAGAGACAGGGTCTCACTATGTCAGCTATGCCACTATGTGGCCCAGGCTAGTCTCAAACTCCTGGGCTCAAGCGATCCTCCCGCCTCAGCCTCCCAAAGTGCTGGGATTACAGGTGTGAGTCACCAGGGCAAGCCTCATAATGACCTCTTAAAACATCCATCGAATTCTGATGGAAAGCCATCGTCAAACTCTAAGGTAGATCTTTATTCTTATAAAAAGACTTAGAAATATCATCATTGGAAACTACATACTTTCAGAAAATCAATCTATCAACAAACAAACATTTATGGGCTAAAGTTTAGCATGGTAAGAAGACACCATACTGATATTTGGCACAAGCCTGAGGCAGAACCACAATGGCTACCCAACACTTCAAGATTCTAGAGAAATGTCCTGTAACTGTTACTCTGAAGAATCAAGGGTTTGAACATCATCCTCTAAAATAAATGTAAGAAGTCCATTCCTCTTTCCTTAAAATACGACTGACATAGACAAAATCTGTTTCTAGCTTTTGAGTTTTAAAGTGAGAAATCTGAAGTTTTCTGTGACCTTACACTCAAAAAGAATAAATGTAAATATAATGCTGAAATCTCTTGTTACCCAGAAAAGTCTCTTTGGCTTAGTTACAGAGATAAAAGAGATTCCTTATAACTTATTCTAGAATCTTTGGACAACTTCCCCTGTTCCTACTACATATCTGATAGTCAATATTTCTCAGTCTTAAAAGAGATTCCTTATAACTTATTCTAGAATCTTTGGACAACTTCCCCTGTTCCTACTACATATCTGATAGTCAATATTTCTCAGTCTTTTTTTTCATGCCCTCCTTTTCCTCTTTTCCCCTAAACTCTTGGTTGTAGTCAAATCCAGTATAAGGCTAAGTTTATAGCCAAATCTGTTATGCTTAAAATCTTCAGGTGTGAGTAGGAGGGATGATCGCTAAAAAATGTTGTAGGTAAAAGATAAGGCCAGAAAACATTACAGCGAAGGATTGAAAGGTCTAATTCAGAAACAGCAGTTCTGGTAGAACTATTTTTTTTTATTTTTTTTGGTTTGTTTTCTGAGAACTTCTTAAATCACCTTTTATTCATTAATTTAACATATCTTATCTGGATTTAAAATAAATAAGACTCGGCTTCTGAACTCAAGAAGTTTACAAACTGAGAATATACAGTAGAAAGAATTATAACAGAGACAGTATAATGAAAGTATTATAAAGTAGGAGACACAGAAGAAAAACATATACATAAGTGTTAATGGATACACTTTCAAGTAAAGTATGGAAACGAAGTTTATCTCAGCACCAGGCAAAGTGCCTTACATGGGGCAGCCATAATAGCATTTATTAACAAATAAATGGATGAATTGTTATCCTTTTCCCCTATATCCCTATTTTTATCATCCTGTATGTACTCCTTGCCTTCTCCGATAGCTTATTATACCTTCCTTAGTTCTGCTCTCCTTTCTCCATTCTACTCCCATCCTGGGAACTCTAAGAGCCATTTGTAGAAAATAATTGTATCTACATAGTCATGCACTGCATAACAACATTTCAGTCAACAACAAACCATATATATGATGGTGGTTGGAGGAATAGGCTATACCACATAGCCTAGGTGTATAGCAAGCTGTATCATCTAGGTTTGTGTAAATACACTCAATGATGTTTGCACAGCAATGAAATCACCTAATGGCACATTTCTCAGAACATATCTCTGTTGTTAAGTGATGCATGACTGTACTTTGTTCTATTTTGTATCATCTTAACTCTCAGAAACATGTCCCCTTAATAATCTTAATCTATAATGTAAGCTAAAGTTTTAATTTAGTCTAAATGAGGGATAGTTTCATTAATAAAAAATTTGGAGCATCCTATTTCTGCCCTAAGATCACATTTGGTATAATATATTCTATGATGTTACTTTTCCTGATTCCTTATAAAGTTATGTACCTTTCCTTCTCAAAAATCATGTTGATGCCCCAATTAATGTCATAGTATAGTATATAGTATAATACAAGTTGTGTTGCCTCGATAATAGGGTCATCTTAATATGTATACAGGGAACGTAGTACAGTATGGGATTGGCTGAAGTTATACATAATTCCATTCTAAAGGCCAAAGAATTGGCCACATTCTATTTAAGATACTTATGCTGCAGGTACAACATAAAAACCCAACTACATGAAAAAGTAACTGGAAGACTTTATTAAGAGGCATGAAAAAGTGAGTTTTTCTTTGTGAAAGCTTGCATTTTGAGTGTTCTTTTAATACTATGTTCTTTCTACCATATTGTGTCTTACCTGGAACAAGCCCGGCTAGAGGCTGATTATCTTCGTCCCCTTCCCTGTAGGCCTGCCACCAGTTTGGATCCTCTTGACTGATCACATGAAGTATATCACCTTTTTGAAAAGACAGACCTAACTCTCGACATGGAACATAAGGGTCATCTGAAGGGTCATAGTCAAAATGAGCTTTTACATGGATCTAAAAGATAAAAAGGGCAAAAATAAAAACAATAAATGGCAATATAAAATGTTTCATATGAATATAATTTAAATGCTACAATTTTTTATTATTTTTTAATTTAAAAAAATTTAATAGAGACAGCATCTCAGTATGTTGTCCAGGATAATCTCAAATTTCTAGCCTCAAGTGATCCTCCTCTCTCAGCCTCCCAAAGTGGTAGGATTATAGGTGTGAGCCACTGCACTTGGCCACAATTTTTCATTAGTGCAAAGAAATTTAGTTGGAAGAAAGGTGTTAAGTAACAGTGTTTTGGGGCAGTATTTTCTCAGGCTGATCGGTTGTCTTCTCTGTTGACTTGCAAATATGTACAAGGATACAACACTGTTCGCAGCTACAAGCTGAGATACAAGGTGCCTCAAAAGCGTGAGAGGAGAGAAATATAATAGAATCCTGACCTGTGAAAACAATGACTCTGCAATAAGGTATGCAATTTCCAAATCACAGCTACTGGAAGAGGTACACTTTGCCTTACCACATCTCATCATCTAAGCAGGTGAATATGAGCTTCCCTGGGGCTGTCAGTCTCTTGACCCCTCTGTCAGTCCAACTATGCCTTAAACTCTCTTGGTGTTTCCTTTAAAGGATATGTTCATGAAACAAGCACACTACAAAGGACTAAATATAACTAAATCCAGTTTATAATCAATTCTTTTTTGTATGCTATGTAGGTTTGACATATTATTAACGGTATAAGTTATAATTTTTGCTAATGATGTGCTTTTGGAAATCAGAATAAATCAAAGAATTGTGCTATTCTACTTAGCATTAAGGGTGGGTAGTAACTCTCATGAACAATATAGTTTATATTATAAGCTATTTCGTATGCCATTTCTTCCAGTATGCCTCTGTAAGATATGACAGACTATTCTTACTTCTAAGAAGTTATAAAGGAATTAATACTCCCTTTAACTTCTCCATGTCTAATTTTTACCTAACTTGGGCAAGTTGTACGTGACACTTCCAAAATCTGTAAGAAACCTACTTCATCTAACGAGATCTCACACATATTTGTAATGAGCATTTCTGCCCACATATTTGCAGTGAGCATTTCTGTCACACATAGGTTAAATTCCAAGTTCAGGCTCAATGAACCAAGCAATAGATGAACAGCCTAAGAATTCAAGGTCCATTTCTATCCAAATGTTATTTGCCTCTGGCTTTCTTTTTTCTTTTTTTCTGAGATGGAGGCTTGCTCTGTTGCCCAGCCTGGAGTTCAGTGGCACAGTCTTGACTCACTGCAACCTCCACCTCCTGGGTTCAAGCGATTCTCCTGTCTCAGCCTCCCAAGTAGCTGGGATTACAGGCACTCACCACCATGCTCAGCTCATTTTTGTATTTTTAGTAGAAACAGGATTTCGCCAGTTGGCCACACCAGTCTCGAACTCCTGACCTCAGGTGATCCACCTGCCTTGAACTCCCAAAGTGCTGGGATTACAGACGTGAGCCACCACACTCGGCCTTAGCTTTCTTTTTACTCTCACCATAATTGAGGTAATATGTAATAAAGATAATGCCAGCCTGTCCCAAAAGGGGCACTCTTTAAGCGCTTGAGACACTGACTAAAATGAGTAGTGTCGCTGAGAGACTATATGAAATTGGATAAAATGCTAAGTGATATAGATAGATAGATAGATAGAGACACAGATAGATAATGGCTTTTAAAAATTTTTGGCTTGTCATTAAAGAATATTTTCTAATTTCAAAGAAATATTTTATTAACTTCTGTAAATAGGAAATAAAGCTAAGTCCTAATAAACTGAAACTAAGGTTAAAAAATGATCTAGTTAAAAATATAAAGATAAAAAAGTTAAATAGCTACAAGTAAAACTTGAATGTTATTACGCCTTTTGGGGATAACTTTTGATATATTACACAGGTACAAAAAATACACATTATCCTAAGTGTATAGCATACTGAATTTTCACAAACAAAACAGATCTGTGTAACTAGCATCCAAATTAACAACCAGAATATCACCAGCACCTCAGAGGCCCTACCTGGTCTCTTTCAGTCACTACCCATCCCATCCCCTCCAAGGATAAACATCATCCTGATTTCTAGAAACACTGATTAGTTTCCCCTGTATCTTAATTCATATAAATGGAATAGCATAGTACATAATCTTACACCAAATATAGTTAAGATACTACATCAAATTTGAAAGTGTTGTGCCGCATCCTAAATGGAAAGTGCCCTAAAGAGCCTTGTTCTAGATGTGAAAAAATACTTTTTATTAAAATCTTGAAATCTTTGTCAGTCAGCACTAAAAATGAATTTTAGAAAGTTGTGTGGGATAGCAGTGAATCAAAACATAGTTAAGAGATTGAGCAAAAAAATTATAAAATTTATAACCTTGGCATGAGGAAAAATCTCATATGTAGTATTATCTAGAAATATATATATTTTTAAATCTGTGCTTGAGCACCATCCTATAAATTAATAACTTCTAGAATCTGTTTGTTACTTTTTTGCCCCCCCCAAAAAAACAAAAAAAACTTAAGATTCTAAAAATGGAATTTTAGGCATCACTTGGGGTAGTGGAGAGATCAATTTTACCAGATTTTTCAAGTACTTCAAATCAAAGTACTTGTCAATCTTGATTGATAATTTTATCAAATCACATTCTAAAAGCATACCAAACATGTTGTTTTTCAAAGCGTTTTTGCTCAGATCACCTGCCTAGGATGTTTATTAAAATGCTGCATTCTCATGCCACACCTCAGACTCTCAGAATCTGAATTTTAATCAGGTTCCTTGGGTAATTATTAGGTACAGCAATCTTAGAGAACTACTACCCTGAGAGAAATTAAGAAGACCACTGAGGAGGGAATATCTACATTTATGACCATTGCCACAGGCCAACAAAATCACCCAGAGATGCTTTTCCACGTACTCTTGCCTATGCAGTTCTCATCCCTTAACTATTCTGATTTAACTGGCTTGGAATAGGGCCCCTCTTTGTGTAGGCTGGGAAGAGAACATGCTTTACTTACATGACAAGTTTATATATTCCTATCTAAAATATACCCTAAAATTAAGAGAAAAAGCTCTTACTTTCCTAAAATTAAGAGGGAAAAGCTCTTAATTTTTCCTAAGGAAAATTTATTTCATATCAGAAAAATTAACGATTTGAATGAGTTAAAGTCTGGGTATTGCCTTAACAGATACTATACGACTTCTACCCATATATTCCACTGATTAATTCCTACCAGTTCTAGAAGTTTTCTCCACCAATCTTTCCTGTTAGTGGCAAAATTATTTTGTTTCTCATACAACAAAAAAAGCCACTTTAAAATGAAGGAGATAAGCTGACCCTCATAGGAAAGATCCAGGTTCTCATAATGCTGTAATAATATTACAACAGTATATCTGATCAAAACAGTATTTGGCTTCTGAACAAAACAAAATCTTTTGTTTACATTTCAAATTACAGAACTGTTTGGACACAATTATCTTACAGCCCAACATTTTCTTTTTCCTTTTTTTAGTATCTATAAGCTGTTCACATTTGAAGTCCTAATGATGAAATGGGGATAGGGTACAGGGATAATGATTCATCAGTTTATTTACATTTTTTTTAGGGATCCAATGTTCCAAAATATTGTTTTTCAACCAATCAAGAAGGCTATTTGAATTACTTAATAATAAAATTTGTCCTACATTGTAATTTGGGATAGTAAGTAGAGTAGTACATATATAAAATATTGGAGGGGGCATGTTCAATGTTTTTTAATTGATAAAGGTGTAAAATAAAATTAGCCGGTGGCAGAGTAGATGGTACTTGTACATGGTACAGGGTAGCTGTTATCCCAACTACTTGGGAGGCTGAGGCGGGAGAATCACTTGAACCCAGGAGGCGGAGGTTGCAGTGAGCCAAGATGGCACTGCTGCACTCCAGCCTGGACAACAGAGTGAAACTCTGTCTCCAAAAAAAAAAGAAAAGAAAAAGAAAAAAATCTTTTGGAGAGTACTGATCTAAAACTCAGGATCCTGTATTCCACTTGCTCAATGGACACTCCTTTGGAAAAGTACAAATTTGCCACAACTACCTGGACAGTGTACTTGGGAGACAACTTTGGGATTAGCTTAATGGACAAGTTAGTACTCAAGAAGGTAAGGCTATCACATTGGTCACACCCTCAAAATCAAAGAGAAAAAAAAGAAAAAAAAAAAAGTCTGTTTTTTCCCTTTTCTATTATGTCTAAGTATTAGGTTGGCTTTTATACTTTTTATACTGCTTTTTTTTTTTTTTTTTTAATTGTTAAGTTCACGGATACAAGCGCAGGTTTGTTACACAGGCAAACTTGTGTCTTGGGGGTTTGTTGTACAGATTATTTCATCAACCAGGTATTAAGCCTAGAACAATGGCCTCAGACTCCATCTATGTCCCTACAAAAGATATAATCTCATTTTTTAATGGCTGCATTAGTATTCTATGGCGTATATATGCCACATTCTTTATCAAATGGTGTCAAATGGTGACACCATTTGAGGGTGTCACCAATGTGATAGCCTTACCTTCTTGAGTACTAACTTGTCCATTAAGCTAATCCCAGTCTGTCACTTTAGGTTGGGCATTTAGGTTGATTTCACATCTCTGCTACCAAAGTATTTTTCTTTGTAATTTTTATTTCTGTATTTCTTACTATTGCAGATTTATCTTTAACTCTTAAAGTTTATTGTAGAAGAGAAAACAGTGAAAGTGACTCAAGGAAAGCCTTAACAGCAGCAAGCAAGTTTTTAAGTATCTTCCCACAACACTAGAATTCCTACTTTCCCCCATCCACCAATAAATATCTTTATTAATACATTTTATACCTATAATGGGAAAGCAATGTATGTGATAGCAGTGGTTCTCAACTTTTCTTTACAACAGTTACCTCTGTAGTGCCTGGCACAGAGTACATAATCATAATAGCTTATATGTATTAAACAACCAATAATCTGTTAATTTTCTGCTACATATTCTGTAACTAATAAGCAATGTGATCCACTGTCATTTAAATACACTCCTTGTTAGATTATGGCATTAGACTAAACGAAAAAATCCCGTTCAGATAAAGGTCTATTATATCCTCCCTACATATTATTATAGAATAGAATAATCTAAAGTTTTACAAACTAGTCTGGGAAATCCAATCCTTCCTTTTTTTAAAAAAGGCTGAGAGAAGGAAACTGCACAGTTTGAATACTGTATCCGTTTCCTAGGTCAAACGTGCCGGTTACCCAGGAAATGAAATACAAAGGTGCCAAGACTCTTGCCCTATGCTACTGAAAGAGCAGCCTCTGATTGCTATGTGTGACACAAAAGAAATTTAAGAACTCAAGAGAGTACTTCTCCTGACACAGCTTATTATTGCCATACATGACATCATAATTCAACAAGTGATTATATAGGAGTTTCAGATAACACTTATTTTGTATATCTGTCTTAAACACGCTTCTAACATCACAAAACATAAATCAGAAAGATACCTGCTGCTGCTCTCAACAGATGCTGACCTCTACCATAATGATACTCAATAAATTGGTTCTAATTTCTTTAGATCATTAATTCCACAGATAATTATTCTGCATATGTCAACCAAGATTATGATTTCCTATTACTGTTTCCTTTCTGGACAGCCTCAATGAGCTTTAATAACAGCAGTTCATTTTAAGCCAGTTAGGTTTGACAAAACTTGGCAAGATACATTGCAACTGAGAGTTGTTCATAATAAAAAGAGAAAAGAAGGGGCTGGATGAGGTGGCTCATGCCTGTAATCCCAGCACTTTGGGAGGCCAACGTGGGCAGATCACCAGAGGTCAAGAGGTCAAGAGTTCAAGACCAGCCTGGCCAACATGGTGAAACTCTGTCTCTATTAAAAACACACACACACACACAAAATTCAGCCAGGCATGGTGGCGGGCGCCTGGGGAGGCTGAGTCAGGAGAATGCTTGAACCCAGGAGGCAGGGTTGCAGTGAGCTGAGATGGCACCACTGTACTCCAGCCTGGGTGACAGAGCAAGACTCGGTCTCAAAAAAAGCAAAAAACAAAAGAGAAAAGAAGGAAAAGAAAAATACTAAATATCTGTCTATTCTGAAAAGATCCCTACTTTAAATATGAAAATAGGCTGGGTTCGGTGGCTCATGCCTGTAGTCCCAGCACTTTGGGAGGCCAAGGCGGGCAGATCACCTGAGGTCAGGAGTTCAAAACCAGTTTGCCCAACATGGTGAAACCCCATCTCTACTAAAAATACAAAATCAACCAGGCACGGTAGTGCATGCCTGTTATCCAGCTGCTTGGGAGGCTGAGCCAGGAGAATTGCTTGAACCTGGGAGGTAGAGATTGCAGTGAGCCAAGATTGCGCCATTGCACTCCAGTCTGGGCAACAAGAACGAAACTCCATCTCAAAAAAATAAAAATAAATAAATACAAAAATACCTTAAAATGCTGTATTTTTGGCTGGGTACGGTGGTTTACACCTGTAATCTAGCACTTTGGGGGGCCAAGGCAGGTAGACCACCTGAGGTCAGGAGTTTGAGACCAGTCTGGCCAACACAGTGAAACCCCATCTCTGCTAAAAATACAAAACTTAGCAGGATGTGGTGGCATGCACTTGTAGTCTCAGCTACTTGGGAGGCTGAGGCAGGAGAACTGCTTGAACCTGGGAGGCGGAGGCTGCAGTGAGCCCAGATAGTGCCACTGCTTGCCTTGGTGACAGAGTGAGACTCCAACTAAAAAGAAAAAAAAAGAAAAGAAAAAGAAAAAGCTGCATTTTAAAAGGGATAGACCTGGCATTTTGCTCTTTCTCCCACTTTCTTCCTTTTTAAGCTACTTCATTTTCCAGTTAAGTAGTTCCTGAGATTGTTCCCCATGAACCTATATTCCTTTGGTCTTCAGATTAAACCAGCCTTTTATTCTTAATCAATAACGAAAGGTGGGGGTTAAATAACCACTAAAGGATAAGTTATTTCATTCTTAGGTTGAAACAATCTGTCTAAATTAATTACTTTGATATTCTGTTTTGTATACAATGAGAATCAACAAGTTTCAATGTAACACTTCAATTAATTTTATCCATGAAAAAAATGGCTTTTCTTTTACAGAATTCCAAATTCTGCATGAATAGCAGGAAAAAAAATGTTGAGAAAACACATCTTGGCTGGGCATTGTGGCTCACATCTGTAATCCCAACACTTTGGGAGGCTGAGGCAGGTGGACCGCTTGAGCTCAGGAGTTCGATACCAGCCTGGGCAACATAGTGAAACCCATCTCTACCAAAAGTACAAAAAATTAGCTGAATGTGGTGGTACGCATCTGTGGTCCCGGCTACTAGGGAGGCAAAGGTAGGAGGACTGCTTGAGCCCAGGCAGTCAGGGCTGCAGTGAGTCATGATCACACCACTGCACTTCAGCCTGGGCAATAGAGCCAGATCCCACCTCAACAACAACAACAACAACAAAACAAACAAACAAACAAAAAAACATGGCTTAACTTCCGACATTCATTATAAAAGACAAAAGTCATTTGCTCAGGAGGGATGGATTATTGTACATAAGTAAGTAGGAGCATATTCCAACCCTCCTCTGTTATGTTTCCTCAGTTTGCAGAGCTACTTTTGAAGTTCAGGGCATAACACAGAAGAGATACAGGGAACCGCACAATGCACAGAGAATCAAGCTGTTTGAATTCAAAGACAAGCTATATTTCCTCATTTCTCTTCCTACAAAAAAATTGCAAACATAAAGTAGGTTGCAGATACAATATCAACTTCAGTATGTTCTGTAAAAAATGAAGGGAAAACATGGAATGATAGCCAAACTATAAAGCATATCTGTGATGAAATATTGAGAGAAAAATGAAACTACGTTGTTTCTCAAACTGCTATGCTTTAAAGTTAAGAATAACAGATGCAATACATCAAGCTTCCACGTTAATTCAGCACTTCAAAGTCTATCATTTTTAAATAGCTTTATTGATATATAATTCACATAAAATTCACTCATGTACACAATTGGACGGTTTTAGTATATTCACAGATTTGTACCATCATCACCACAAACAATTTTAGAACATTTTTATCCCCTCAAAAAGAAACTTGGAACTGATTAGCAATCACCATTCTCTCATAACTCCTTATCTCCACATCTAAGGAATTACTAATCTGCTTTCTCTCCTACAGATTTACCTATTCTGGACATTTTATATAAATGAACCAATAAATGACCTTTTGTGACTGGCTTCTTTCACGCAGCATAATTTCTTCAAGGTTCATCCATGTTGTAGCATATATCAGTATTTTAGTCTTCTAAAATTATCAAATAATATCCCATCATACATACATATTTTGTCTTTCATTCATCACCTGACAGACATTTGGGTTGTTACTACTTTCTAGCTACTATGAATGTTGCTGCTGTGAACATTCATGTAGACGTTCTTATGTGAATATATGTTTTCAGTCCTCTTGGATATATACTTTGGAATGCAATTGCTTGATCGTATGGTAATGGAGCCTAACTTTTAATAGATCTAGCTGAGTAAATGTCTAATAGAACAATATACTCTAAAATAAGGGTTGCACATACTTTTTAAAAGCACTTGCCCCACCCCATACTAAGTATAAGTTAAGTTAACCGACCTGTAACTACCAAAAAAAAAAAAAAATTCAGAAACTGAAATTATTTTCTACTTTTTATTTTAAAAAGGTACAGAGTTGGCTGGATGTGATGGCTCACACCTGTAATCCCAGCACTTTGGGAGGCCAAGGCAGGCAGATCACATGAAGCCAGGAGTTCAACACCAGCCTGGCCAACATAGCAAAACCCTGTCTCTACTAAAAATACAAAAATTAGCTGGGCGTGGTGGCATGTGCCTGGAATCCCAGCTACTCAAGAGGCTGAGGTGGGAGAATCATTTGAACCTGGAAGGCATAGGTTGCAGTGAGCCAAGATCACACCACTTCATTCCAGCCTGGGCAACAGATAGAGACTCCATCTCCCACCTTCCAAAAAAAAAAAGGTGAAGAGTTTACTAATTTAAAACATTGATAGTTCATATTTATTTAAATAAAAATGATTGAATTTATCTGTATTTGAGTACAGGAAACACTTACTGACATTTCTGTAACAGTAAACAGTAACAGAAGCAAACAGCAGCCATGGAACACATAAATAATGAACATTTAAAAATCACTTACTACTGTTTCCTTGGCAGGAGGCGGCTTGATCTGTTGACTGGGAATCAGAACAAAAGTCAAAGTACCATGCATATCAGACTGTAATAGAAAGATCAGATTTTTTAAATTTGTATTTATGAAAATCATTCCATGATTTTATGATCTATATTCCCTAAACTGGACTATTTCAGAACCCCTCCACAGATTTAAATGACCAGAGGCACTTTGCTCTAACAAAGCAATGAATGGGGCTGGGTGAAAATAAGTGTGTGAAGATGTTTCTAGATTTTACAGCAGAATCAGCAGATAGCAGAGATTCCACTATAATAACAGAAGCTGAATAACTAGGACCATAAATCTGGTCTGTGGGTATGTACAAAGTGATCACAAATTGCCCTCAAAAGATGTCCAGAAATGATTTTGTGATTATACTAGCACTATCCAATAGAACCTTCTCCAATGATGGAAATGTGCTATTTCTGTATCTTAATAATGGTAGCCATTAGCTACATACTGCTTCTCAGCACTTGAAATGCAGCTAATGTGAATAAGGAACTGAATTTTAAATTTTACTTAATTTAAACAGAAATAGCTATATGCAGCTAGTGATTATTATACCGGACACTGCAGATCTATAGCACTGTTATTATCTAATATTATTAGGAAAACAACAATCAATTACAGATAATAAAATAAAAGAACACAAAAAATCATGAGGACACAGACTTTGTTTTGTTACTGTTTCCCAAGTGGCTAGTGCATATTAGGCACTCAATAAATATGTACTGAGTGAATTAATGAGTTATATTACTGATTCCAGAAAAATAAAATATATGTGATAGTGATACATCAGAAAGTAGAAAAATATCAGTGGTACCACCCAAAAATAAAACTGCTAACAAATACTGTGGAACAGTTATATCATGGAAAAATCAGGCCAGAAATCATCCAGTGCTCATAACAGTTACTTAAAAACTATTTTATTCTAAAGTCTAATAAGAGCTTTCTAAAAGCTATCAATCATTCTTCTAGCTGTGTCAACTTACCAGCAAGTCAAAAACCTCATTGACATCTTTCCCCCGAATTTCAATGCCATTAATCTCTAGAACTTCATCTCCTTCATGCAACAGACCACTTTTCTCTGCAGCACCCCCTTTTACTATCCGGCTAATGATGACAGAGTCCATTTCATTACGAACTGTAGCACCCTAAAAAAAATATATATATACATATATATATATATATATCTCTAATTTAAAAACAAAAATAATATGATTTTTGTTAAGTATTTCTTTATTTTTAAATTCTATTTTTTTCTATTCAACAATACTAACTTTCAGTTATCTTAAGAAAAAATGTATTTACACAACTAGAGTAATCATAATTAGATTTAAAAGTTGACCATTTCCCCTACATTTTCCACTTCAGAAATACTCTATTCATCAGAATTCTGAAATTAACCAGACTTCTGAAGCACACAAAAGCAGAAAAATGCACTTGTTTAAAAACAGTATGTGGGACACTTACCAATGGAATATCACGAGCCTTTTCTATACGAACTATTTTTACAGTTTCTCCTCCATACTGGCCAATACTTTCATAAACTCTCTCATCTGTAATGGGCTCTAGCTGCATTTCCTGCTCAGCAACCTTATCGTGGGCCAGTAAAAGTGCCTGTTTCAAAGAAATCCATGGTATTTTAAGTAACAGCATGATTTAGTTCTGCACAGTGATTTTTAACCTCACTATGTACATAGTATTCTGACCATTAAATCTTTAAAAGTGCTATAATTAATTAGAGCTAATAATAAATAAAGATGTGTTAAGTATACTAAGGGCATACTCTGGAATGGGTTATGAAAGTCTAAAATGCTTATTAAACTTCATAAAATGACATCAATGTAAAGGCCTAAACACCCTAGATAATTAAAACTTACAGAAAATATAACCAAAGGGAGAAGAATTTTTGCCTAATTTTTAAAGAAAAAGTTGTTTCAAAAATAATTTAGTTCATTTTAAATCTGAAAATATATAATCCAACAATAACTACTATGTTATAGATGGGGTTGTAAACATCAAAATAGGCTAGAGAATGTTTGACATCTCTTCCAGCCCTGGAATCTTTGATTTAAAAAAATAAAAGAAGAACACTAGAAAAACCACATATATAATATTCTGTCCATTTTCTACCTGAATATGTGGAGTATTCAGCAAAGCAGTTAGTTCTTGTCCTTCCTTATGATGGACTGGCTTCAAAACAGTTTGTACCTAACAAACAAAAATAAAGATTATTTTTCCTAGATTATAGGAAGTACCAGTAGCACCTGTATGCAGGGTCATACTTTTTAAGTACAAATTAAAATAATAAAAAATACTTGTAAGAAATAAAATCACCAAAAAGAATTATGAGAGTTTTCAATCTTGCTATTATGGATAACAACAGTACTTATTAAAAAAAAAAAAAACCACTAAGATTTTGGTACTTATGCCTATAGACAAAATACTTCCATCTTGAAAGTTTCTCCCAACATACTATAAAATTCATTAATAATAATTACATAAGAAAAGAAAAACTGTCCTAACAGTAGTTTTTAAATCATTTATGTGACTATTTAAAATCAGAGATGACAACTTAGAGTTATAGTCAAGGCTGGGTGCAGTGGCTCACACCTGTAATCCCAGCACTTTGGGAGGCTGAGGCAAGTGGATTGCTTGAGTCCAGGAGTTTGAGACCAGCCTGGGCAACATAGTGAGACTCTGTCTCTATTTTATAAATTTTTTAATATAATTTTTAAAAAAAAGAGTGACAGTCTAACAAGATGAATTTATATGAGTGCAATGGAACAATCACCATAACATAATGGATTACATTAAATTTCCCACAGTTGAGAAATCTTTGTCTTCCTAGGATAAACTCCCCTTGCTTATAAATTTTTTTAGCCTGTTTCCTTATCTGTAGAAGGGCACCTACTATTTATGGTGCTTCAAAGACTGATTAAGAAAATCTTAAAACAGGCCAGATGCAATGGCTCACACCAGTAATCCCAGCACTTTGGGAGGCCAAAGCAGGCAGATCACTTGCAGTCAGGAGTTCAAGACCAGCATGGCCAACAGGGCAAAATACTGTCTCTACTAAAAATACAAAAATCAGCCAGCTGTGGTGGTATGTGCCTGTAATTCCAGCTACTCAAGAGGCTGAGGCATGAGAATGACTTGAACCCAGGAGGTAGAGGTTGCAGTGAGCCAAGATGGTGCCACTGCACTCCAGCCTGGATGATGGAATGAGACTGTCTCAAAAAAAAAAAGAGTAACTTATAATTAATACAGGAACCCAGTAATTCTATACCTTTTATGGCTATTTTAAATCATTTTATCAGTAATTTCCCTATGAAACCCAAGAGATGATAATTTGGGGATTAATTAACTTTACCACAGCAAGTGGATCAAAGCAATGACAGTACCAAAACCAGTCTGCCCTCAGGTTTTGGTACTTAGAAAATTGTATTTCTAATTGTAGAGTTCTATATGTGTAAATGGGATGGCAAAGCAAGTATTATCTTCTCCAAGAACTCAAGTAAAATCTTACAATGGACAAGGCTTTAAGTCTTTAAGACCCAGGATTTAAGACTGTGGGTAACTAAAAGTTGTTTTTAAAAGAGGGTATTTTCCCTTTTAAAGTTTATCAAGTCTACATTAATTTTAAATGAAATTTGTAGTCTTGATCATACACTTTTTGACAGCTGAAGAAACTCTGAGGATGGGAAGATAATTCTGGATTAACAATGTACCAAGGGCGTACACTTTTACACTGAGTCAGCTCAATAATAATTTTCTGTATCAGAGATTCTTTCCGTATTCCCACTTCTAAGTCAATTCCTAAACATCGCTGAGATCCTCCCTTCTAAAGAAATTTAGAATTCCCGTGTTTACCCACTGCCCTACTAACCTATATGTTGCTTATTCTAGTGTCAACACATACCATCAGCTACTTCTACAACGGCGTTAAGGAATTAAAAAGCTATTCTTTTATTCTACTGCTCCTTTCCATTGGCCTATAAAAATGCTCTCATCTCTTATCTTTAAAAATACCCTTTCCTGACCTTGTACACTTCTTTAGCTATACTACTTTTCCTTGTTTCCTTCAGAGGCAAGATCCTTTTGCATTTTAAAATTAATTTTTTTAATTATAAAAATGATTTTAAATGTGAAAAATCAGAAAACTGATAAGCAAAACGAAGGAAGTAAAAGGATGGATTTTTATTATACTTAGGGATAATCACTTTTGTATATATCCTTCCTGCATTTTTCTACTTGTTTTTACCAAAATATTTACCTTGATATATGTATCTGACAAAGAACTTGTAGCCAGAATATATTAAGAACTCTTATAACTCAAGACGATTAAAATGGAAAAGAGATTTAACTGGATAGTTCACAAAAGATAGAGAAATAACCAATACACATATAGAATAATGCTAAATATCATTAGTCACTATGTAAATGCAAATCAAAACAAGATACCATTACCTACCTACTAGAATCATAAACAGGAAACAACCTACACATTCATCAAAAGGTGAGTGGTCAAATTGTGGGATATTCAAAGAACGAAATGATACTCAGCAATTTACAAACTACTGATACAAGAACAACATGGATGAATCTCAAAAACATTATACTAAGCAAAAGAAGTCTGACAGAAAAGACTACCTATTGTCTTATTACATTTATATGAAATGCCCACGAATGACAAATTTATAAAACAGAAAGCAAATCCATGGATATTCATAGGGCCTGAGGATTGAAAGAGGTGATTATTGTCTGCAAAGGGCCATGGGAGAGAAGCTCTATGGAGTGATGGATGCTTCTATTAACTTGATGGCAGTTGTACATTTTACAGATGTACATATATGTCAAAATACACTGAACTATACAATAAAACACACTCATTTTAAGTGCATGTAAATTATATCTCAATAAAATCAGTTACTCCAAAAATGCACCCATAACATCTAAACTTTGAGAAAATTTCTATGTATATATCCCTTCTTTATGCTTCACATTTATTTTTACCAAAATGAGATCATGCTACTCATAGTTTTTATAATAGTATTTTTTTTTTTTTTTTTGAGACGGAGTTTCGCTCTTGTCGCCCAAGCTGGAGCACAATGGCATGATCTTGGCTCACTGCAACCTCCGCCTCCCGGGTTCAAGAGATTCTCCTGCCTCAGACTCCCAAGTAGCTGGGATTACAGGCGCCAGCCACCACACCCAGCTAGTTTTTTTATTCTTAGTAGAGATGGGGTTTCACCATGTGAAACTGGTCTCAAACCCCTGACCTCAGGTGGTCTGCCCACCTCGGCCTCCCAAAGTGCTGGGATTATAGGTGTGAGTCACTGCGCCTGGCCCCTGTAACAGTATTTTATAACTATTTTGACTTGATACTAATAAATTTCTAAATATTTTGTTTTTCTATGTCACTAAATATTCTTTAATTCTAAAACAGAAATAGGACCATTCTAGTTCTGAGTGGCTCTCTGTCACTTACAAGATTAAGTCTAAACTCCTTAATATTAAATCTAAGGACCATCAACATCTGATTCTTTCGTCTTTTCCAGTCCTATCTCCTGGCATTCTTTATGCCTTAACCTTTCTGATTCAGCATTAAACTGCTTGTTCCCTACACAAACCATGCTATCTCCCCATGACGACTGTAATTATACTAGCTGTCCCAGCTACCTGAATTGCCTTATTCTACTTGCCTAGATAACATGTACTCATAAGACTGAACACATTTGATTTAAAATTATCAATAGGGCTGTTTCCCCACTAGACTGAGCTCAATGAAGATAGAATTGTATCTTATTCAGCTTCATATCTGGCTATTGGCAGAATGTCTGACCAATAGCACTGAAATATTTATGAATTCATGAAAGGAAGAGAGGGTAGGAAGTCATCCTTGATGTCTCCTTTACCTTTATTACCCACATAGAGACGCTATGTCCTATTAATTTTCTATTTAAATATTTCTATAATCCATGCGCAATTGCTATTCAAAATCTTATATCTGGGCAATTACAGTAGCCTCTACATTACTCTATGTTTCCATTGACTTTCCACAATGTTATCAAAGTAATACTTTAAATTAGAAGCCTGTTTATATAGATCTGTTTAAAATTCTTCAGTAGATTCATAATCATGTATAGAATAAATTTCTTGCTTTAAATTTTTTATGAAGTGACCTTTTCCTGTTAAATTTGAGAAACACAAAAATACTACTAAAATTACCTATTTTTTATCTAACACCCAGAGATAGCCTTTTTTTTTTTGAGACGGAGTCTCGCTCTGTCGCGGCCCAGGCTGGAGCGCAGTGGCTGGATCTCAGCTCACTGCAAGCTCCACCTCGCGGGTTTACGCCATTCTCCTGCCTCAGCCTCCCGAGCAGCTGGGACTACAGGCGCCCGCCACCTCGCCCGGCTAGTTTTTTGTATTTTTTTTAGTAGAGATGGGGTTTCACCGTGTTAGCCAGGATGGTCTCAATCTCTTGACCTCGTGATCCGCCCGTCTCCGCCTCCCAAAGTGCTGTTGAGCCACCGCGCCTGGCCGAGATAGCCTTTTTAATAGTTTATTAATTCTTCCAATACCTCGAGATATGTGTGTTCATTTGTATAAATTAATTCATATTTTCCCTGTTCCTATACAATTTCATAATTCATTACTTCTTCCTGTTTTATTGCACTGGTTGGGACTGTCAAAAAATGTTGAATATTAGTGGTGGGTATCTGGAGTTTCTTTATCTTATTTAAGACTTAAATGGCAATGTGTGGGTGTTTCACCATTAGGGAAGATACTATTGATTTCTGGTATTATTCTTTTTCTTTTTTTCCCCAAAGTGCTTTGTTACACATCTGGTATTATTTTTGATTATTATCAAGTTAAAACAATGTGCCTGTCTTTCTAAGAATTTTTATCAACAAAGAAAAAGTACTGAATTTTTTTCAGATGCCTTCTCTGCATTAAAATGATCATAGGGGGCCAGGTGCTGTGGCTCACACCTGTAATCCCAGTACTCTGGGAGGCTGAGATGGAAGGACTGTTTGAGCCCAGGAGTTTGAGACCAGCCTGGGCAACACAATGAGACCTTGTCTCTGCAAAAAAAAAAAAAAAAGGAAATTAGCCAGGTGTGGAGGTGCACATCTGTAGTCCCAGCTACTCGGGAGGCTGAGGTGGGAGGACTGCTTGAGCCCAGGAGGTTGAGGTTGCAGTGAACCATAATCATGCCACTGCACAGCAGCCTGGGTGACAGAGCAAGACTGTCTCAAAACACGTATCATATGGTTTTCTCCTTTCACCTATTCATATAAGTTAATTCTTTTAAAATATTCAAAATATTTACCAAAGTAATCCATCATAAGATAAATTTAAATTGAATGGCCTTCAGGATCTAGACACCATCTCTTTTTTTTTTTTGAGACAGAGTCTCGCTCTGTTGCCCAGGCTGGAGTGCAGTGGCACAAGCTCGGCTCACTGCAAGCTCCGCCTCCCCGGGTTCATGCCATTTTCCTGCCTCAGCCTCCAGAGTACGACCATGCCTGGCTAATTTTTTTATATTTCTAACAGAGATGGGGTTTAACCGTGTTAGCCAGGATGGTCTCGATCTCCTGACCTCGTGATCTGCCTGCCTTGGCCTCCCAAAATGCTGGGATTACAGGCGTGAGCCACTGCACCCGGCCTCTGGACACCATCTTTTAATATTAAGTCCTACTACTTACTTAGCATTCAAGAAATATGCCAGGCTTTCTCTCTCACTACCACCTTTGTGCCTTTTGAGAATGGAATACCTTTTTCTCTTTGTTACGCTTCCTGGTAAATTCCCGGTCACCCCTCAAGACTGAGCAAATTAAATTTCCTTCTATGTTTCTTCCTTCTTCCCATCATTCCCCTCATCCTTCCCATCCTCCCAACACAGAATTAAGCATATCTCAGTGCTGTTGGCACTTTTCTCATACTGCCATCATAGCACTTCTCATTAGACTATAATTGTTTAATCATTGTTCCTCCACAGCAAAAGCCTAATTCAACTTTCACAGGTTGATAAACATCTAGGTTGTTTCCAGTTTCTGACTATTATCTGGTTGCTATGAACATCTGCTTTTAAGCTTTTCTGTGGATACGTTTTCATTTCTCTTGGCTATATACCTACAAGTGAAATTGCTGGGTCACAGTACATAGGTACATTAGCTTTAGCAGATACTGCAAACATTTTTCCAAAGTGGTAGTATCAATTTCTATTCCACCAGTGATGTATGAGAGGTTCAGTTGTTCCATAAGTTCACAAACCATACTGACAGTCTTTTAAATTGTAATCATAGTCATTCTGGTGTCAGTGTAGGGGTATCTCATGTTTTAATTTGCATTTCTATGTTGGCTAATGATGCCTAATATCTTTTTATTGCTATTGGCCATTTGGATTTCCTCTTTTTTGTGAAGTGACCGTTCTTTGTCAATTTTTTTTAACCAAGTAGTCTTTTTTCTTATTAGTTTCCAAGAGTCCTTTTTTTTTTTTTTTTTTTTTTGAGACAGGGTCTCACTCTGTCGCCCAGACTGGAATGCAGTGGTGCAATCTCAGCTCAAAGCAACCTTCGCCTCCCGGGTTCAAGTGATTCTCCTTGTTGGCCAGGCTGGTCTTGAACTCCTGACCTCAAATGATCCACCTGCCCTGGCTTCCCAAAATGCTGGATTACAGGCATGAGCCTCCCAAACTGCTGGGATTACAGACTGCACCCAGGCAACAAGAGTTCTTTATATATTTCATGGACAAGTTTTTGTCATATATGTATTTACACACACACACATATATATACTTCAATATCTCAAAATCAAATACCATTTCTCAGTGTGTTGGCTTTCATTTTTACTCTCTTAAAGGTGTTAATAAGTTCATCTAATGAAGTCCAAGTTCTAAATTTTCTTTATAAAAGTACTATAATATTGTAGGGCTGGGCATGGTGGCTCATGCCTGTAATCCCAGCACTTTGGGAGGTTGAGGGGGTGGATCACGAGGTCAGGAGATCGAGACCATCCTGGCTAACACGGTGAAACCCCGTTTCTACTGAAAGTACAAAAAATTAGCCAGGCATGGTGGCGGGCACCTGTAGTCCCAGCTACTCGGGAGGCTGAGGCAGGAGAATGGCGTGAACCCAGAAGGTGGAGCTTACACTGAGCCGAGATCGCGCCACTGCACTCCAGGCTGGGCAATACTGCAAGACTCAGTCTCAAAAAAAAAAAAAAAAAGCACTATAATATCCAAGAAATTTGGTTTGTGTTTATTAGTAAATATCCTAGATCACCAAAGATTTAATCTAGACTTTAAAATTTGAGGTTTTTATAGGCTTTATTATTATATGGTACCTAATATTTAACTGATATTTTAAGCTGCATAAACAAAGAATACTTCTGAATGTTTCACTAAATTTCTTGAGATTTTTTTTAACTTAACCTCACTAGGCTTCAATATTCCGAATATGAAAAAGGGGAGTTGGACTGGTGACTGCTGATACTTTTTTGCAGCTGTAAAGTAAAGGCAATGGGTCCATTTAATCTTTACCATTTTGTTATCAGATTTAACACTCCTCTCTTTGTTGAGTTCTGACTATGTGCTTTTTTCACAAGTACTATGTACTGAAAGGGCAACTTCACAGTCATGTACACTCCAGGGAAAACCATTCACATTCTATCACTGAAGACACTATAGATACTGTAAGGATGTCAAAGCAAACTTTCAGAAAATCTCTTTTATCAGTACTTTTAAAATTGTGAACTATCCTATATTCACATATGTGAATATGTGAACTATCCTAAAACTAATATTCGAAAGTGATTTTTTTAAAAGTCCTTTTAAACAACTTCTTTCTTCCCGAGGCATTTACTCTTTAAGCCACTTCTAGTTCTTTGCTTTTCTCAACTCCTAAAACCCTTTAGGCTAAGTTGTTTCTTTTCTCTCTTCTTTCCACCTTTCCATTGTGTGTGTCAGCTTTTTAAAATTGGAGCAATTCTGATCTCTCTTGCTTCTCTTACTCTCTTCTTCACCTATTGTTGTATTAGCAAAACAAGGACCCAGTAGCCAGCTGGACAAACCTTCCTCCTAATAGGGACAGGAATGATTATAATGATTTATTTTGTATTCTTCCCAACTGGATTTGAAACCAGCTTCACTTGCCTGTGTGCTCTCGAATATGTTATATTTTTACCAAATATAGTGGTACTCGTCTTTTCCTTCTATCCTGGAAGTAAGTCCAGAATTGCCTACGTGTGTGAATAGTATAAGATCAAAGTAATGTTATTTCAATCTCTGTAAGAAAAGTAATTTTCAGAAATTTCAGAAAACCATTTAAACCATAAGTAAATATGACAAGTGAGAAAAATATCTCCCTTGGGGACAATTATGTGCTAATCTACAAAGTACCTTCTAATCTATTTTATAGGTTCTGTAGCTCTAGATGTCCTCCCTCCCCAATAGCCCATTTTCTGCTCATGTTGGCATTCAATGAAATACACTCACTTGATGGGATTCCAGAATTATTCATTTTAACAATACCAAAATAACTGAAAGCACTAGAATAATGAAAGACTGTCTACTCCCCAAAACAGGAGAGTTTTATTTATAACCTTAAAATCTTAAATTTAAAAGATGTTTCCATAACAGATTAAACACTGAACACTGGTTAGCATCAGAAACAAGAATTTAAGTCATCATGTTAACAATAAAAACCCTCACAGTATATTAAGATTTAATAATTTGAAATGTCTACAGTTTTTATAGGAGGAAAACTTCAAAATACCTAGACATAATAAATCTTAGAAGTTATATAATGCCTGATTATCAGTTATAATTGTATCTCATCAGTATTCATTATCTCAGTTTATAATGTATAATGCTTGAAATTCATAAAACTATACTAAAAACATTAAAAAAATTGCTCTCTAATAATTCAAATATTTGTTACTATCCAAATTTATGATTTTACATAAAAAATTAACTCTCTTCATGGAACAGAGTTCTGACTCTGAAGTAAATTTTTTTTTTTTTTAGGATAAAATGCATGTAGTAAACTTTCTGTCACAATGCATTATTAACATGCGATTAACAGTAATTAATTCAAACACATCTCATAGTCACATTAGTATTTTCCAATAATCCTGCCTTCCTGCCAGTACTAATTACCTTGTAGACATCAACAAGATGTTTAGAATACATACCTCTTGAGCAAGATCTTGTGCGTTGGAGATAAGAGGAAATGGAGGACTGGCCTTGTTCATGTGTACAGTGATGGCATTGTGTATCTTAAATGCATTCTGAAAATCCTTATTTTGAACAAGTTGTAAAAGCACTGAAATATCCTCCTGGCTCTGAGAATCTACCAAAGTATGTTGGATATGCTTAAGTGAAGAAAACAAGTCTTCTATTTCTAGTAGGAGAAGAAAAAGGTACCCAAAAGTTAATTGTTTCAGTATTAATTCAACGTGTATTTTCAGAGAAAATTTCTTTGAACCAGTAAGAATTTAAGTTTTCAGAAAAATACCAAAATCTGCATATATTATTGTCAATCATGGTCATTTTATAGGTTTTTAAGTAAAACTTTTAAAAAAATTACACAACAGAATAACTTGCATTTTTACAAAGGTGTTTTAATTATAAAACTAATACACATTCACTATAAAAACAAGTGAGGGGAGGAATGCAAAAATTAATAAAGAAATTTAAAACCACCAATAATCCCATCACCTAGAAATATTTTTTTCTTAACATCCTATTTCAACAGTACATTGTAAATGTTTTCCCATATCACTAGTCTTTTTAAATATTTAATAATTCATGATATTCTATTACATGGCTAAACGATAATTTATAGTAACCATTAAAGTTCAACATTTAGATTGCTTCCAATTTTTTGCTACCATAAAAACAAGCATTTCAGTACATAATAATCAGTGGTACATATAAATTTGTCTGAGATTCTGATGTCTTCATAAAGTAAGTCCCAGAAATAGAACTTTTAGATAAGATTCTGACATTTTTTAAAAAGTCAAACAGCTTTTCTAGGGAGGCTTTACTAATTTGCATTCCATTAACAATATTTTCAGAAATATTTGATATTATTATTTTTTAAATCTTCCATTTATTTGACTAGTAAAGAAGTTAAGGTTTATTCATATTTACCAGGCACTTCTTTTGTGGTCTATAAAACGCTAATGAATATGTGAGTTTCCTAAAGTTGTACTGAAAGTTGTGGACATATGTATGTGTATTGTGTCTGCCTGTTAGTGTGCATACATAGCACAAGCATTTTTCTGGAAAATGTTACTCCAAAATGGTTAAGAAGCACTGGTAAACCAGGCACAGTGGCTCACGCCTGAAATCCCAGCACTCTGGGAGGCCCAGGTGGGTAGATCATGAGGTCAGGAGTTCGAGACCAGCCTGGCCAAGATGGTGAAACCCCGTCTCTACTAAAAATACAAAAATTAGCTGGGCACAGTGGCGGGCGCCTGTAATCTCAGCTACTCGGGAGGTGAGACAAGAGAATCATTTGAACCCGGGAGGCAGAGGTTGCAGTGAGCCAAGATCACACCATTGCACTCTCGCCTGGGCAACAAAGCAAGGCTCCATCTCAAAAAAAGAAAAAAAGCAGCACTAGTAGTCTCTTCCCTGCTCCCAAATAGGCTGTGTGAGTGTATGTGTGCTTGCGCATATACTAGGTCATATTTGTTGGGAATCATTTTCCAATATTTCCATTTATCTCTTAATTATATTTGTGGTTGCTCTTATTATAGAATTTGTCAACTCTGACCCCCCGCTTTTCCTGTGTGATTTCTTTCACTGTTTCTATGCTTATAAACTTCTTGTAGGTCATTTAAAAAAAAAAGTATCTAGATTTCTTCTAGCTTCTTATAATTTCTACTTTATTTAACTTCTATTTAATTTTAATTCATCTAGAATTTATTTTGGCATAGATCTGAAAAAATTTAACTTTATTTTTCTTTCAAATAACCAATGATTCTAGTACCATTTATTAAATAATCATTCCTGGCCAGGCGCAGTGGCTCAGGTCTGTAATCCCAGCAGTTGGGGAAGCTGAAGCGGGTGGATTGCTTGAGTCCAGGAGGTCGAGACCAGCCTGGGCAACACGGTGAGGCCCCGTCTCCACTAAAAAAATACAAAAAATGTCTAGGCACAGTGGCTCACACCTGTGTTCCCAGCACTTTGGGAGGCTGAGGTGGACAGATTGCTTGAGTTCAGCAGTTTGAGACCAGCCTGGGCAACATGGTGAGACCCTGTCTTTTTTTAAAATAACAATAATTTTTAAAAATACAAAATATTAGCCAGGCATTGTGGTATGTGCCTTAGTCTCAGCTACTCATGAGGCTGAGGTGGGAGAATCCACTGGGGCCATGATCACTATACTGCACTGTAGCCTGGAAAACTGAGTGAGACCTCATCAAATAATCATTTCT
The DNA here is from genome assembly GCF_000951035.1 of Colobus angolensis palliatus. NCBI lineage: Eukaryota > Metazoa > Chordata > Mammalia > Primates > Cercopithecidae > Colobus > Colobus angolensis. The sequence goes on from NW_012116265.1 coordinate 27,116,135, forward strand.
TTTCCACTGATTTATAATGCCACTAAATTCTTACACATATCAGAGTCTGTCTTTATTTCACTGGTCTATCAGAACTATACTGTTTTATTAGAATAGCATTATAATGTTTGTTCATATTAATATGACAAGTACCTGATATTTCTTTAAGTTTCTTGACTATTGTAAATTGGTTATAAGTCACTTTTTTCAAGTTACCTCCCATTCCCTCTTTCCTAGTCTTCCAATAAGAAAAGTCCTATTGAGATTTTGACTAAAATTAAACCTGTAAATGAGTCTAGGAAAAACTTAAGAGCACATACTAGGACTTATACAGTCAAAAACATAGTATAAAAAAGACATGGAAGCCGGGCACAGTGGCTCAAGCCTGTAATCCCAGCACTTTGGGAAGCCGAGGCAGACGGATCACGAGGTCAGGAGATCAAGACCATCCTGGCTAATATGGTGAAACCCCGTCTCTACTAAAATTACAAAAAAATTAGCCAGGTGTGGTGGCGGGTGCCTGTAGTCCCAGCTACTCAGGAGGCTGAGGCAGGAGAATGGCGTGAACCCAGGAGGTGGAGCTTGCAGTGAGCCAAGATAGCACCACTGCACTACAGCCTAGGTGACAGAGCAAGGCTCCGTCTCAAACAAACAAACAAACAAACCAAAAAGACATGGAAAAAAATCTTTCCAATGTGCCTTTTTGTCAGTTCTCTTCTTATAAGGTCTGCAGAAACACCACTGACTTTTATTTATCTTGTATCCCACAATTTGAAGAGCAGTTAAATTTTTAAATAGATTTTAACAGCTCTTCGGTTGATTCTTGAGGTTTCCTATCTTTCCTGCCCCAAATCAAAACAACTTGAGTCTTCCGTTTAAACATATATATATTTAGTCTTCCTTATTTTATATATATAGTTGTCCCTTGGTATCAGTGGGAGATTGGTTCCAAGACCTCCCACAGATAGCAAAATTTGCAGATGCTCAAGTCCCTTATATAAAATGGTGTAGTATTTGCATATAAGGTATACACATCCCCCAGTTACCTAAAATCAGCTCTAGATTACTTATAATACTTAATACAATGTAAATAGCTGTTATATTGTATTGTTCAGAGAATAATGACAGGGAAAAAAAGTCTTTTTTATAAAGACTTAAAAGGTTTAAAAGTCGGCCACACGCAATGGTGGCTCATGCCTGTAATCCCAGCACTTTGGGAGGCTGAGGCAGGTGGATCACATGAAGTCAGGAGTTTGAGACCAGGCTGGCTAACATGATGAAACTCCATTTCTACTAAAAAAAAAAATACAAAAATTAGCCAGGTATGGTCGCATGCTCCTGTAGTCCCAGCTACTTTGGAGGCTGAGGCAGGAGAATCACTTGAACCCAGGTGGCGGAGGTTGCAGTGACCCAATATCATGCCACTGCACTCTAGCCTGGATGACAGAGCGAGACCCTGTTTCAAAAAAAAAAAGGAAATAAAGAAAATAAAACTTTTTTCCTTGTCATTATTCTCTAAACATACATATATGTATGGTCATCAGTAGTTCAAAATGAAGAAAAATTTGGCAAAAAATTTAAAAGTCAAAACTGTCATTAGAATGACATAAGAAGCTGTGGCCCAGAGCTAGATAAGAGCTAAGGGATAGCCAGAATTTAACCATAAGCTAATATTAAGAATAGATAGAAAGAATATAAAATGTCAGATTCCATCACATACAATGAGGTTACCAAAGAATTCCCTAAGAGATTAAATAATTCAACAGCCTTAAAGTATCTTAAAAGCAAAACAGAAAAACATTTAAATATCTTACAAGAAAAACAATTTTCTTTGTAGAGATGGAGTCTATAACTTCTGGCATCAAGAAATCTTCCTGCCTCGTCCTCCCAAAGCGCTAGGATTACAGGTGTGAGCCATACCTTTCAAGGCCTTTAGTAATTGTTAAAAGGGCCTCATGGCCGGGAACAATGGGTCATGCCTGTAATCCCAGAACTTTGGGAGGCTCAGGAGGACAGATCACCTGAGGTCAGCAGTTTGAGACCAGTCTGGCGAACATGGTAAAACCCCAACTCTACTAAAAATACAAATAAATTAGCGGGGCATGGTGGTGCATGCCTAAAGTCCCAGCTACTTGGGAGGCTGAGGCAGGAGAATCGCTTGAACCTCGGAGGCAGAAGTTGCAGTGAGCCAAGATCGCACCACTGCACTCCAGCATGGTGACAGAGTGAGACTCCGTCTCAAAGAAAAATGAAAGAAAAAAAAGGGCCCCAGCATGGCTGTTAGGGTATTGTGAAAGACTGAGAGCCTCAGATTTCACCACTGACTGAAATCAACAAGCAGCCTTAGACAGCCCAGAAGGTAACTGTATCCCTACTGGGTCTCTTCAACCTCAGGGGAATTTAAATTTTTTAAGGCCAAGGAGTTTCTGCATAATCTCTCCTATGTACCAAAGCCACTCAAAAGGATACTAAAATACTGACATTATTTTGAAAATTACCTGTACTTCTACCTTTTGGCTATTAACTACTGGTATTATTTTGCTATGCCATGTAGCCTTTCAAACTTTTAAAATGCTGGTCTAACCATACAGATGACACTGTAAATGTTGTTTTGCAACCTGTTTTCCAATTCCTTAGAATAAATTTCTAGGATAAAATTATTAATCAGATAATAAAAACATTTAACACTTCGATACATACTGCCAAGCTGCCTTCTGGATTTGTACCAAGTCATATCCCTATCAGCAACGCACATGAATGTCTGTTTTCACAAACACACACCAATTTAAGAAATATCAATCTTTTAATTTTTGGTGATCTGATACGACTGAACATATTTTTACAGGTTATAGCCATTTGAATTTCTTCTTTCATCCATTTTATCTTTTGCCCATTTTTCTACTAGAGTGCTTTTTATAACTAGAATTTAACTGATATCCCTATAGCCTTAACTATAACATACTTAATACAATTTCATCCTTTTTTCTTATAGCAGAACAATGGCTTTTAATCCAATATATTTATGAAAAAAAGCTAAGGAAATGTAAAAGACTTATTTTGCCACAGTTCTAATTTAATCATAACCAGAATCTCCAGTGCCTTTTTTTTTTTTTTTTGGAGATAGGGTTTCACTCTGTCACCCTGCTAGAGTTCAGTGGTGTGAACACGGCTCACTGCAGCCTTGAGCTCCTGGGCTCAAGTGATCCTTCCCACCTCACCCTCCGCAGTAGCTGGGACTACAGGTGCATTAACACCACACACGACTAATTCTTTTGCATTTTTTTGTAGAGACAAAATTTCACTGTCGCCCAAGCTGGTCTCGAACTCCTGGACTCAAGTGATTCACCCACCTTGGCCTCCCAAAGTGCTGAGATTATAGGCGTGAGCCATCACGCCCAACCATAAAGGGTACATTTTTAAAAGCACTTCACAAGTATGTATTAATTCAAGAACACTTTCTTTTTTTTTTTTTTTTGAGACCAGGTTTCTCTCTGTCACCAGGCTGGAGTACAGTGGCGCAATCAGAATTCACTGCAGCCTCGACTTCTCAGGTTCCAGTGATCCTCCCACCTAGCCTCCAAGTAGCTAGGACCACAGTTGCATTCCACCACACCTGGCTATTTTTGTATTTTTTTGGTAGAGATGGAGTTCTGCCAGGTTGCCCATGCTGATCTACAACTCCTGAGCTCAAGCGATCCACCCACCTCGGCCTCCCAAAGTGCTAGGATTATAGGCATGAGCCACCACGCTCAGCTAAGAACAGTTAATTTTCCACACACTCAAAGAAAAGTTCCATTCTTTCACGGATATATCTGTTACTTAAAACAAAAATCCACCTAAGTTTTTCAACATTCTATACAATTCTGCAGGGAATTTTAAAAATCCATTCAGATGTAACTAAATCAGTACTGTCAAGTACACTCTTCCATAATAAAGATGAAGACACGGCCGGGCGCGGTGGCTCAAGCCTGTAATCCCAGCACTTTGGGAGGCCAAGACGGGTGGATCGCGAGGTCAAGAGATCGAGACCATCCTGGCTAATACGGTGAAACCCCGTCCCTACTAAAAAATACAAAAAAAACTAGCCGGGCGAGTTGGCGGGCGCCTGTAGTCCCAGCCACTGGGGAGGCTGAGGCAGGAGAATGGCGTGAACCCGGGAGGCGGAGCTTGCAGTGAGCTGAGATCCGGCCACTGCACTCCAGCCTGGGCGACAGAGCAAGACTCCGTCTCAAAAAAAAAAAAAAAAAAAAAAAAGATGAAAGATGAAGACACAGAGACAACAAAGAGAGGACAGAGGACAGAGAGAAGAAATTCCCTTCCCCAATCCCAGACAAGACAACAGACACAAGAAGGAACCACATGGACAGAGAAATAAAGAGAGAAATGAAGAACCATAAGGCTAGTGAGAAAGTCTGACATATGTGCTAGGTTGGGAGTGGACAAGGAAGTAAGCACTTAAGGCGGGATGGAGGCAAGAGAAGGTAGAGGCAGGCATAGCAAATCTAGCTTTGGTAATAAATTCAAGCCTGTAACAAATTTCCTACAAGGAATTTCTTTATATCTAGTTTAAATTATTTGCCCTGTAGTTAGACCTATTTCCTCTTACCTGATTTTTCAGTGGAAATTAAGTTCCCATCTTCTCTAATATTTCATGCAACACTTAACTCTTGATCATTTAAAAGAGAGAATATAGTATTCTAAAGTGAGAAAATTCACTTACATTTGGCTTTGGGATACAACTAATCAGATAAATACAAACATATACATTGGTCCACAAATCCACCCTGGTAAAATCTGTCCTCCCTCCTTGTCCTCTCCTGGCAGTCTAAAATGTAAAAGAATGAAGACTGTGAAATAGGCAACAGAAAGCAATCACCAAGAGTTACTTTATCAGAAAATCCTACTTTCCAATGCCTAGAACTGTGGGTAGCCATGTGAAAATTTTTTGGTTATAAGGGTAAACATTAAAATTACCTAAGGAGGCCAGGTGCAGTGGCTCATGCCTGTAATCCTAGCACTTTGGGAGGCCGAGGCGGGTGGATCATGAGATCAGGAGATCGAGACCATCCTGCCAAACACGGTGAAACCCTGTCTCTACTGAAAATACAAAAATATTAGCCGGGCGTGGTGGTGGGCACCTGTAGTCCCAGCTACGCGGGAGGCTGAGGCATAAGAATGGCGTGAACCCGGGAGGCGGAGCTTGCAGTGAGCCGAGATCGCGCCACTGTACATCAGCCTGGGCGACAGAGCGAGACTCCATCTCAAAAAAAGAAAAATTACCCAAGGAATCTCCATCTGGATTGGCATCATTTATTTTTATATATTACTCTCATTTGCCCCATATTAAAACAGATAGCTTCTAGGGACCTATAGCCAGCATTAAGCTTCTCCACTTCATCATGTAATTCTGATTCTTTTAACCTGTCCTCAGAAATTTCAACTCCAACCAACTTCATGACTTTTTTCTGAAACTTTTAAGATTTCTTTTCCTCTAAACTAGAGGGTCAAATATGATACTCAGATGGGAAACTTAGTATTACTAAGTAGGAGGAAATTACATCAGTTTCCAGTATATCTACCTGTGGAATTAAAATTGCGGTGGCTCATGCCTGTAATCCTAACACTTTGGAAGGCCAAGGTGGGAGGATCGCTTGAAGCCAGGAGGTCAAGACCAGCCTGGGCAACATAGTGAGACCCCATCTCTACAAAAAAATAAAAATTAAAAAAAAATTCTTTTTAACCTAGATGAATGGAAAAACAAGATGTGGTATATTGGTACAGTGGAATATTAATTCATCCATAAAAAAGAAATGAAGTACTGATTCATGCTACAATATGGATGAACCCTGAAAACGTAATGGTAAGTGAAAAGAGGCCAGTCACAAAAGAGCCTATGTTATGTAATTTCATTCATATAAAATGTCTAGAATAAGCAAATCCAAAAAGACAAAGTATATTCGTGGTTGTCAGGGGCCAGGTGGTGGAGAGAATAGGCAGTGACCATTAATGGGTACATATTTTGGAATTATATAGTAGTGATGGTTGCACAACCTTGGTTTTTTGTTTGTTTGTTTTTTTTTTAGCACTGCAGCCTCAATCTCCTGGGCTCAAAAAATCCTCTTGCCTCAGCCTCCCTAGTAGCTGGGACTACAGAAGCATGCCACCATGCCCAGCTGATTTGTGTGTGTGTTTTTTGTGTTTGTTTGTTTGTTTTAAGTGACAGGGTCTATGTTGCCCAAGCTGGTCTCAAACTCCTGGGCTCAAGAGATCCTCCTGCCTCTGCCTCCAAAGATGCTACTAATACAGGCGTGAACCACCATACCTGCCTGCACAACCTTGTGAGTATACTAAAAACTAATGAATTCTACAGTTTAAAAGACAAAATTTTATGGTATGTGAATTATATCTTAATAAAGCTGTTATTTTAAAAATGAAATAAGAAATTAGTAGTTAAGATCCACAAATTAATTTTATGGACTACAGGGTTAGATGATCTCTCTGTAGCTTCTGGTTCTCACAAAAATTAAATTTCATTCAAACCTGTAGTGTGCCATTGACTCAAATGCTTTTTCCATTTGGTCCTCAAGAAAATCCTGAAACTGAGGCTCAGAAAAATTAAGTAACACGCCCAACGTTAATAGCAATTCAGTAACTTAAAAAGTATTTAAACTCAGTTTTGACTCTAATATCCCTGCACTTTCCAATATGCAGCTACCTCATACATTTCTGAATATGCCGTAAGATAACGAAGCAAATCTCTGCAGGCAGAAATAAGTTTTAAAACCTACTACTGATTAATAAGTGGAATGAAGTTTTAACATATTATGTCAAAGACTGAATGATGTAGCAGTTACTTTTCTATAGAATTACGTGTATTTAATAAACAAAATTTACATGACTATACATATACTCTAATGAATTTTTACATCTTTAGGTCTAATTTTAGCAGCTTGACTAAATCATAGAATTCTCAAATGATCCCAACACTTCAAACATTAAATCTATTGACAATAGATTTAATTATTTCAATTCCAGGAAGGTAAAAAAATTCCCTGAAGGAATGGCTAATAACATTTATTTGGAAATATCATAACAATAGCTAAACAAAAATTCGATAGTAAAAATAATTAACTTCTCAGAAGCAGGTTGAACTAAAACTCAGGATTTACTGGCACTGGGATTTTGTCTGTTGGCTTGAAATACATTTTATCTTAAAGCCAACCTTTAAAAAAGTTTACAGTCACACAAAATTCCAGTATGCCCCATGAACAATCAAAAGCCAGTTAAATGCCAGAATGAAATGTGAAAGAGCTATTTTACTTTAAAATGTCAATAATCTTTTGACTTCATAGTTTGAACATCCAGAGACATCTGGCAAAAAATATGCAGATACTAATTAGGACTGAAACATGCTATTAATTCTATGAAAATATTTTATTCCTTAGCTTTATTCATCCCAGTTTCTTCTCCGTGGTGTGTTTTTCCTTCTTCACACTGATAGTATCTCAAAGATTAGAAAGCCCCAATCACAAATTCCAGGAGTCTTTTTATTAACCACTAAACAGCTTACCACAGATATATATGGGTGTGTGTGTTCCCTTTCCTGACACTGCTTCAAAGACAACAATTTTATAGTCACATATGTGATAGATGGCAGTCATCCCTAGTTTGCTCCCTTTAAGTATTCTATCTATATATTTCCTTGTCCACATCCCTGGCCCAAAATTACTTATCTGAGAACACAAAAACAGTGAAATCTATAATATAGAAATATATGAAAATTACTCTACTCTAGCTTAACCTGCTCTAATCTGCATTATTTTCTTTTCTGAAGATTTCTCTCACAACATAGTTTGCTCTGATTATGAAAGAGAACAAAGACAATAATATCTGTAACAAACCAAGCTTTAAAAACTAATGCCAGTTTTAAGGAAAGACCCCCTAATACCAAAATTTTTACCATTTATAATACTAATTATTCATTTGAAATCTAGTTCCCATATCACTATTTTTTATCTTTCAAAAAAATTCTAACTGCTTTTAAATAAGAAAATTCAGTTCATCCTTTCTGAGTATTTTCTGTCAACTCCATCCCTGCACTTTTATTATCATACATTGTCAAATTTACAAATACTTTTCATTAAAAACCACCCAAGTACTTAATCTTGCCAATCACATTTTCGATTCTTAAAAGAATACTTTGTCTACTCACAAATAAATGATGATGTATTATTTAGAAACTGAAGGCTTCCTCTCAAAGAAAGAAATCAGTTGCTCATTCTTCCCTCATTTAAAACAAAGTTGCTGTGAAAAAGGCTGAGACGTTGTCTCCTGTCATACAGGCGGGTATTAATCAAATACTAGCAAGGAGACACACACAATGTTCAGGGAGTACTTCTCTTACAGTTTGATGTGTTAGCAGATTATGAACAAGAAAAAAAGTTTGGCAAAAAGCTATTACACTTCATTTTAAACAAAAACTTAAAAACCTGAGGCTATGACGGACAATAGCAAACTAAACCTTATGCTAATTTCTCATGATTCTTATATAACAGATACCTGTGTTGACCATATTAACATAAAATATATCATTTATTTTTCAAAATACATCTTCTCCTGTCCAAGAAATGAATTACAAATACCTGTTATGACATTTCAAATTACTTTAAAATAAAATATATAAAACTGCCTTAAATTCAAGGACCACACATAGGTACTTTTAAAAACTACAGCAGATTACACATTGGAATAGAGGTATCCTTTAATCTGAATTTGTTAAAAAAAAAAACACTCAGCAATAGAACATACAAACAGAAACAGGAAAAAGGAAAAAAAAAATTTAAGAGAAATGATGTCCAATTTTCTGTGCTTAGGCAAAACAAACAAAACCATAAACTCACAAATGTTCTCTTACTAAGTGAATCTGGCTGAAGCTATATTTGTTTCTTTACTGTGATTACATGAATATTACCTATCAGATGGATACTGACACCTGATTCTAAGTAAACCAAATGGACAAATACATTAATCTTATGGGAATGTAAACAGAAAAACAGAAGAATCAATCCAGGTTGGCACTGGATATAACAAACTTTCTCCAATAAAATATTTTCAGAATATTTTAACAAATAAATAATAATAGAGTGGTGGGAAATGAAGGCTAGTAAGAAGCAATCAGGAATGAAGTATTTTTACTCTAATAAAACCCTCAGGAAAAAAAGAGCATAAAATTCCTTCACATAAATGTATTAAAAAAATGTAATCTTTTAGCTTTCACTGTAATTAAAATATCTGAAGGCAGGATTTAGCAGACTTCACTATGACTAAACACATATCTATGATTTCTTAAAACACAGAGAAGCATGTACATATGAAATGTGGATCCTGAATAAAAATTTGTAACAAGCCGGGCGCGGTGGCTCAAGCCTGTAATCCCAGCACTTTGGGAGGCCGAGATGGGCGGATCACGAGGTCAGGAGATCGAGGCCAT
>NW_012116265.1:27126958-27127498 GCF_000951035.1 Colobus angolensis palliatus
AATCAGAAAGGTTAAGGCATAAAGAATGCCAGGAGATAGGACTGGAAAAGACGAAAGAATCAGATGTTGATGGTCCTTAGATTTAATATTAAGGACCTTAGACTTAACCTTGTAAGTGACAGAGAGCCACTCAGAACTAGATGTGTAACAAAGCACTTTGGGGAAAAAAAGAAAAAGAATAATACCAGAAACCAATAGCATCTTCCCTAATGGTGAAACACCCACACATTGCCATTTAAGTCTTAAGTAAGATAAAGAAACTCCAGATACCCACCACTAATATTCAACATTTTTTGGCAGTCCCAACCAGTGCAATAAAACAGGAAGAAGTAATGAATTATGAAATTGTATAGGAACAGGGAAAATATGAATTAATTTATACAAATGCACACACATATCTCGAGGTATTGGAAGAATTAATAAACTATTAAAAAGGCTATCTCGGCTGGGTGCGGTGGCTCAAGCCTGTAATCCCAGCACTTTGGGAGGCCGAGATGGGTGGATCACGAGGTCAAGAGATTGAGACCATCCTGGCTAACA
>NW_012116265.1:27128034-27130103 GCF_000951035.1 Colobus angolensis palliatus
AGTGTTGTAATTCCAGCACTTTGGGAGCTGAGGGTGGAGGTTGCAGTGAGCCAAGATTGCACCACTGCACTCCAGCCTGGGCAACAGAGCAAGACTCCACTTCAAAAAAAAAAAGAAAGAAATTGCTCCAGACTTGGAATAAAGAGACTTAATGAGGAACAAATCTGGCATATACATGGTACCTTTGGCCAAATTACAAAAAGGTGCTCTATACTGGGTAGCCACAGCTCTGGCCTGGTGAGTGAAGTGCAGGTTGGATCCTGGTTTCCATTCAAACCTTCCATTTTGTGCACTACATCAACATCCGATCTGGCAAATTCAAACTTGGCTCTACCACTGGTGTCTTTAACTAAGGTTCAATTTCTTTATCTCCAAAATGGAGATTACAGAGTACTGTTAACAGGATTATTTTATTACATGAAACAATGTTTGCTAAAATACTTAGTACAGGCTCAACAGATCTTTAAATGAATGGTAAAATGATGACAACAACAATAAAAACTCTCTCCTTCTACAAAAAAGTAGAAATACATCTTTTTTCCCACCTAAAACATAGCAAACCACCAAAAAGTAAAATGCTCCCCAAACACTAGTTCAGTGAGCACCTGGGTGTATGTGCACATGCAAGAAGGGCAGGCAGTAAATTCAATGATTAAATATTCTAAGTTTCGAAACATGCATTTGATATCAATGTCTCTTGTAGATTCACTATGCCTAGTAACATTCTAACAGCTAGGAGAAGTCTTGTGATAAGAAGCTATTTAATTTATTTAGCCCAGAGTTCTCAAAATCCATTTGGTCACAGAATTCTTTTGGTTTGGTTGTATCTACTTATATCTCATAGGACTTTTTTTTTTTTCCCCTCCACAGAACAGAATTTGGGGATATAGAAAATACCATTATTTTATGTTTATGATACCATATGAACAATACCAGTTCTTCTTATTGACAATCATTAATTTAAAAAATCAAAGAATTTAAACTGTAGTTACTAATTTCATTACTATTTTACAAACTTGAAGGAAATCAGAAATTCAAAATCTAAAAATTGTTTTTTAGTATTTTGCATAAAGTTTGTGAGTTTGATTAAAAGGGAAATTTCAAGGCTTTAAATGTTAGGGCCCATGAAAACTCTTTAATATCTAAAAAACATGTTATAGTGACTGAACATTTAAACCACATGCTTTTAGTTCTATGTTGGTAACAGTAAACAATAGTTATATGGCGTTTCTAAGAAAACAAAGGATCTTGGTCTGGAATTCAAACTGTCATTACTTACATTCTGTTAAACCCTCTTCCTTCTCATATACATTATAAGGCACAGATAAATTAAAGCAAAATGTTTTCTATTATCCCTCTATTTTTACTTACCTAATATTTTCACAGCATAATGAGGACTTTCTAAGACAATTCCTTCCTCTGTATCAAACATAGGGTTATCTATTCCAGTCTTTGGAGGAATTTGGGCTAGTTTCTTAAGTCTCATGGAAGAATTAAGGTCAAGTTCTTGCTTTTTCCCTTCTTCCTCTCTCCTACGCCTCATGTCCTCCTGTTGTTGCCGAATACGCTCCAACTGTGCACTTCGACGTATTGGCATCATCCTGGTGCCCAAATCTCCGGGGCAGTCAACAGCCATCTCTCGGTGCTTCTGATGTTCCTCTGGTGATGCAAGATCAACATTTTTTACTTCGTTGTCTGATTCCTCTGTAACATGCCCATTCATATGGGATGTTGTCATGGTTATCTATAAAAACCTGTACCACTTTTTATAAATCAATTTTTCCTATAAGCCAATTCTCTTGATTCTGTAGTATAAAATCCATGTTACTTCAAAAAAAAAAAAAAAAAAACAAAAAAAACTTAACCAAAATTTCTTCTCGAATCGCAAGGTAATTGTAAAAAAAAAAAAAAAAAAAAGACCAAAAAAACTTCTCACATCACATAATAATGCTATGAAAAAGTATCCATGAAGGAAATCTAAGGGGAAAGATGGGGGGGAAAAAAAGTATAAGAATTACAATATAAAAGCAGGTTTTTACATAGCCCACTTCTAAATCTCCATACAACAC
>NW_012116265.1:27130908-27132872 GCF_000951035.1 Colobus angolensis palliatus
AAAAAAAAAAAAAGAATTAGGGTTAACTATACAAGAATTACAAGGATTCATTTAGAGAAAATGGTAGTGTCTGTTGCCAAAAACTTTTGAGAGTCATACTGTACGGCTAAAAGATAACAGTAAGCAGGGAGATCAGCAAACTGAACTTTTAATCCTCTAGTGTTATGATTTAAGACCAGTCATTTTCTCTCTTTGACTCTCAGATTCACTTGAAAGCTTTATTTATAGGATTGACTGTTCTGAGTGTCACATGAGCTAATGTATACTTACACTGATTACCAGTATTAACTTGATTTTCCTATTTTAAAAATCTTTCAACATATTTTAGAAAATAAAAATATTTTACCAGATAACTCTGGCTTTTCATCGAGCTATTTCTCAGGCATACATAGGCAGGTTGTTTACATATGTGTAAACCTACACATTAAATCTAATTAGCATTTTTTCACTCAAGAGCAATAATATTTACAATAATAAACCTACAACCTCCTTGAGTTGGGCACCACTTAAGTAAACAGGTTGGTTAGAGCACAATGCCAACTAAGCAAAAGCCAGGTTTTCAGATAATATTCCTAATACCAGCCAATCTTTTCTCAAACATCTTCAGTCATAATACAAACAGGGACAGAAGACAAAATGCTTAATACAAACTCAACTAGGCTATCAGGAAAACCACTAGTCCGACAATCAGGAAAATGGATGCCAGTTACAAGAGTCAATTATTAAAACTACATTTGCACAAAATTTTTGGTAGATTTTTCCGTCTTTCATCCAAAGTTTGTCTTCTGTGATCTACACGTAAGTACCTTATTTACCATTAGATTGCCTTCTTTTTCATTAACATGACAGCTATTTGATTTATGTTAGGCAATTCTTAAGTTATGTTAGGCATTGATTATACGCAAATGCAAATTCAGCTTTTTAAATGTTTTCCTTACAAGTAAGCAGAAAAACTGTGTAGGAGTTACTACAGTGCTATGTTTAACTTTAAAAATCCAGGAGTGTACATATTTTCAGAAAATTAAAACTCTCAACCCTCTCTATAATAATTACTAGATATTAAAAATCAAATTTAATATTAAATGATATGTTTTTAACATATATATATAAAAATTATGATCTGAAATTTAAAATTCAGCTTAAAAGCTCTACATCTGTGTCCATATTCACTACCCTACGAGGGAAAATTAGAAGTCATGCAAGAGAGACCGGGCCAGATCATTCAGGTCAAAATTCTCATGCTTGTACTATTTATTATCATACTTGTATATCTGGATCCAATTTTTGCTCTCAGAAAAATTTCTATCACCTGGTAGTAATCTGCTTCAAATTTTATTTTGGTTATCTCCCCAGGAATGTTCAGTCTACTGGGAGAGAAGGCAAAGAAAATAAATGATTATTTTTCCTCAAACTCCTCAACAGATTCTAAATTTGTTAGAGAGAGGGGTCATGTCTTACTTTTACAGCTCCAGTGCTTAGCCTAACACATATCATAAGAAATGCCCAATAAACATCTGTTCAACTCAACTTGGAATGTCACAGACAATGAACTATAAAACTTGGTCTGTGGTGAAAGGTGATAGGAAACACTAAAAACATCAGGATACATTTCTTTGAGCTGGATTTCAAAGGGCAACTAAAAATTAGCCAGACAGCAGAAAGGTCTATTCCAGGCAGACAGGCTCACATGACCAATAGGAAGGAAGAGAATGACAGAATGGCACTTTAAGAAAACACATGAGAATACGATAAAGCTGGATGGGACAATGGGCGCATGCTGCACATGAATAATGAAAAAACTGGAAAGGCAAGCAGGAGACCATACTGAGAAGAGTTTTAGATTTTTACCCTGAAAATAGTAACAATAATTAAAAGATTTTAAGCAGGGGATGACATAATCACATTCGTTTTTATAGAAATATCACTCCTATTGGATAGAGATACAAAAAATCCTTAAAAAAAAA
>NW_012116265.1:27138412-27138873 GCF_000951035.1 Colobus angolensis palliatus
TAATAAATGGTGCTGGGAAAACTGGCTAGCCATATGTAGAAAGCTGAAACTGATCCCTTCCTTATACCTTATACAAAAATTAATTCAAGATGGATAAAATACTTAAATGTTAGACCTAAAACCATAAAAACTCTAGAAGAAAACCTAGGCAATACCATTCAGGACATAGACAGGGGAAAGACTTCATGACTAAAACACAAAAAGCAATGGCAACAAAAGCCAAAATTGACAAATGGGATTTAATTAAACTAAAGAGCTTCTGCACAGCAAAAGAAACTACCCTCAGAGTGAACAGGCAACCTACAGAATGGGAGAAAATTTTTACAATCTATCCATCTGACACAGGGCTAACATCCAGAATCTACAAAGAATTTAAACAAATTTACAAGAAAAAAATCAAACAACCCCATCAAAAAGTGGGCAAAGGATATGAACAGACACTTCTCAAAAGAAGACATTCA
>NW_012116265.1:27140475-27158760 GCF_000951035.1 Colobus angolensis palliatus
AAAAAAAAAAAGCAATATGTAGATTACAGAATCAGTAGAACTTAGTGTCTATTTCATATAGGAGGACAAAAAGTGAAAAAAAGAGGTAAAGGAGGAGGAGAAGGAAGTCGTAGGAGTAGGAATAGTAGTAGTAGTAGTAACAACTACAACTACAGCTAACATTTACTGAGCACTTCTTTATGTGCCAGCCAATACTGCAAGTACTTCACATAGTATTCACTCATTTACTCCTCATTACAACAACTCCAGAAGTAGATCCAAATATGCCCATTTTGTAGATGAAAAATGAGGTTGGAAGTAGGCCTTAAAGACAAGATGGATAAATAAGAAAGCGGCCATATGAACCAAAGGTGTGAAGATGAAAGGTGTGAGGGGAAAGTACAAATAAGGCTAGTTGAACTAAAAGAGTCAAGAGAGAAGTGGAAGATATGACTAGAAAGTTTGATTGGGTCCATCTTATGAAAGGTCTTAAATATAAATCCTTAATTCTGTAGAATAAGAGAATCATCAAAGATTTTAAAAAGAGGAGTGATATGTACACAAATTTAATTATTTACCCCTGGCTAGATAACTGTGGTTGAGACAAGATCCTTGACCATTATTCTTTTTTTTTTTTTTTGAGACAGAGTCTCACTCTGTCATCCAGGCTAGAGTGCAATGGCATGATCCCAGCTCACTGCAACCTCCACCTCCCAGGTTCAAACAATTCTCCTCCCTCAGTCTCCTGAGTAGCTGAGATTTCAGGTGCCCACCACCATGCCCAGCTAATTTTTGCATTTTTAGTAAAGATGTGGCTTCACCATGTTGGCCAGGCTGGTCTCAACCTCCCGACCTCGTGATCCGCCAGCCTTGGCCTCCCAAAGTGCTGGAATTACAGGCGTGAGCCACCGCGCCTGGCTGACTATTATTCTATCTATCTATCAGAATTTCGCATAAGAATCTAGAAATACATCCAAAATTAAACTCATATTTCCCTTTAATCTCCTCCTATTCTCTTTAATCCTCTCCCTGTTTTCAATTCTAATTAATGTTACTATATCCATCCAGTCGCCCAAGACAGCATGTTTAAGAGAACAGCCTCCAGAATCAGACTGCCTATGATCTAATCTTTGCCTACTCTTTTAAGTCTGAGCTCAAATACATTGTCCTCTGGAATCCTATAATCCCTGTCACATTCTTGATCAAGCTGAACGACTGTTATTTATATCTCTGCCTTTTTATCTTATCAGACTAGAAGCACCTTGAAGTCAGGAACCAGGCTGACCCATCTC
This sequence comes from Colobus angolensis palliatus, assembly GCF_000951035.1. Classification (NCBI taxonomy): domain Eukaryota; kingdom Metazoa; phylum Chordata; class Mammalia; order Primates; family Cercopithecidae; genus Colobus; species Colobus angolensis. Next base: position 27,141,747 of record NW_012116265.1, read on the forward strand.
TGGATCCATAACATTGCCCAGCAGAAGGTCAAACAACAGAAGGCTTCAGAATATGAACCTAGGCAGTGTAACTCCAGAACCATCACTCTTAACCACTATCCCTGGCTTAGTAGGTAGATGACAATGAAACTAATTATGATGGAGAATACAGGAGAATCAGATAGAAGTAAAGTCAAGGGAAATTGGCCGGGATCTGTCTTGTTCACCTCTATAGCCATGATACCTGGTAAGTGGTCTGCTTAATTAAGTATATGAGCAAACCACTCCTCTGTTCAGAACTACCCAGAGAATAAAGTCCAAACTCACAAAATGAATCCAAGATTTCTAGCTATATCTTTTACTACTCACCTGCATGAGCCTTCTAATTTACCTTCCTCATTTGTGTCTATTCCATCTTTCTGCTCAAATGACTGGTGAACTACTTTTCCATTGATTTCTACCTTCAAGGCCTCCCTCAAGTCCCTAAATCTACAAGAAATCTTTCCAGACTACCTTGTTAAATAATTACTTCACCATTTAACACTCCAAAAACTCTATAATGCTCACAAGTTAATTTAATGAAGGCAAGGAAAGATCCTAAATTTATTCCAGAATTAAAGAAACATTATACGGTATCCTGCAGTTTTAGCATCAAGATTATAATTTTTAAGCAGGCACTCCGCTAATACTATAGCTCATACATGTAGTCTATACATATTATAAAAGTGAAAAAGTCCTCCCAGTCCAAAGCAATTGCACTCTCCCTCTCTTAAAAAACAAAAAACAAAAAACAAAAAAAAACAGTCCTTTGATAATTTAGAAGCTGGTAAATGACTGAACTAGAGCGTATTACCTCATTGTGTGTAAATAACAGGCCATCTTATGAAGACAGCAGAGTTACCAGTTACTGGCCCTAATTCTTTTCTTCTCAACTTTCCAATTATAAGTTTAAAAAAAAGAAATAAGAAAGAAAGAAAGCTTCAAAGGACTACATTTCAAATCCTCATCAGAATCCCTGTTCCCTAATTCTAGGAAAATGAACACAAATACAAAAATCTGTACATTGCCCACAAAGCAAGAAAAATTTTCAGGCTGGCATGCCAAAGCTGTTTCAATTCTAACCTCAAACTAGTAAGGGAGAAAGCATTTTAGTTGCGGGAGAAGGGGGCAAAGGGAAGCTAAATAAGCTTTACAACAAGTGCAAATGATTGAGACTAGAGGGACTGAAAGAGCCTAAAGGGTACAGTCCCACTGAAAAGGGTACCAACAAATAGAACCGTCTGTTTAAGAGCTGAGAATCAAGACAGGTCAGCAGAAATCCAATTTCCTATATTATCAGTATTCCTATATTAATTTTTAGGCAGAGGAAAATGGAAGAGATACACTTCATATGCATAAACGTGTTCAGTCTACACTAGTGTCCAGAACTCAAGAATTTTTTAATTCATCCTTCCCCTCTTTCTCCAGCAAGTAATGCCCTTTGACCAGCAGCTGGGAAGTCTCATTTTAAGTGATCAGCATTCCTCTGACATTCTAAGAAGTTAAACTATTTGTTTCCATAGAAACAGCTTTGTCAGCTAACACATGATTCAAGCCAAGAAAAGTGAAAAGAACTTACATTATGCAAACTGGAAAAACCTTTTCTACTGTCCTTTTAGTTTCTCTTCTCTGGTTTTTCACAAAACTCAGGCTTTCTTATTCTATGAAAAAGAAAAACGAGACAATTGATCAAATGTAAATGTCTGCAGTGTTTTTGAGGGGGTAAAGGAGAAAGAGAAAGACTAATTCAATATGATAACCAATTCTGTCTGCAGATAGCTAGGATTTCTTAGTAAGAACATAAAAATGCACCACGACCCCTGTATCTAATGGATATCAATTTAAAAATCTATCTTGTTGCATATTAGTGCCCTTAGGAATATCAAATGGAAACTTTCCAATAACACATTGGAAACAGTCTGGCAATTCCTCAAAAGGCTAAACATAGAGTTACCGTATCAGCAATTCTACTCCTATATATAAACCAAGAGAAATAAAAACATACATCTACATACACACACACACACAAAACTTGCACAAAAATATTCATAGCAGCAGTATTTATAATAGCAAAAAAGTAGAAAAAACCCAAATATTCAACTGATGAATTTATTAAAAGTGGTATAATCCTACATGAAACATTACTGGAAAATAAAAATGAAGTAGTGATACATGCTACAACATAGATTAACCCTGCAAACAGGATTTAAAGAAGCCAGCATCAAAGAACCTCACACTGTATGATTCTATTTATGAAATATCCAGAAGAGGCAAATACAGAAAGACAAAAAGTAGATCGGCGGTTGCCTAAAACGGGGGGTGAATGGGTGGGATAATTATGGCCTAGGCATGCAGGTTTCTCTTGGGGGATGATGCAAATTAACTGCGGTGATGGTTGTACAACTCTAAATATACTAAAATGCATTGAATTTGCACACTTGGATGTGTCAGAGGCATTTGAACCAGAGGAACTCCATCTTGAATAGGGGCTGGGTAACCTACTGGGCTGCATTCCCAGGAGGTTAGGCATTCTAAGTCACAGGATGAGACAGGAGGTCAACACAAAGTCAGGTCACAAAGGCCCTGCTGACAAAACAGGTTGGGGTAAAGAAGCCAGGCAAATCCCACCAAAACCAAGACAGCGTTGAAAGTGACCTCTGGTAGTGCTCACTGCTCATTATATGCTAATTATAATGCGTTAGCATGGTAAAAGACGCTCCTGCCAGTGGCATGACAGTTTACAAACACCATGGCAATGTGAGGAAGTTACCCTACATGGTCTAAAAAGGGGAGGAATCCTCAGTTCCACAAACTGCTCACCCCCTTCCCAGAAAACTCATGAATCCACCCGTCGCTCAGCATATAATCAAGAAGTAACATGTCGGTGTTCTGCCTATGGAGTAGCCATTTTTTCATTCCTTTACTGTCTTAATAAACTTGCTTTCACTTTACGCTATGGACTTGCCCCAAATTCTTTCTCATGCAAGATTCAAGAACCCTCTCTGGGATCTGGATGGGGAACCCTTTCTGGTAACAGATGAATTGTATAGTATGAGAGTTCTATCTCAATAATGCTGTTTTAAAAATACACAATGAAATAACACTACAAACAAGAAAATGGCTAAAATTAAAAAGTGGTAATATTAAGCACTGGAGAGAATGTGAAGGAAGGGGAACCCCTATACAATGCTGATGAGAACGTAAAATTGTAGAGTCTCACAGTTTCTTAAAAAGTTAAACATATAGTTTCCATATAACTGAGACATTCCACACAAGAGAAAGAAAGAAACATATTTTTATCTGTAAAAATCACGAAGAAAGTATGCATACTTTCTTATGTAATAAGTATGCATACGAGCAATATTAATAATAGTCTAAAACCATACACTATCCTTCAGCTGGGAATGGAAAAACAAAAAATGGAATACAATGGATAAAATGAAATAAAATGGATAAACAAAAAATACAATAAGAAAGGACAAATTACTGACATAACTAACACGGACAGTCTCAAAAACACAATGCCAGACACAAGAGTATGATTCCATTTGTACAAAATTTCTAGAAAATGCAAAACTAGTGCTACTACAAAAAGCAGTTTGGTGGTTTCCTGGAGATGGAAGCAGATGCTGACTGAAAAAGGCAAGGAGGAAATTTTTTCATGTGATAAAAACATCCTAATATTAGATTTCAGTGATAGTCTGCATGACTATATAAATTTACTAAAACTGTCCCCATAAACCCTAAATCTTATAAAATATGGGATTTTAATCTTATAAAATATAAATTATACCTCAATAAACCCACTTTGAAAACTCATTAAATTGAACACTTAAAATTACTGAATTTTACTGGGTGCAGTGGCTCATGCCTGTAATCCCGGCAAGGCGGATTTGGGAGGCCAAGGCGGGTGGATTACCTGAGATCAGCAGTTCGAGACCAGCCTGGCCAACATGGTGAAACCCCATCTCTACTAATACAAAAATTAGCCAGGCGTGGTGGTGCATGCCTGTAATCCCAGCTACTTGGGAGGGTGAGGCAGGAGAATCACTTGATTGCGCCATTGCACTCCAGCCTGGGCAACAAGAGTGAAATTCCATCTCAAAAAAAAAAAAAAAAATTTACTGAATTTTAATTGAAGTTATACCTATTCAGCTGGTTTTAAAAGAAAACAAAACCTCAAATTATACACTTAAAATGACATCTTGCTGCATGTAAATTATATCTCAAAGAAACCAAATTATTTTTATGTATTTATTTATTTGTTTGTTTGAGACAGGGTCTTGCTCTGTGAGCCAGGCTGGAGTGTAGCGGCATGATCTTGGCTCACTGCAACCTCTGCCTCCCCAGGCTCAAGTGATCTTCCCGCTTCACCCTCCTGAGTAGGTGGGTACAGGAATGGGCCACCACGCCTGGCTAATTTTGTTTTTTTAGTGGAGACAGGGTTTCACCATGTTGCCCAGGCTGGTCTCAAACTCCTAGGCTCAAGTGGTCTGTCCACCTCGGCCTCCCAAAGTGCTGGGATTATAGGCATGAGCCACTGTGCCTGGCTAAGAAACGAAGTTTTTTAAAAAGATAACTGTATATTCCAAAAACAAGTCGTATACTGACATCACATAAAAGACTACTTACTCAGTAACTGTTTAACTCCTTGTATGAATTTCAGTTTCCAACAATGAATGACCTATCTTTACAGAAGAAACTTAGCTATGTCCAAAACTAAGTAAATACAAGTCAAAACTGAAATATTTCAGCTGGGCGAGGTGGCTCAAAAGCCTGTAATCCCAACACTTTGGGAGGCCGAGGCATGTGGATCACTTGAGGTCAGCAGTTTGAGACCAGCCTGGCCAACATAGTGAAACCCTGTCTCTCATACTAAAAACACAAAAATTAGCCAGACATGGTGGCAGACACCTGTAATCCCAGCTACTCGGGAGGCTGAGGCATGAGAATTGCCTGAACCCAGGAGGCAGAGGCTGCAGTGAGCTGAGATCACGCCACTGAACTTCAGCCTGGGCAACAGATTGAGACTCCTTCTCAAAAAAAGTTGAAATATTTGAGTTACTCATGCAGTGGATTAGCTCTGAAATTATTATTCAGTAAAAAAGGTACAACTTAAACAAAAATAAAGTCCCCAAGATCTAACTGAAAGACGAGTTCCTACATTACAGAACTAAAAAGACTTTTAAATAAATATATACTTCTTTAATTTTAAACATATATTCAAAATAAACTGAACTTGTTTAAGTCAATGGGCACAATACAAAAGAAGTTTTTACACCAGGGATGGCGGCTTACACTTGTAATCCCAACACTTTGGGAAGCAGAGACAGGAGTATCACTGAGACCAGGAGTTTGAGACCAGCGTTGGCAACATAGTGAGACTTTGTCTCTACAAAAAAATAAATAATATTTTTACAGATTTAAAAACAAAAAGTTTTTTTTTGTTTGTTTGTTTTTTGAGATGGAGTCTCGCTCTGTCGCCCATGCTGGAGTGCAGTGGTGTGATCTTGGCTCACTGCAACCTCTGCCTCCTGAGTGATCTTCATGCCTCAGCCTCCAGAGCAGCTGGGATCACAGGTGTGTGTCACTGCACCCAGTTAATTTTTGTATTTTTAGTAGAGACAGTTTTACTGTGTTGGCCAGACTGGTCTTGAACTTATGACCTCAGGTGATCCGCCTGCCTTGGCCTCCCAAAGTGCTGGGATTACAGGCATGAGCCACCGTAGCCGGCCAAAAAGCAAAGTTTTTAATGGACAGATAAAATCCTTTAAATTACAAGACCAAGTGCAAATGTCCTGGTTTTACTTTTTTTTTTTTTTTTTGAGGTAGAGTCTCACTCTGTAACCCAGGCTAGAGTGCAGTGGTGCAATTTTGGCTCACCCCAATTGCCACCTCCCAGGTTCAAGTGATTCTCATGCCTCAGCCTCCAGAGCAGCTGGGATCACAGGTGTGTGTCACTGCACCCAGTTAATTTTTGTATTTTTAGTAGAGACAGTTTTACTGTGTTGGCCAGACTGGTCTTGAACTTATGACCTCAGGTGATCCGCCTGCCTTGGCCTCCCAAAGTGCTGGGATTACAGGCATGAGCCACTGCACTGGCCTTTCTATTTTTCTTTTAAATAGAGATAGGGTCTTGCTCTGTTGTCCAGGCTGGAGTGCAATGGCATAATCATAGCTCACTGTAGCCTCAAACTCCTGGCTCATGCAACCCTCTCACTTCAGCCTCCTGTGTAGCTGGAACTACAGGCACACGCCACCATGTCCAGCTACTGTTCGCTTGTTTTCTTAGAGATGGGGTCTCAGTATGTTGCCCAGTCTGGTCTTGAACTCCTTGGCTCAAGAGTCCTCCCATCTCAGCCTCCCGAATCACTGAGATTATAGGCATGAGTCACCACGCCCAGGCTCTTGGTTTACTATTTAATAGAACACCCTAACAAGTCCTATAATAAAAGGCATTTCTAAAATTCCACATAGTTCATGGTTTAGGTTTCTGAACGAACTACATTTATCATCCAGATAACTGCATTCCAAAGAAACAACTGGTATTTTCATAGCTTAAAAACTAACTGTATTTAAAATATACTATACCAGACAAAATATGTAAGGAATGGAAACAAAATCCCAATTTAAAAAATCTTCAAAGTAAAAACCCAATAAGATTTCAAAGGGGAATAAAGAGTAACATATATTATAACTTAAAACCACATGACACATCTGCCCTCATGGACAGAAAAAAAATAATATGATTCCTGACAATTCTGTTGGATATCAACAAGGCAGTATAATTAGCTTAGAAGATACATCTTTCTCAGGTGTAAACTTGAAGAGACTTACCAGCTTTTGCATTTCTGGCAAAAAGTATATATATAACACATCTGTAACTGAAAGATATAGTTTACAAGTTCCTATTCTCAACCCATGATTCTAGGCCATACAATGGCTTTGGGATAAAAATTAAAACAAGGTAATATAGACAAAAGAGCTGGAAGAAAACACTGTTGCATTTACAATTTACTAACCATCTACTCTAAATCTACTCTATACTGTAACCAGAGTTGACCAGGAGAAAATGTAAGTGGAGTGGTCAGTAAAGACAATGTTTTAATACTTTACACATGGCAGAATAAAGGGAAGCAGCAGAAGGAATGAAAAGTGATCACTTCAAACAATGGCTATTATAAAGAATGATTTCCCAGGATTTGGAGACTAGGAGCCAAATAGAATTCTAAAATACTAAGTATGTCAACTGAGTCTGGGAGAATTATGGAACCTTAAAATAGGAAAACGCATAGAATAAGGTCTCTGGATTCGAGGCGGGGATAGGGATAAGAATTGGAAAAGAGACAATAAATTCTATTTTTCAATTATTGCATTTATACTGGGAGTTTTAGCAGGTTGTTAACTGCTAGACAGGACACAAAAAGGATAGGCTAGAAGGGCAAATTTATAAATAATTGATACATTCATATCTTACATTTGTAAAATGCTTTTATTTTTACAGCCTATTTCAAGTATATAACCTCATTTGATCTCTCCAATTGCCCTGAAAGGTAGACAGGTCAGATATCTGTTTTCCACATATGTAGGCACTGAAAGTTAAGTCACAGCTAGAAACAACAGAACATTAACTAAAATTCAGATGGGCAAATCCTAATGTGCATCCACAGTGCTGTGTTAGTTACATGTCTGGAAGATACCATGCTGACTACATGCTTCCTTCAAAAAATCACAAAATTTTTTTGCCTTTAAAATATGATCAGAGAAAATTTACCTTTTCCCTTCAATTAACTGCTTCATAAAATAAATTTTAACACAATCATTAATTTCACTGTTACATATGCTAACAGACTACAAGTTTATTGTAGTACCTGATTGTGGTAACAAGATATCTATTGCTCAAAGTACCTAGAAAACCTCAGTTTACCCAGCAGCAAAGGCAATCGAGTAGAGAAACGGTAGATATGTGTGTGAATTTTCCTACTACATAAGTAAAGTGATACCAACATTCCAGTTTCCTACAATAATATAACAAATTTTATTCTCTATTCTGCATTGCTCCAATTTCAGTATGTGCTGGCAAAGTGAGCCGTATGTCATAACTTGACAGACTGTTTCTAATAATATTAATTTATAGCTTAAAAATGAATATCCTAAAAATATAATAGACTAACTCCTGTTACACAAATTGGCTATCCTCCTGGGGTAAAATTTAAGTATTTTCAAAATCATAACTGTAATACCTCTATAAACATACTTATAACTATATCAACTCCCATTAATTCTACCTCTGTATCTCACATACACTCTTAGCTTCTCCCTTCTCATGCCACTACCTTAAATTATAATATACATTATTTCTTCCATGGGTTCTTCTATGAGCGTCTTAACTTTTCTATGAGTTTCTCTCCAACCTCAGTCTTTCTAGTTGCCAATCATTTTACACAATATTGCCAGATTCACTTTCCTGAAGCACTCCTACCACCACAACAGTGTCCCTTTTCAAGTTTTGTCTTTTCTTTAAGCTATTGTTTACTGAGAATTTACCATGTACCATTCATTCAATATGCCAAGCACCTGACATACATTATCTCATTTAACCCTCACAACAGTCTCCTTGTTCAATTTTGTACCTTAACTTAGCAAAATAAATAACTTGTCCAATGTCAAAAGCGAAATGGCACAGCTAGGGCCTGGAGTCTGTTTGACTCCAGGTCATTTTAACAACTACTCTGGAGAACACCTTAGCCTGACATTCATATGGCTCCACTTGACTTAGTCCTAGATTACTTTTTCCACTTTCTTTCTCCCTCCCCTGTCTTCTGAATCAAACTACTTGCTGTTTCCCATATAAGCCCTGCAATTTCCCACCTCCTTTGGGAAGTGCTCAAATTCCCAAAGGAAGTTTACTAATTTAATAGTCAACTCTCATAGCACTTACTTTGTGTACTGCTTATATTTTGTCATTAAACTTTGACCCACTGCTTATATTTTTGACATCTTGTTTCTTATACCAAGAAAAAATCCTCTCTTTAACTTTTTATCTGTTAAGATTTTCCTCTTCCATCAAGTATCCTATGAAATCTTAATTTTGCCTGCTCTCTCCTCTACAAACTACCCTTCTAGAGTACTTAATCTATGCCTTTGCTGTAGCATTTACTGTCTACCTTGAAATCAGAATGTTTATTAATTGCAAGCCCCGAGGCAGGGTGTGTAACTCATATTTGATGAGTTCGTAACATATAAAATAGATTGTGCTATATGCAAATATTTTTTGAATGAAAATCTTTTTAATTTTTTTGACCAAAGAATTACTTATTGGGAGAGAGGAAGGTTGTACCTTCTTACTATGAACGTCCTCCCATCCAAGTACTAAAGAGGCCTGACCCTGCTTAGCTTCCAAGATCAGACAAGATCAGGCACAGTCAGGGTGGTATGGCCACAGAGGAATGTCCTCATTCTTAATTTTACAAATACAGTTAAATCAATATGGATTGCTGGAAGATGGAGAGCTGGCGCTTAAACCTAAAATTCATCCTAAGAACAGAGTATCACTTATCAGAGAGATGCATAAGAGACTGTGTTCTGGTCATTCTTCTATTTAATACTTTCCTTTAAATAAATGAGGAAGAGTAACAGTTTCTGTTTAAATCTCTCTACTGGGGACAATGTTTCCAAGACTGGAAAAACTACAAATTCTGGTAGAATGAAGAAATAATAAACAGAAAGTTAAAGTAGAAGAACCTTCAGACAAATACATTTACAAAATACATATATTCTTTATTTATTATTTTTTTTCCTTAGATGGGATCTGCCTGTTACCCGGGCTGAAGTGCAGTAGCATAATCACGGCTCACAGCAGCCTCAAACTCCGGGGCTCAAGCAATCCTCCTGCTTCGGTCTCCCAAGTAGCTGGGACTACAGGTGCATGCCACCACGCCTGGCTAATTTTATTTTTTGCATAGATGGAGTCTTCCTATGTTGCCCAGGCTGGTCTCAAATTCCTGGGCAAAGGGATCCTCCTGCCTCAGCCTCTCAGGGCGCTAGGATTACAGGCATAAGTCGGCATGCATGCAAGCATTCATTTATTTACTTAGAGACAGTCTTGCTCTGTTGCCCAAGCTGGAGTGTAGTGGCTCAATCTTGGCTCACTGCAACCTCAGCCTCCTGAGTTCAAGCAATTCTCCTGCCTCAGCCTCCTGAGTAACTGGGATTACAGGCGCCCGGCACCACACCTGACTAATTTTTTATATTTTTAGTAGAGATGGGGTTTCACCATGTTGGCCAGGCTGGTCTCAAAGTCCTAACCTCAAGTGATCCGCCCAACTCAGCCTCCCAAAGCGCTGGGATTATAGATGTGAGCCACTGCGCCTGGCTGATTTTAACATTGTCATAAATGGTACACTGGATGTTCTATGTATGTATATACAACATATACATATGCCCTATTTCTATACACGTATACCCTGTTTCTGTTTGCTATATTTTAATTTTTACTTTAGCCCATAGTGAATGAAAGTAAAAAATAATAGCACTGTTTTTAAAGAGTTCAAGACCAGCCTGGGCAAGATAGTGAGACTCCACTTCTACATAAAGTACAAAATATAGGCAGTTGTGGTGGTGTGTGCCTATAGTCCCAGCTACTTGGGAGCCTTAGGCAGGAGGCTCTGAGAGCCCCGTACAGTGCTATTTATGTTCATATCAGAAACTCAATACCTGCTGCATTAATTTTTTTTTTTTTTAAGACAAGGTCTCACTTTGTCACCCAGGCTGGAGTGCAGTGGCACAATTTCACTCACTGCAACCTCGACCTCCCAAGTTTAAGCAATCCTCCTGCCTCAAACCCCCAAGTAGCTGGGACTACCGGTACCTACTGCCAAGCCAGCTAAGTTTTTGTATTTGTGGTAGAGACGGGGTTTCATCACATTGCCCAGACTGGTCTCGAACTCCTGAGCTCATGCGATCCACCCGCCTTGGGCTCCCAAAGTGCTAGAATTACAGGTGTGAGCCACGGCGCCTGGCCTATTATCAAATTTTTATGGATGAATACCTTATCTTCTCAACTAGACTGCAAATATTCTACAGACTTCCAATCTACTGGTAGTGGCCCTGAGAACCCTGCTCACTATCCCGCTATCTATGTATGCTCATATGTGCTGCATTAAATTTAAATATCTAAATGCTAGATAAGACAGGAAGAGAAAAACCACACCTACCTATTGCCAAACATTTAATAACTCAAGAGGAGAGAGATTTTTCCCAAATTCTTTAGTGATAATCAGGATTAAATAGTTAAGAAATTATGCAAATAATCACTACCTTGGTGACAGCAATGTTTTTATACACTCCATATAAGGGGCCCCTAATATACAACTTTTGTGTTGCATAGGTGTTGTATGTATAGTAGTGTAACACAAAATTATGTGTGTATAATTTTTTTAAAAAAGCAAACAGTTCCATAAAACCTACTATGAAGAACAATTCAGTGTCTCACCTCCTCTACGTGAGTTCTGCCTAGAGACCACTTTTAACTCTTTCAGTTTCTTAAACTTACCTTCATATTTCTAGTAACGTGTATAGAAATAGGATGTATGTTATACATACATATATAAAATACGTGTGTATGTTCTATATATACATACATGCCATTTCTTTTGGTTTTTTTTTTCAGTTATCTGCTGACCATTTATTATAGAAGATGAATATTTAGCTCTCTCTCATAGTACATTTCCCTCTCCCTACAAGTTGTGTCTTTTTATTTAAATCACTAATATATCCTGTGAAAGCAAAGGAAGTATCAGGACCCCAAAATCACTAAGCCAAGGGAAAAGTCAAGCTGGGAACTATGTCAGATAAACCTGTCTCCTGGTTTTTTCCTAAATAAGATAGCTACAAGGATAAAAAGCTACATACCTCCCTCGCCATTTGCCCACAAGGAAATTCTTTGTGGATAAAGGATAAACAGAACTCAGTCATCCCTCTGAGGTTCACCTGAGACAAATGTGTATCTGCTTCCTCTACCCTACTGTTTATGTAAAAACGCAGATTCACTGGGCCAGACTAAACCACGTATTCAGTGAAAGACTGATCAAGGACTTGAAAGAATGCAACCATTTGTCTCTTACCTACTTATGACCCACGCTAACTCTTATCAACTGGAAGCCCCGGCCTCAAGTTGTTCCGCCTTCCTGGATCAAACCATGTCTCATGTCTCCCTAAAACGTATTAGAAAAAAGTTGTACCCCAATCACCTTGGGCACCTGTCGTCAGGACCTCCTGAGGCTGTGTCACAGGTGCATCCTTAGCCTTGGCAAAATAAACTTTCTAAATCGACTAAGACCTGTCAGATATCTTAGGTTCACAATCCCCACATTCTTTGGTAAAAGAATCAATATATTTTTAAATGTATACACTCAAACAAATCAGGTAACCTATCAGTTTCAAAAGCGTGTGTGTGTGTGAGAATAGTTTCTGGAACCCCTCGTTCTCCTACTCTATGTTAGATTTTTTTCTTTCTGCCCACATCCACTCATCATCCTTCTCCATCTGCTCCATGTCCTAGAAGGCTGACTCTATAGGCTGCATTACCTATATTCTCTTGTCTTCCGGCTTCCAGTCGATGGAAATTAACCACTGGGGAAGAAGGAAAGATTGGATGGGTTCTGTATTCTTTCAGCTTCCTCTTATTGTTTAGCATAGGTTATGTTCCTCTAAGGTCACAATTCATATCAGGTGGTCCCACTTATACAGCTACAGCTCTGGTAAATTCCAGTATCAACTCCCTCTTGCTCCCTCAGTCCTAGGTTTAGTGGGCTTCTTACTGTTAAGTCTTGGGGTGCTTCACCATCCCTGGTTAATTCACTTATCCCCGCCCACTTGAGAGCAGGCCTTTCATTAAACTCTCTTCCATTACCGGGGATGATTTTGCCAGTGTTTCCTGCACGGAATCTGACAGAACCACGTTCCAACTCAACTCTCTAAATGTGTAGCACTTACAGCCATCATTATTCCTTCATCCTGACCCTGGAAAATTCCCCTCACCTCTCTCCTCTTTCTTCATCTACTCCCCTCTTCCTGGGAGTCTTCCAATAGCTTCCTGAGAAAGGGTAAAAGGAGGTAAATTTTCTGATACCTTGATTTACTTGGCACCAGGGCAGATTACATCCTCTTTGAGGACCACATATTCTTTTGCCTCTTTGCCTCCAACCTAAATTTCTCACAGCTTCTAATGACTTCTGGTTCTGCCTTTTTGTTGTTCTCCCCAAGGAAATATTTACAGTAAGAGTGACCCTTTTCTTCCAGTTAGAGTAGGGGGAAAAAACACCACAGCATAAATACATAAAAATTGCTACTTTGGTATAAGGGATTTTTTTGTTTTTTTGGTATAAGGTTATGTGTATCTGTGTAAGTGAACAATGATGTCCGGTGTTGGGAACGATGCAGAAAAACAGACATTGTGGACTGCTGACTCTATAAAACAGTACAATGTTTTTGAAGGGTAATTTTGCATTATCTACCAAAATTTAAAAATAAACCTTTGGGCTGGGTGTGGTGGCTCATGCCTGTAATCCCAGCACTTTGGGAGGCCGAGGCGGGTGGATTAGCTGAGGTCAGGAGTTTGAGATCAGCCTGGCCAACATGGTGAAACCTCGTCTCTACTGAAAATACAAAAATTAGCTGGGTGTGGTGGTGGGCGCCTGTAATCTCAGCTGCTTGGGAGGCAGAGGCAGGAGAATTGCTGGAATCCAGGAGATGGAAGGTGCAGTGAGCTGAGATCATGCCATTGCACTCCAGCCCGGGCGAACAACAGCAAGACTCTGTCTCAAAAATAAATAAATAAATAAATAAATAAATCTTTGATTTATCTATCCCTCTTCCAGAAATTTATCCTACACTACGTATTTCTATAAGGATGTCCACTGTCATATTATTTGTATGGGTAGAGTACCCCAAATCTAAACATTCAAAATTCAGAATGCTCCAAACTCCAAAAGTACAGTATGGGGGTGCCTAAATGCCCATCAGTAGAAAAACTGAATTGTAGTAAAATCCATATAATGGAATACTGTGAAGCTGTTAGAATTACACTGTCAAACAAGAAAGATACTAGACACACGTGGATAGTGAGCACTTGAAACGTTGCTAGAGTAACTGAATTTTAAGTTTTATTTAATTTTAATTAATTTAAATTTAAAAACCTACTTGATCCATTATTAGAAAACTTGTACATATTTTTGGAACAATTTGGGTATGTGAAACTACTTTTTCAGCTGTAAACTTAATAAAAATCTAAATACAGTTCAAGTATTTCTAATGAAAATTTATTCTAATTGAGACACATCATGAGTATAAAATATATAATGAATTTCAAAGATTCAGTATTAAAAAAAGATGTAGGCCAGGCCGGTGGCTCACGCCTGTAATCCCAGCATTTTGGGAGGCTGAAGCAGGCAGATCATTTGAGGTCAGGAGTTCGAGATCAGCTTGGCCAACATGGTGAAACCCTGTCTGTACTAAAATACAAAATTTAGTCAGGTGTGGTGGTGCATGCCTGTAATCCCAGCTACTTGGGAAGCAAAGGCACGAGAAACACTTGAATCTGGGAGGCAAAGGTTGCAATGAGCCAAGATCATACCACTGCATTCCAGCCTGGGCAACAGAGCAAGACTCCATCTCAAAAAACAAACAAACAAACAAAACAAGAAAAAAGGATGTAAAGTATCTCATTTATTTATATTTACTACATGTTGAAATGGTAATAATTTTGATATATATTTATTGTATTAAATAAAATACACCATTAAAATGAATTTCAGTTTCTTTTTACCTTTTTTAAATATATAATACCCAGATTAGTCTCATCTTTTTACTTTTTAATGTGACTACTAGAGCATGAAGCTCTTTATGAACTGACATGAAGCAAAGGCAAGTGAAAAAAGCAAGCTTCAGAGCAGTGTTTATATGACACATCATTTTTACAAATATACATAGAAGATATGTTTATAAAATTATTAACAAAATATTCAGAAGAATATATACAATATTGTTTTCAACTAACCTCTCTGATAAATGAGGATAATAGACCAAATAGTCCCTACTTTCCACTTCTGTACTGTTTGGATATCTTACAAAATATTCACACAAAAAAGTATGTGTTGCTTTCATAATTGAGGAAAAGCCACAAAGATACCACTTTTCTGAAAACAAACAAATATTGAAACTTTAAATTACAATTACTTCTTAAAGTCTGTGGAAAATAGCAGCAGTTGGCCAGGCGCAGAGGCTCACAACTGTCTGTAATCCCAGCATTTTGGGAGGCCAAAGCAGGTGGATCACTTGAGGTCAGGAGTTCCAGAACAGCCTGGCCAACATGGTGAAACCCCGTCTCTACTAAAAACACAAAATTAGACGGGCATGGGGCAGATGCCTGCAATCCCAGCTGCTAGGGAGGCTCAGGCAGGAGAATCATCTGAATCCTGGGGGGTGGGGGCAGAGGTTGCAGTGAGCATAGATTGCGCTGTTGCACTATAGCCTGGGTGACAGAGCGAGTTTTGTTGTTTCTCAAAAACAAAACAAAACAAAACCAAAAAGCAGGAACAAAACTCTTTCAAGAGTTCTAGAACCTTTAAACAAAGAAAAGTAATCGAAGTGTCATCTCTTAAGCCCTAAACAATTTCATAAGCAGTGCAACAATAAAATAAGAATTTCTAAATAAATCACTTATGCGATCATTAGGGTCATGACTCTTTAGTATTTAGGAATTTCTGTACCACAAATATAAAACATATATTACATTTTTAATTTTAATATGTAAGAAAGCAGTTTACCAAAGGAATAAAAGCATTAATTATATGAAAAATTCCAAAAGGGACTGCTAACACTTTAAAATATAATGTCAGGTTCATGACTCTGATTGTATTTATTCTTTCATCACGTAAATAACTAACAATGACAAACTCTCAAAGAATCCTAATTACCAGATTCACATGGCTATTGCTTTGCTCTCAATGTACTCCATGTAGATTTTCTCCATTCCCTTTAATCAATTACCTTCCCTGAAAAACGTGTCTGAAGTGGCAGGCTTCTAAAAAAGCATTGTAAGAGATTCGAACCTTTTTTTTTTTTTTTTTTTTTTTGAGACACTCACTCTGTCTCACTGTGTCGCCAGGCTGGAGTACAGTGGCATGATCTCAGCTCACTGCAACCTGCACCTCCCAGGTTCACGCCATTCTCCTGCCTCAGCCTCCTGAGTAGTTGGGACTACAGGTGTACGCCACCACACCCAGATAATTTTTGTATTTTTAGTAGAGACGGGGGTTTCACCATGTTGGCCAGGATGGTCTTGATCTCTTGACCTCGTGATCTGCCCACCTCGGCCTCCCAAAGTGCTGGGATTACAGGCATGAGCCACTGCGCCTGGCCACAGATTCCAACTTCTAACTTCAAGTGATTTACAGCTTACTAGAGAAAAAAGTATATTCCAAAGGTTAGCAAATTAGTAGATGATTACCCCTATCTAGATTGCTTATTGGTATGCAAATCAAAAACACTGGCCATTAAAGGTGGGAGGAGGGGGGATAGTTTGCTTGTCACTGAAGAAATACCAACTAACCATTTCAGAGTTATCAAAACTTATAAGGACTCATCTCTGGTGCTATCTATAAATTAAACTGAAGCAGTGACAATAGAGAGGACTTCAGGACAAGTAAGACTGTATCAGTAGAAAAGGAAAACAGAAAAATCTGATAAGAAAGGAAGACTAATGAGAATATAAATGTCAACAGGTTTAGTGTACAATTAACTTTTATTATTGTAGTACTGCTGACTGAGGGTATGAGTAATGCTCTGATTTTGACCAGACAATCTTACAAGGGAGGAAAGCATATGAGGATATTCTTAGAAATAAGAAATAAGAATAAAAGGTCAATCTACAAGGTAACTATATTGTAAATCTAACAGAAAAAAGTTAACTAAGCTAAAACTATCTTTTCTTTTC
>NW_012116265.1:27159545-27168825 GCF_000951035.1 Colobus angolensis palliatus
TTTTTGAGACAGCGTCTCACTGTTGCCCAGACTGAAGAGCAGCAGCACAATCATGGCTCACCACAGCCTTGACTTCCTGGGCTTAGGTAAGCCTCCCACCTCAGCCTCCTAAGTAGCTGGGAGTACAGGAATGCACATCCAGCTAATTTTTTTGTATCTTTTGTAGGTATAGGGTCCCACTATATTGTCCAGGAGGGTCCGGAACTCCTGGGCTAAAGCAGTCCTCTTGCCTCGGTCTCCCAAAGTGCTGGGATTACAGGCGTAAGCTGCTGCGCCTGGCCTATGTCATTTTTTTTTAAAGCTTATTTAAAAATGTGTAGTGAAAACAACCTATTGAAGAACACCCCAGAGTAATTCTTGAGTTCAAATAGAGAAACTGATAAAGCTGAACAGAATTTAATCTCACTACATAAGTAAACTGTTTAGGACAACAAATTGTTTTCTCCCATTTGACTTTCACTATTATTTCAGAGATTAGAAAGCTGACCTCAACATACAATTATAATTACTCATCATTAACTCAGACTACAACAACCAGGTCATACAACTCCTATCTCTTATCTTAACACTGAAAGAGTGCTTAATACTGTATATACTAACACTATGCCTACCATTCTTGATGTACCATCTCAATCCTCAAAATAAAACCTACTGAAATAAGCACTAACACCATCCCCATTCTGCAGATAAGGAATCAGGCTTTGATAAGTTAAGTTGTTCATTGTCACACACAAGTTAAGAGAGTATTTCTGCAGACATCTGACTCTATAATCCGTAAAAGTACACTAAATCAGTGATAGTATTGTAACTGCACTGTAAAGCCTGTCAGTATGTGTCTATGGAAAAACAAGAAAAAGCCATCAGCAAATTAATACATTTATGGTTAGGTCTTTGTAGAAAAAGCTAATCAAGAACATGCGAAAGTGTTAGATTTCCTCCCAGTAAACACATTTATGGCCAACCTAGAATAAATGAAATTGTGTTTCAAATGTCAAATTATCTGTTTATGGGAGATGACTAGAATAGAACAGTCTCTAATATTTAGCTCACAGCAAGACTAAAGTTTAAACAAATAAATGATAAAAGTACAAACTGAAACCAAGCATCTAATGTGTCATTCCGAGCTTTTTTTTACTCTCAACACTGCTAACAGTGTTGGGTCTTTTCCTCACCCCAATTCTCTGGACACCGACTGGTTGTCCTACAGTTCAATTCCATTCTGACGCTATCTACCTGGAGTTAGAATCAGATCCTACAAGTTAATGGCTCAGTCCCAAAAGACTGCCCCAACTTCAGATGCCAACCACAAGTTTTGGGCCTCCCATACTTCAGACCACCCAAATATTCATCAGGGGTTCCCATGACTTCCCTCCTCAGGTTCAATAGTTTGCTAGAGGCTGAGCATGGTGGCTCACTCCCATAATACCAGCACTTTGGGAGGTCAAGGCTGGAGGATCGCTGGAGACCAGGAGTTTAAGACCAGCCCGGGCAGCTCAGCAAGACCTCATCTGTACAAAAAATAAAAATAAAATTAGCTGGGTATGGTGGTGCACGCCTATTTGAGCCCAGGAGTTGAAGGTTGCAGTGAGCTATGATCGTGCCACTGCACTCCAGCCTGGGTGACAGAGCAAGACCCTTCCTGTCTCTAAAAAAAACAAAAAAATAAATAAATAAAAATTATGGCCCCAGAACTCAGAAAGGCACTTTACTTACTAGTACTGGTTTATTATAAAGGATACAACTCAGGAATAGCCAAATAGAAGAGATGCAAAGAGCAAGGTTTAGGGGCATGGGGTGGAGCTTCTCCAGTCAAACCAGCTTCCCTGCACCTTGAAATATTCACCAACCAGAATCTCTCCAAACACTGTCATTTAGGAGTTTCATTAGATGGGCATGATTAAATTACTGGCCACTAGTGACTGGCTATCTCTAGCCCCTCTTTGCCTTCCCAGAGGTTGAAGGTGGGGCCCCATGCCTTGGTCTTTCTGGCAACTAGCCCACTAACCTGAAGCTATCTAGGGGCCTGCCAAGAGTTGACTCACTGAAACAAAAGACGCTCTTATCACCCTCATTCAAACAAAAGACTCTCTTATCACTTCCATGCTTTAGAAAATTCCAAGGGATTTAGAAGCTCTAGGTCAGTTGTCAGGGACAAAGACCAAATATATGTTTCTTATTGTATCACAGCCATATTAAGGGCTGAGATACTAAGACAAAAAGATACAACCCCCTACGCTACCCTTAAGGAACTTATTTACAATTTATAGGCTCAAAGTTCTTCACTTTAACTCAAGTACTTTTTTTTTTTGACACAGGTTCTCATTCTGTTGACCAGGCTGGAGTGCAATAATGCTGCCATCATGGTTCACTGCAGCCTCAACTCCCAGGCTCAAGAAATCCTCTCACTTTAGCCTCCCGAGTAGCTGGGACTACAGGTGCACACCAACATGTCCAGCTAATTTTTGTGTTTTTTGTAGAAACGGGGTCCCACTATGTTGCCCAGGTTGGTCTCAAACTCCTGGGCTCAAGCAGTCCTCCTCTTGTCTTGGCCTCCCAAAATATTGGGATTTCAGGCATGAGGCACTGTGCCCAGGCTCATGTACATTTTTAAACACTAGGTAAAGTAGAAAATGGCTTTCATGGAAAAGTTTCTGGGCCGGGCACGGTGGCTCAAGCCTGTAATCCCAGCACTTTGGGAGGCCGAGGCGGTTGGATCACGAGGTCAGGAGATCAAGACCATCCTGGCTAACATGGTGAAACCCCCGTCTCTACTAAAAATACAAAAAACTAGCCGGGCGAGGTGGCGGGCGCCTGTAGTCTCAGCTACTCGGAGGCTGAGGCGGGAGAATGGCGTGAACCCGGGAGGCGGAGCTTGCAGTGAGACGAGATCGCGCCACTGCACTCCAGCCCGGGCGACACAGCGAGATTCTGTCTCAAAAAAAAAAAAAAGAAAGAAAGAAAAGTTTCTAATCTTACCAAAAAGACAATGTTAAGTTTTAAGGCAGGCTTATAGACAAAGCAGAAAAGCCAAGGGCTTTGGGATCAAATAAATTAATTCAAATCCTTTCTATCACTTATAATAGGACTATGGATAAAATATTTAATCTCTCTGAGCCTCTGTTTCCTCATTTGTAAAAAGGAAAATGCTGACAAAGAACTTGAAATGTAGTTGTTAATATTTAAGAAATACACTCAAAGGATAAGCATACAGCATAACACATTAAGAGACATAGCAAGGGATACAATTCTGGATAAGAGGGGAAAGCAGAAAGCATTGTGATTTGGTCAAACGAACTATCAATCTTGCTATAAATTTTAAGTATAAAAGGATAAGATATAAAATATAGAAGAATAAGATTCCTTTAAGATGCCTACAAAAACTATGAAATTTATTTTCATTAACTCTAAGTATGTACTGATTACACTTATGCAAATCATTATTGTGAAAAACATTTGCAGGTCATTCATATAGTCAATGAATCACCTGGATCAGAGACTTGTACCTGGGGTTCATGACCTAATTTCCATGAATCCGTGCATATTGTAGTAACAGTGTGTGTGTTTCAGAGGAAGGGCCCAGATGACTATCAGAGTCACAAAACAACCTGTTGAATACTAGAATTTTTTGTTTAATATTAGACAGTTAAATCTGCATGTCCAGTACACATAAACTGGAGTTTATACAGTTTTCAATGTGAGGCAGTGTGATTTCCAATACTAAGACAGAAGAACCACTGTTGAATGCGTAACTTATTTTCTTCCAGATTTTTTTGGTCAGTAAATATTTGAGTGTCTAGTACTTCCGAGCATAAATGAACATCAAACAGTAGTCACACCCCTCAATAACTTACAGATGAGTTACAAAAAAGAATAAATTGTTAATGCATACTTTTCTAAAATTTTAAGAACTAAAACTTAATTGCCAGTAGGAGGGTATGGAACGTTCCTAGAGGAAGGAAGAGTGGGTGGACAAGTTGAATTTTAAATGAAATTATGAACACAGCCCCTTGGAGAAGGGTTACTTTAGTCTATCTACATCAGTGGTTTTCAAGTTGTAGGATGTGACCCATTTGTGTGCCATACAAGGGCTCTAGTGAATCTCAACCAACTTCATAAAAATAGAATAGCTTTATCTTGCTAGAAACTCAGAAAAAAGACTTTCTGAAGCTTTACTTACATTTCAAACATAACATAAAAATGAGTATCTAAATATGGATACTCTTTAAGTACAACCAAGTCCTAGCAGAGCACCTAGCTCACTACATTCATAGAAGCAGTCAATCATGTTAAATGAATGCAGTTTTAAAGGCACTTCTAAAACACACAAGCAAAATACAGAATGCCTACTTCTTACATCAAAGCAAAATAATGTATTTTAAGTGACATTCTCAAACCTTTTCTGTGACAATGTAAAACTCTCAAAATACAATA
Source organism: Colobus angolensis palliatus (assembly GCF_000951035.1). Lineage (NCBI taxonomy): Eukaryota > Metazoa > Chordata > Mammalia > Primates > Cercopithecidae > Colobus > Colobus angolensis. Next base: position 27,163,977 of record NW_012116265.1, read on the forward strand.
TTTTGACACAAAATCCTCAACTGTTTGTGTGAAGCTTCTCAAATTGTGAAGCCAATTATGATTTATATCGAAACAGCGTAACTCAAAAGATAACTATAAACACATAATTAAAATTTCTAATATTTGGATGTATTAGATATACTACAAACTAAAAAACCTGACTCTCCTTAATTATTTCACATATGTTGGTTTGTGACAAAGCACTGTGCAGTCTTGAAACAAAAAGTGAGTAAGTGAATATGTATTAAATATCTGCTATGTGTTAGACATTTTGCTAGGTGCTTTCCATATCTTATCTTAATTTTTTCAATCATCTTTCAAAGTGGCTACATGTCATAGGTGAGAAAAGTGAGGTCTGACCTAGAATTACAGCATGAAATAAATACCCCAAGGCTCCTTCTACTACAATACTACAATTACTGTCATTTCTCCTACTGATTTTTTGCCTTAAAACGTTGGTATGAGGCCAAGCATGGTGGCTCACGCCTGTAATCCCAGCACTTTGGGAGGCCACGATGGGCAAATCACCTGAGGTCAGGAGTTCAAGATCAGCCTGGCCAACACGGTGAAACCCTGTCTCCACAAAAATACAAAAATTAGCCGGGCATGATGGCAGGTGCCTGCAATTCCAGCTACTCGGGAGACTGAGGCGGGAAAATCACTTGAACCCGGGAGGCAGAGGTTGCAGTGAGTCGAGATAATGCCTGGGCAACAGAGTGAGACTCGGTCTCAAAAAAAAAAAAAAAAAAAATTGGTATGTAGGCCAGGTGAGGCGGCTCATGCCTGAAATCCCAGCACTTCACGAGGCCAACTTGAGAGGATCACTTGAGTCAAGGAGATCGAGATCAGCCTGAGCAACATAGTGAGACCCCCATCTCTATTTCAAAAAAATAAAATAAAAATGTTGGCATGTAAACTAAGACCAGAGGTCAAATCAGGCACACCTTATTTTTATAAGTAAAGTTTTATTGGAAAAGTCATGCTCATTTGTTTGGCTACCTCTGCCACTCTAACAACAGAACTCAGTACTTGCAACAGAGACAATATGGCCCATGAAGCTGAAATATTTACAGAGTTATTGACCCCTGCCTTAAAGAAGCAAAACGCCAAGAACCCTAGAGGCCTCAAAATTTCAACGTCTTTGAGGGTCTTTGAGACTATCAACTGAAGAAAAAACTATAAAATTATATGAGACAGCCAAATTGTTTTAATAATGTTATATCATAATTAGCCCAATTTATAAAAACAACAAAATTAAAAAGCTTGATTATGAAGTTACTGTTTCATAATTAAGCTGTTTTCTGGTCAGATGTAGTGACTTACACCAGTAATCCCAATGACTTGGGAGGCGGAAGTAGGAGAGTTACTTGAGCCTAGGAGTTTGAGGCTGCAGTGAGGTATGATCACACCACTGTACTCCAGCTTGGGTGACAGGGCAAGATCCCATCTCTAAATAAATTAATTAACTAAAATAAAAAATAAACTGTCTCTGTAGCTTGAATTGATGGAGGAAAAAATCTCACAATTCAAAATATATTTAATGAGCATGTGTCATATAAGCACCCACATTTCTCATGAAGGAACATACTCAATTCAAAACAAAATGGCACCTGGCTTTTTCTTACTAGCATTTCGTTTTTTATTTCACTTCACACTTTTTGATTTAATACATTTACTGAGCCAGGTGTGACTGGCAGGCGTCTATAGTCCCAGTTAGTGAGGAGACTGAGGCAAGAGGATCACTTCTGCCCAGGAGTTCAAGTTCAGCCTAGGCAACAGAGTGAGACCTTACCTCTTTAAAAAAAAAAATTCACTGAAATCATTCTACTCTGTACTCTAAGCTGAACATTTATGTGATTAACCAAGAGTCTATATTTGATTTTCTGGTATGAAGAAGGAGTTTTCTCTTTTTTTCTTTTTTTTTTGAGACAGACTCTCACTGTCACCCAGGCTGGAGCACAGTGGCGCCATCTCGGCGCACTGCAAGCTCCGCCTCCCGGGTTCCCACCATTCTCCTGCCTCGGCCTCCTGAGTAGCTGGGACTACTGGCACCTACCACCACGCCTGGCTAATTTTTTTGTATTTTTAGTAGAGACGGGGTTTCACCGTGTTAGCCAGGATGGTCTCGATCTCCTGACCTCGTGATCCGCCCACCTCGGATTCCCAAAGTGCTGGGATTACAGGTGTGAGCCACAGCGCCCAGCCTATTTTTTGGTTTTTTGTTTTTTGTTTTTTTCTGAGACAGAGCCTCGCTCTGTCGCCCAGGCTGGAGTGCAGGGGGCGCGATCTCAGCTCACCGCAAGCTCCGCCTCCCGGGTTCACGCCATTCTCCTGCCTCAGCCTCCCGAGTAGCTGGGACTACAGGCGCCCACCACCACGCCTGGCTAATTTTTTTGTATTTTTAGTAGAGACGGGGTTTCACCAGGTTAGCCAGGATGATCTCGATCTCCTGATTTCGTGATCTGCCTGCCTCGGCCTCCCAAAGTGCTGGGATTACAGGCGTGAGCCACTGCGCCCGGCTGACTCTTTTTTTTTTTAACTTCATGGTTTTCATTCTAAGCAAAAACCTCCAAATCGTATCATTTTATCTTCATTCAAAATAGAATTCACTATCCAATCCATTTATTCATTCATTCATTCACTCGTCCAGCTCTGTCACCCAGGCTGGTCTTGAACTGAGCTCATGCAATCCTCCCCTCTCAGCCTCCTGAGTAGCTGAGATGAGAGGCGCAAACCACCATGCCTAGCTTCTCCAAGTCCATTTAAACAACTTATCTAAACTACCCAGAAGAGGAATGTTTGGTTACAGTGACACAAATAACATTTTCTTTATTAGTAATTTTCAAAAAACTTTTTTTAGAGACCAGGTCTCACTGTGTTGCCTGGGCTGTTCAAAGGTGTGATCAGAGAGCACTGCAGCCACCTGGGCTCAAGTAATTCTCTCATTTCAGCCTCCTGAGTAGCTGGGGCTACAGTATGAACCACCACACCCAGCTCTCATTTAGTAATTTTAAATAAGAGTCCTCCAATATACAAACTCTAGAATAAATCAAGAAAATTTAAGACCTACTAAAATGTAAAATGTAGGTAACTGTTAATGAATACCTTGACTCTACCGACTTCATTATTTTAGTTCACAAAATCTTATATTTGGTTTCTTTTTTTAAAAAAAAAAAAAGAGATCTCATATGTTGCTCAGGCTGGACACAAACTCCTGGGCTCAAGCGGTCCTCCCACCTCAGCCTCCCAACTGGATGGGGCTATAGGCACGTGACATTGTTCCTTCTTCATTTTTAAGAATAAATGTTAATGTATATTAGTTTTTAAAAGTCCAAAATTATTTTTCTTCAAAATAACCTGAATTAGTCCCAGAAACATGCAAACGTGGTTCAACATTTGAAAAATCAGTGTAACTCACCATATTAACAGATTAAAGAAAAAAAGTTCACACAATCATCTCGATATATGCAGAAAAGGCAGATGATAAAATTCAACATCCATTCATGATTTAAAAAACAAATCCTCAGTAACCTAGGAACAGAAGAAAACTTCCTTAACCTCCTTAAGAGAATGCACAAAATGACCTACAGCTAATATCATGTTTTAAAGGTGAAAGACTGAATACTTTTCTTTTAAGAAAGTGAGTGAGAGGCGAGGCACTGTGACTCATGCCTGTAATCCCAGCACTTTGGGAGGCTGAGGTGGGCGGATTGCTTCCGCCCAGGAGTTCCAGACCAGCCTGGGCAACATGGCGAAGCCCTGTCTCTACTAAATACACAAAAAATTAGCTGGACATGGTGGCACTTGCTGGGGGTCCCAGCTACTTAAGAGGCTGGGATGGGAGAATCAATTGAGCCCAGAAAGTTGAGGCTGCCGTGAGCCGTGTTGCGCCACTACACTTTAGCCTGGGGATAGAGTGAGACTCTATCTTTTAAAAAAAAAAAAAGTGAACAAGATAAAGATGCTACTTCTCACCTCTCCTATTCGACATCTCAGTGGAAGTCCTAGCCAAGCCAATACAGTAAGTTAAGGAAAAGAAACAAAAGGCATACAGACTAGAAGAAAAGTTTTGAACATGACTGTCTACTTAGAAAATTCTAAAAAAAAAATTATTAAAATAAAAAAGCTTCTAGAACTAACAAGGGAGTTTAGCAAAAAGTCAGGATACAAAGTCAATATACAAAAATTAATTTCTATATACTATCAGTGATCAATTGAAATCTGATTTTTTAAAATTACCATTTACAACAGGACCAAAAAATTAAAATAATTAGGTATAGACTTAATAAAGTATTTGAAAGATCTGCACATTGAAAACTACAATACTCACATAAATGGAGAGAAACAGCATGTTCATAGATTAGAAGACTCAAATTATTAAGATGTCAATTATATTCAGGTTGATCTCTAAATTAAACACAATCTCCATCAAAATCCCAACAGAACAAATAAATTAGCAAGAAGATGATTCTAAATATTATACAGAAAGGCAAAGGAACTAAAAATAGCCATAACAATTTTGAAAAAGAATACAGTTGGAAAAGTCACATTACCTAATGTGAACACTTATTTTAAAGCTATAGTAGGACAGGGGCAGTGGCTCATGCCTGTAATCCCAGCACTTTGGGAAGACGGGGCAGGCGGATCACGAGGTCAGGAGATCAAGACCATCCTGGCCAACATGGTGAAACCCCGCCTCTACTAAAAATACAAATATTAGCTGGGCGTGGTAGTGCGTGCTTGTAATCCCAGCTACTTGGGAGGCTGAGGTGGGCGGCAGGAGAATTGCTTGAACCCAGGAGGCGGACGTTGCAGTGAGCCGAGATCGTGCCACTGGACTCCAGCCTGG
>NW_012116265.1:27168911-27173948 GCF_000951035.1 Colobus angolensis palliatus
AGGCCAGGCGCAGTGGCTTACCCCTGTAATCCTAGCACTTTTGGAGGTTGAGGTGGGAGGATCCCTTGTGGTCGGACGCTCAAGACCAGCTTGGGCAACATAGGGAGATCTTGTCTCTACAAAAAAATTTTAAAAATTGGCCTGGCATGGTGGCATACACCTATATAGTACCAGTCACTGGGGAAAGGGGAGGATGGCTTGAGTCCAGGAGGTTGAGGCTGCAGTGAGCCATATTCACACCACTGTATTCCAGCCTGGGCGACAGAGTGAGACCCTGTCTCAAAAATTTTTAAAATAATACAGCCTGGGCAACATAGCCAAGACCTCATCTCTACAAATAATTTTAAAACTTAGCCAAGTGTGGTAGCACACCTGTGGTCCCAGCTAACTGGGAGGATCGCTTGAACCTGGGAGGCCAACGCTGCAGTGAGCAGAGATCACTGCACTCCAGCCTGAGCGACAGAGAGAGACCCTGTCTCTAAATAAAAAATAAAAAGGATAGACAAAATAGATCAATTGAACAGTCCATAAACAAATCCGAACAAATGTAGTCAAATAGTTTTTGACAAAGAGACAAGGGGAATTCAATGGGAAAAAGATCATGTTTTCAACAAATGGTCATGGAACAACTGGACAAATAAATGAAACTCAACCTGTACTTCTCTCATTTTATATGAAAATAAACTCAAAATGGAACATAGATCTAAAAATAAAATTACAATATAAAACTTGGGGAAAAAAATAGGAGAAAGACCTCTCTGACCGTGGACTGAGCAAAGAGTTCTTAGATACAATATTCAAATTTTAAAAATTAGTAATTTGGACTTTCTCAAAATTTAAAACTTCTGTACTTCAAAAGTAATGAAGTATAAAAGTTATGAGGATGAAAAGGCAAGCCAGAGTGGAAGAAAACCTTCGTAAATCACCTATCTGACAAAAGATAAAGGACTATAAAGAACTTTTGGGGCAGTGGTTCATGCCTGTAATCCCAACACTTTGGGAGGCTGAGGCAGGAGAATCACTTGAGCCCAGGAGTTCTGAGACCAGCCTGGGAAACATAGTGAGACCCCATCCCTAAAAAAAAAAAAAAAAAAAGGAAAAAAGAATAAGATAATAATAAATTCAGCTATAACAATCCAATTTAAAAATGGGCAAAAGCTTCAGACACTTTATCAAAGATAAACAGATGGCAAATAAGTACATGAAAAGATGCTCAACATCCTCAGTCATGGGGTAAATGCAAAGAAAAATCCCAACGAGATACTATTAAAATGGCTAAACCTAAAGACTGACCATACCACGAGCTGACAGGAATGTAAAGCAACTGGACCTCTCATATACTGCTGGTGGAAATGCAAAGTGGTTCAGCCACTTCAAGCACAGCTTGACAGTGTATTAGTTTCCTATGCCAATGTAACAAATTGCCACAAATTTAGTGGCTTAAAACAACAGAAATTATTTTACAGTCCTACACCTTAGAAGTCTGACATATGTGTCCCTTGGCTAAAATTACTGGCAGGGCTGCTTTCTTTTCTGGAGGCTCTAAAGAGTAATCCATTTCCTAGCCTCTTCAAGATTCTAGAGACCACTCATATTCCTTATTTGTGGCCTGCTCTCCTCCATCTTCAAAGCCAGCAACTTTGCACTTCTCTGACCATTGTTACATCTTTTTTTCCTGACTCTACTCTTCTGCCTCTCTCTTTTTTTAAAGATTCTGTGATACATTGGGACCACCTGAATAATCCACAATAATCTCCCTAAAGTCATCTAATTAGCAACCTTAATTTGCCTTTGCCACGTAAGCAAATACATTCACAGGTTCCAGGGACTAGAATGTCTTTGAAAACCTTTATTCTGTCTACCACAGATAGGTCTTTGTTTTTCTTTTTTTTTTTTGAGACGGAGTCTTGCTCTGTTGCCCAGGCTGGAGTGCATTGGCCGGATCTCAGCTCACTGCAACCTCCGCCTCCCGGTTCACGCCATTCTCCTGCCTCAGCCTCCCGAGTAGCTGGGACCACAGGCGCCCGCCACCTCGCCCGGCTAATTTTTTGTATTTTTAGTAGAGACGGGGTTTCACCGTGTTAGCCAGGATGGTCTCGATCTCCTGACCTCGTGATCCGCCCGTCTAGGCCTCCCAAAGTGCTGGGATTACAGGCTTGAGCCACCGCGCCCGGCCCTTTTTTTTTCATTTTAAGATAAAAGTAGGCTATACCTACCACATTCCATTTACTTAAGAGAAACAAAAACTTAGGTTTACATAAAAACCTATTTGCAAAGATTTACAGCAACCTCACTCAGTCACAAAAACCTGAAAACAACTCAAATGTCCTTCAACTGGTGAATGAATAGGTGATGGAACTGTTCTTTACTTTGATTGTGCTAGTTGCACAGCTCTCTTAGTTGGAATTGCACAATGAAAAGAGTTAATTTCATTTCATGTAAATTAAATATTTTTTAAAGAAAGGAAGCAATTATATCATTTCTCATCCATCAGATTAGCAAAAATTTTTAAATCTTACAATGCCAATTGTGGGCAAGGACATGAAGCCACTGTCACTCATACTGTTTGCAGGAAGGTAAATGGCTACAGCATTAAAAAGAATAATTTGGCTGTAGCTAGTAATGTTGAAAACGCATATCAATCTATTATCAGCAATTCCACTTATAGGTAGGTATACATACATTCTAGGAAAGCCTCTATACATGCGCTCAAGGAGACATGCACAAAGATATTCATTAAACATTGTTTGAAATATTAGAAAACTGAAAACTCTTCAGTAAGGAAATGAATTGCAGTTGGTGGTTACTAAAAAAGAAAAGGGAAAAAATGCATGACAGAAAGAATCAACCCTGCCTGTTAAGTGATTTGGAGAAGGCAACTTATTGGTTTAACAATAAGACATCCTGAGAAGAGCACTGAACTTAGAAAATGGAGACAAGCATTTTAGCATTCATGTAGTTCCAAGTCTGCCACTAACTAGCAGTCAGACTATGGATTACTTAACTCCTTCAAGCCTCACTGTCTTTTTCGTGGAAAATGAAGAGGTTAAGATTACTTCCAACTCAACGATTCTATGATTCAGTAAGTATATGACCAAAAATTATAAAGGCTGGGCGTGGAGGCTCACGCCTGTAATCCCAGCACTTTGGGAGGCAGAGGTGGGCGGATCATGAGGTCAGGAAATCGAGATCATCCTGGCTAACACGGTGAAACCCCTACTTAAAAAAAAAAACAAAAACAAAAAACAAAAAATTAGGAGGGCGTGATGTCATGGGCCTGTAGTCCCAGGTACTCGGGAGGCTGAGGCAGGAGAAAGGCCTGAACCCTGGAGGCAGAGCTTGCAGTGAGTCGGGATCGCGCCACTGCACTATAGCCTAGGTGTGTGTGTGTGTGTGTGTATATGTGTGTGTGTGAGTGTATATATATATATTCTGGTGGTGGCCCACACCTGTAATCCCAGCACTTCGGGAGGCCGAGGCAGGTGTATCACCTGAGGTCAGAAGTTCAAGGCCAGCCTGGCCAACAGGTGAAACCCCGTCGCTACTAAAATACAAAAATTAGTCGGGTGTGGTGGCAGGCGCCTGTAGTCCCAGCTAGTTGGAAGGCTGAGGCAGGAGAATCAGTTGAACCTGGGAGGTGGAGACTGCAGTGAACCAAGATTGCACCACTGCACTCCAGCCTGGGCAACAGCAAGACTCTGTCTCACAAAAAAAAAAAAAAAGAAAAGAAAAGAAAATTATATTGTAAAGCACACATGTCAAGATACTATTTTTTCTAGACACTCTGAAATCAGAAAATATCAGAGAAACAGGGCATCTCAGTATAACCTATTAAATTGATCAAGTTTCTTGGAATGTGTGATAAAATTTTATTTTTTAAATTTTTTCCATGACAGCCCTCAGGAGATCCTGAAACCATGTACCCCTGTGATGAGATTTTTAATCGAAATCATAATTCAAGATCATGTAAAAGCTAAATCCACTGCACTGACTTTGGTCACCCTCAGGAAGAACTTACATATTCTCTCCCGTTTTAACATTCTAAAACAAGTTAATGTTAATCAATCCACCTTAACTTGTCAAGTTCAAGTCCGTCTAGCCAAAAGTAATTCAGGTACATGGTAAAATTTACTCGATTTTTAAAGATTAAATAATGAATTGCTTTTCCTACTTTTGCCTGTTTTATCTACAAATCTCTTACATTATAATTTAATAGCTCATCCTACTACAAATAGAAAGCCTATAAAACCTATCCACAATACGCTATGTCCACAGGGATCTAGTAAAAAAAAAAAAAATCGGTAGTTCTTAATTCAAGGAAGCTTCATTACCACCAATACTTTAAAGACACCAATAACCAACACGTCATTTGTTCCTACTGCAGAATTTAACAGGTTATTAACTTCTGGTAAAATCCAAAAGCATAATTAGTAAACTATCATTAAAACATGATATTGCTTTTTTAAAAAATCGGAAATATTAACACCTTTCACTGTGTCAGTCAAATCAAAATTTCAAAATTTTTGTTCCACTGACTTTCCGAATCTAAATTTTTACTATTCTACGCAAGTACGGAGACAAAACAAACACTCCATACTTCATCTAAAAACTTCCCAATCACATTTTAATTTTAGCATAAACTGCCAAGAAAAACCTTTCGACCGAAACCTACATTCCGTACACATTACTGTACGTCAATCAACAGAAGGTGAGTTATGATCATTGGAAAGTTACATAATTTACTACAAAGATCGTTTAAAGCAACCTTCATTAAACGTAGAACACAACAATGTACAGGCTTCAAAGTTCAACGTGCAACCTTAAATTATCAGAAACCATCAACAAAATTAGGCTTTTCTTTAAAACTGGTCACAAGGAAGCAGGAACTGTTTGCCTGTTTAAGAACGCAATGGGCAGCAGAATACCAGCAGCTGAGTCAGGCAGAGGAACGCTGACTACATTCTGACTTCTAAAGGAAAGCGTTCCCTCGCCGGATTCCCAGACCCGGCCGGGGGGAGTCCCGCGCGTCGCGACCTC
>NW_012116265.1:27174663-27180664 GCF_000951035.1 Colobus angolensis palliatus
CCAATCCCGAGCCGGCGCGGAGAGAGCGCCCGGTCATTGGTTCTCTCCACAGCTCCCGCCGGGTGCGCGCAGCCGCGCGCCTCTAAGTCTAAAACCCGGACTGCTAGGAGCTGGCTGTCCCTGTGGAGCTGCTTCGGGGTTTGGCCCGCGGGCTGTGTGGGGACGCGAGGCTTCCCTGGGTTTCTACATCCCTTGGCTCTTCTGTCTCTGGATGACGGCTCCTGAAGAAAATCCGAGTCCTCCTGAAGAGATTCCTCATGTCCTGTCAAGTTAGTCACACAATCTAACTTTTCTGTTTTTAAAAAAATGACGTAAACACCTGAATGTGTGCAGTGCCCCGCAGAAGACTCCAGAAAGCCACCAGCAGCACTGACTTCTGAAAACCAGAAAGCAAGGATGGCAAGGACTAGAACTATTTCCCAGAAGTCTCCCGAAGGGACAGAGAGTTAAGCAGACCAGCCCGTGCCCCGGGCATGTTTGGCGCCCTCGGGACCTGGATGTGCCACCCTTGGAATGGGGCAGGGCTCTGGCGGGTGCGGGCGGAAGTCAGAGCAGATTGGAGTACGTTCTAAGGAGAAATACCAGCAAATGTGTCTCGACACTTGCAATAAAAGCCCTCGGATGGTCTCTGTCTTGACAGTACCTTCCGAGGAAGCCCATCCCACCTTTGAACCCTTGCAAGGTTTGTTAATCGAACTCTCCTTCTATGAGGCCAAAATATGCTTATGACTCCAGCCCAGGTGCATGGTTTCCCCCAGGGGCACAGTCCTCCCTCAAAACCTTCGTATATGCCATTTCCATTTCTCTCGGTTTTCCTCATTTTGTCCCACCGTGTTTTTCCATCTCGCAATGTCCTCAGGTCCTGACTTTCAAGTTCTTTCACATTCTTCCCTATTACGCTCCTCTGGACAGCCTATGGATTGTTAGTGTCCCTCACTAAGGACCCTGTGATGCTCTGAACGAAGCAAACCATTGTTCCTGGTGGTGAAGATCTTTAGGGATGCCTACCCTTCCCAGATTTGTTATCCTTCTCAAATCTGATAAGCATTCTGTCCAAGTGTTTAATAAGACAGAGCTGAGGACAGAACTCTGCTGCATGCCACTAAAGACCTTAATGCTCCTGCCATCAAAAAATTTCTCAGTAGGCTTCGAATACAGATGGACTACACAACTGAACTGTCTTCTTGGCCCATATTCCTCCACAAAGATGCCAGGAGAACTGGCGAAATGCCTAACTGAAATCCAGATAAAGTCTCCAGGATTCCTAGAAACTATTAGCCATACCCCAAAAGGAAAAAAACGGTTAGTGTGTGTGACTTACTTCCTTTTCTAAGTTCGTTTGTTTTTGTTTTTGTTTGAGAGGGGGTTTCGCTCTTTTGTCCAGGCTGGAGTAAAGTGGCACGATCTTGGATCGCTGCAACCTCTGCTCCCCGGGTTCAAGCGATTCTCCTCCCTCAGCCTGCCTAGTATCTGGGATTACAGGTGCCCGCCACCACGCCCGGCTAATTTTTGTATTGTTAGTAGAGACGGGGTTTCGCCACATTGGCCAAGCTGGTCTTGAATTCCTGACCTCAAGTAATCCACCTTTCTCAGCCTTCCAAAGTGCTAGGATTACAGGCGTGAGCCACTGTGCCCGGCCTCTAAGTTCTTAAATATATAACATAAATAATAATTCAAGAAGCTTCCTCCAGCTCCTCAATGAATTCTTCTTTCTCTAGCTCATAATTTCTCATCTTTGGCACTATTGACATTTGGGCTGGATAATTCTTGTGGGGACTGTCCTGTGCATCATAGGATGTTTAGGACCATCCCCAGCCTCTACCCACTAGGTGCCAGTAGCATCACCCTCCCCAATGTGACAATCAAAAATGTCTCCAGACGTTACCAAAGCTCATAGGGAGAGATGGGCAAAATCATCTTCAGGTAAGAACTGCAGATCTAGCTGTTCAAAGAAAGGACCCCTTTGGAAAGATAGTGTATCTTTATCCGTAACTTCTAATCTCTTGGCCCCAGGCAGTTTTTCTTTTTTTCTTTTTTTTTTTTTTTGAGACAGAGTCTCGCTGTGTTGCTCAGGCTGGAGTGCAGCGGCGCAATCTCGGCTCACTGCAAGCTCCGCCTCCCGGGTTTACGCCATTCTCCTGCCTCAGCCTCCCGACTAGCTGGGACTACAGGCGCCGCCTCCACGCCCGGCCAGTTTTTTGTATTTTTTTAGTAGAGACGGGGTTTCACCTTGTTAGCCAGGATGGTCTTGATCTCCTGACCTCGTGATCCGCCCGTCTCGGCCTCCCAAAGTGCTGGGATTACAGGCTTGAGCCACCGCACCCGGCCAGCAGTTTTTCAAAACAACAAAACACACACACACACAAAGCCTCCACCCAAATGAACCCTCCAAGTACCTAGCCTTGCTTCCTCAGCTGCTTAGATTCCGTTACAGGACCCCACCCTAATAAAATGATTATTACTGTGAGTGTGAGATAGCAGACCAGCTGCTTATCTCAAAATATGTGAAATTCCTTTTTAAAGTGCTATAACAATTCAGAAGGGCATTTTTTCAGGAAAAGAAGTGCTATAAAAATGTTAGTTATGGCCTGGCGTGGTGGCTTACACCTGTAATCCCAGCACATTGGGAGGCCAAGGTGTATGAATCCCTTGAGCCCAGGAGTTCAAGACCAGCCTTGGCAATATGGCAAAAACCCATCTCTACAAAAAATACAATATTAGGTAGGCATGATGGTGTGTGCTTATAGTCCCAGCAACCTGGGAGGCCAAGGCAGGAGGATCATCTAGGCCTAGGAGGCTGAAGCTGCGGTGAGCTGAGATCACATGACTGAACTCCAGCCTGGGCAATAGAGTGAGACCCTGTCTCAAAAACAAAAGTTATTTTACCTCCTAAAGATAGTTTCATGTTAAAAGAGGGCAGATCCTACAGCAAATAACAAATCTACTCTCTAGTGGGTCAGGTGCAGTGACTCACACCTGTGATCCCAACAGTTTGGGAGGCCAAAGTGGGAGAATTGTTTGAGCTCAAGAATTCAAAACTAGCCTGGGCAACATAGGGAGACCCATCTCAACAAAAAAATTTAAAAATTAGCTGGGTGTGGTGGTACGCTCCTGTAGTCCTAGCTATTTGGGAAGCTGAGGTGGGAGGATCCCTTGAGCCTGGGAGATCTAGGCTGCAGTGAGCTGTGTTGTGCCACTGCACTCTGGCCTGAGCAACAGAGCAAGACCATGTCTCAAAAAAAAAAAAAGAAAAAGAAAAGAAAAGAAAAAAATAAATCTATTTTCTGGTGAATTGAGCCAATCCCAGAATCTCTAAGTCATACAAATTACTGGTGTATATGCAAAAACTGAAGAGTAGCTGAAAGAGTGAAAGGTATAGAAACTGGAGTAATTATATTTGGGTTTTAGCTTTGCTGCTAACTAGTTCTGTGATTCAGATGTGTGACAAGCTTCCTGGGCCTAAGTTTTCTCATCTATAATGTGAAGGGGTTAACTACTCCTTTTTTCCCCCTAGTTTTAGGATTTTGGTAGCCACTGCATATAGAGTGTAACATGGATAGCATAGGAGGTTAAGAGAATATAATATTCCCCCATAATGGAATGAAATGGATAATCTGTGGTTTAAACCGCCCTGTCAGAAGGGCTGTTCATGCTTGTCAGAAGGCAGTTCACCTGCTGAGTCACTCTAACAAATTTGTAACTAAATATTATGAGTGAGTAGTGAAAGTCTAACTGTAAAACCAGGAGTAAGGTGGACAGTCACCATAGTAAATACCCTCCCTTCTTCTTTTCGTCATCTGCTTAACTTATTATCTGTCAATATCCCTTATTAAATGTTTATGTAATAAAATATCACACTATTTTATTTCATTAAAAATTTCAAGAAACCAGTCATGGTGGCGTGTGCCTGTAGACCCAGCTAATCAGGGGACTAAGATGGGAGGATTGTTTGAGCCCAGGAATTCAAGTCCAACCTGGGCAACACAGCAAGACCCCCTTCTCTAAAAATTAAAAAAAAAAAAAGTTTTGGGGGAAACATATTCATGTTGCATTTCAGCCACTTTTAAAAAGGTCTGAAATTTTGATTTTCAAGATTTATTATTCCCTATTATATATCGAATTATGTAGCCTTAACTAAGGCTATTATATCTCCTCTTTGTACTAGTGAAAGCCAGGTTTTCACTAGTATAGTTTTCATAACTTGGCTTTCACTAGTACATCAGTGAATTAGTACTTAGAATTTTCATAAGTGATTAGTAGCCTAATCACATAATTATATAAACCAGATGATCGGAGATAATGTATAATAAAAGCAGAATACTCACTGACTCAGATAAAAGAGAAGTTATGAAACAAAACTTACCTACGAATAGTAGTACTAGTAAATAAATATCTTTTTTTTTTTTTTTTTTTTAAAGACGAAGTCGTGCTCAGTCATCCAGGCTGGAGTGTAGTGGTGTGATCTTGGCTCACTGCAACCTCCGCCTCCCGGGTTCAAGCAGTTCTCCTGCCTCAGCCTCCCAGTAGCTGGGATTACAGGCACCTGCCACCATGCCTGGCTAATTTTTTTTTTAATTTTTAGTAGAGACAGGGTTTCACCATGTTGGCCAGGCTGGTCTCGAACCCCTGACCTAAAATGATTTTCCCACCTCGGCCTCCCAAAGTGCTGGGATTACAGGCATAAGCCACTGTGCCTGGTCAAATATCTAAAATAAAATAATAAAATAACAAAAAGCAAACCAACAAACAATGAACTTTTCTAATTTAATTGGGTTATTCTTATTTAGATGTTTTATAGCAGAATTTAAACTTTCATAAATCTAGCTAAATATAGTATATCCCTAAGCTAACAACATTATACAGTTGTCATATGGAATGGAAGATTCCACTATCTGCATCAGTGTAATTCAGTACAGGTCAGTATTATTCAACTTAATTGGCTTTAACAAATATTCACTCATTTAATGGGTGAAGCGTTGTGCTGTAGGCACTGAAATCTGTGTGACAGTCCTTATCATACAGGAATTGGAAAGGCAGGAAAAAGGACATGATAAGACAAACAAAGTACAAGGAAAAGCATGGTGAATGAATGTAAGTGCTCTAGACTCAAAGAAAGAAAAGGTCTTATACCAGTAGGAGCTTCACTATCTAGTGAAGGTGCAGGTGGGAACAGTGAATAAACTGCTCTGAAAGTACTCACAATAATAGGAAAATCAAGATCTTATACATGGCTTTAAAAAAATAGACATGACTTGGGGAAAGGAGTGGGGAGATGTTGATCAAAGGATAGGAAATTTCAGTTAGGAGGAGTAAGTTCAAGAGCTCTGTTTGTACAACATGGTGAGTATATAGTTAATAACAATGTATAGTATACGTTAGTATACTTAAGAGACTAGATTTTAAATGTTCTCACCACAAAACAAATGGTATGTGAGGTAATGTTAATTACCTTGATGTAGCCATTCCATAATGTAAATGTATTTCAGAATACTATGTTGTATGTCATAAATATATCTAATTTTTATCAATTTAATTTAAAAATTTTAAAAAGATACACATAAAACTTTTTCTAAATGTGAATGACTGAATGAAATAGAGAAAAGAAGCATGAGCTTAATATGGAAACAAGAGTCAACAAAAACCTCAGGGTAGGATATTCAATATTTAGAATGTCAATCATTTATCATTATTTTATTTGTACCCATCTGGGTGGTCCTATGCCAGTCTGGAGAAGTGTCAAGAAATAAAACAGGGTCCATGAGAATTTTTTGTGTGTGTGAGATGGAGTCTCACTCTGTGACCCAGGCTGGAGTGCAGTGGCAGCCATCTGACTCACTGCAAGCTCCACCTCCTGGGTTCACTCCATTCTCCTGCCTCAGTCTCCCGAGTAGGTAGGACTACAGGCGCCTGCCACCACACCTGGCTAATTTTTTGTATCTTTAGTAGAGACGGGGTTTCACCGTGTTAGCCAGGATGGTCTCGATCTCCTGACCTCGTGATT
>NW_012116265.1:27181333-27213462 GCF_000951035.1 Colobus angolensis palliatus
GGAGTTTCGCTCTTGTCACCCAGGCTGAAATGCAGTGGCGCCATCTCAGCTCACTGCAGCCTCTGCCTCCTGGGTTCAAGTGATTCTTCTGCCTCAGCCTCTGGAGTAGCTGGGATTACAGGTGAGTGCCACCACGTTCAGCAAATGTTTGTATTTTTAGTAGAGGCGGGATTTCGCCATGTTGGCCAGGCTGGTCTCTAACTCCTGACCTCAGGTGATCTACCCATCTCAGCCTCCTAAAGTACTGGGATTACAGGCATGAGCCACCGCACCCCGCCTGAACTTTGAAGAGTGGAACTGTAGGCTGGGCGCGGAGGATCCCGCCTGTAATCCCAGCACTTTAGGAGGCTGAGGCGGGTGGATCACCTGAGGTCAGGAGTTTGAGACCAGCCTGGCCAACATGGCAAGACCCCATCTCTATGAAAAATACAAAAATTAGCTGGGCTTGGTAGCGGAAGCCTATAATCCCAGCTACTAGGGAGACTGAGGCAGGAGAATTGCTTGAACCCAGTGGGTGGAGGTTACAGTGAGCCGAGATCGCGCCACTGCACTCCAGCCTGGTGGACAGAGTGAGACTCTGTTTCAAAACAAGCAAGCAAAGAGTGGAACTCTAATGCCTCTTCTATTCTCTCTTGAACTCACTCCACTTGACATGTAAAGTCACTGATTTCAGCCATTTCGTTAAATGCAAAAGTCAGTTTTCAGTCATCTTATGTGACCTGTCTACAGTATCTGATGAAGCTGATAATTTTCTCCATTTTCTTCTCTGGGCTTCTGAAACACCACTCTTACTTCCCTTCCCATGTCACTGGAACCTCCTCTTCAGAACCCTTTGCTGGCTCTAATTTATCTCTTTGCTAATATTTGGAGTGTCCCAAAGCTCTAAAATGGAATATTTTACTTTTCTCTTTGCTTGGGTTTGAATCCCAGCTCTGTCACTAGCTAGCTGTCTGATTAGAAGAAAGTCAGTTAATTTCTCTGAAATTCAGCTTCGTTATTTATAAAATGAGAATAATAAAAGTAGTTACCTCCTACAGTGCTTGTGAAGACAAAGTTAATTTATATATGACAGTGCTTAGAACAGTGCTGGAATAGTATGTATTAACTGTTTGTCTTTATTTTTATCATGATGTTCTTTGTCACTCACTCGCTTTCATCTGGTCTCATGGCTTCAAATTTCATCTATATACTGTTCGCTCCAAATTTATCTTTACTCTGAACTTCTGCCCTAAATTCCAGAATCCTGTATTCATCTATCAGCTGGAATCTTCATTTAAATTTCTGATGAGTATTGCAAATTTTACATGGCAGAACTATTGATTTTGACGCAGTTTCCAGTTATTCAGGTGTTCTTTCACATGGCACATTCAACCCGTCAGGAAATCCTGTTTATCTACCTTCAAAATATATCCAGAATCTAACCACTTCTCCCCATCCCCACTGCCACCACCCTACTCCAGGCCATCATCATCTTTTGCCTGGATTGTTGCACTAGGTTTCTTCCCACCTGTCATGAGACAGACTGGGAGAAGTCAGCCAGAGGAAGGGAGTTTCAGATGGAAATTACAGATCAGATATAGGAGGTAGTGCTAACTAGAAACTTGTAAAACCTGTCAGTAGAAGCAGATATCTGAGGCTCTGCAAATTTCTTTCTCACAGAAAAGCCCTACTTTCTCATGTGATATACTATGGCAGAATTGGAATAGGTATTGGTCTTCCACCAGATCTCATTTATCTCTAATTCTACTGTTAAAAGAGCTTGTCCTTCTGTGTATATTTTATATACACAGAACTTATGAAATGTTGATTAAAGTGCCGAACACCCTTTGAAATTGCTCCATTTTCTTCATTAAAGTGAATTCTCACATTTTACCAAGATCCTAGGTGTATTCATGCCTAGTGCGTTGGGAAGCCAAGGCGGGCGGATTGCCTGAACTCATGAGTTCTTGACCAGCCTGGGCAACATGGTAAAACCCTGTCTCTACAAAAAATACAAAATTTAGCTGGGTGTGGTGGCGCACGCCTGTGGTCCCAGCTACTTGGGAGGCTGAGGTAGGAGAATCACTTGAACCTGGGAGGCGGAGATTGCAGTGAGCTGAGATTGCACCACTGCACTCCAGCCTGGGTGACAAGGTGAGACTGTGTCTTTAAAAAAAAAAAAAACTTAACATGCTAATTTGTGTCTATAGTACTTATCACACATTAGATTATTTGGTAGTTTTAAAAATATGTCTACAGCCAGGCATGGTGGCTCATGCCTGTAATCCCAGCACTTTGGGAGGCTGAGGTGGGCAGATCATGAGGTCAGGAGATCGAGACCATCCTGGCTAACACGGTGAAACCCCGTCTCTACTAAAAATACAAAAATATTAGCCAGGCATGGTGGCAGGTGCCTGTAGTCCCAGCTACTCAGGAGGCTGAGGCAGAAGAATGGTGTGAACCCGGGAGGTGGAGCTTGCAGTGAGCCAAGATTGTGCCGCTGCACTCCAGCCTGGGGGACAGAGCAAGACTCCGTCTCAAAAAATACATATATATATATGTCTACAAATGCTTTATTCTCCTCCCTTCAAGGGATGGAGCCTATTCCCCTTCCTTTGGGTACAGATTGGACTTAGGGACTTGCTTCTAAACAATAAGGTGGCAGTGGTGGTGTGTGGTTTTGGAGACTAGGTCATAAAACAGCCCTATGGTTTCTGTCTTTGTTGCTCCCTCTCTTAAGTCATTTGCCCTGGGGGAAGCCAGCTGTCACATTCTTAGATCATTTGCCCTGGGGGAAAACTAGCTGTTCCTTATGACAAGAAACAGAGGCCAAGTCTTATGACAAGGAACAAGGCCAAATGACAAGGAACAGAGACCACTAGCTAACAGACATGTTAGACTCCTTTAGTACCAGTCATGCCTTCAGGTGACTGCAATCCCAGCAGACACTCTGCTAAGCTGGCGTCAGAGCCACCCAGCTAAGCTGCTTCTGGCTCCCTGACCTGCAGCAAGGGAGAAATTACATTTGCATGTAATTATGTATCACAAAATCTCATTTATCTCTAATTCTACTATTCTGTGTATATTTTAGATGAGAACTTATGAAATGTTGACTAAAGTGCTGAACACCCTTTGAAATCGCTCCGTTTTCTTCATTAAAGTGAATTGTCACATTTTACCAAGATCCTAGGTGTATTCATAGCCTATATTCAGTCTAAACTTAAAAGGAAAAAAATCAGTGCATTTTTATGCCTGTTGCCAAATTGTTCTCAGCTCTCCAGTGCCCTGAGCTGAGATAACAAGGCTTGGGAGACTTGTTTGCTGTTCTGCCTTCCTGCATTTGCTTGAAGTGTTACCCAGAGGCCATGAGGCCTGAAAGCTTTCAGTCTAAATACTTAGTCAGGTCCTGGCACCAGCTACAGATTTACACAGCTACAAATTTAAAACCATTTATATTTCCAAATATGGCTTTTAAAATTCTCCTAAAATTATTCCGGAAAAAAAAGAAAATAGTTATCTATTTTCTCCAAGAGCCCTAAAAGGGATCCACTGTGCTGTTTCCGTGTCTCCCATTCCACCAACACATTTTTATTTTATTTTACTTTTTTTGGAGACAGAGTCTCACTCTGTCACCCAGGCTGGAGTGCATGATCTCAGCTCAATGCAACCTCTGCCTCCCAGGTTCAAGCAATTCTCCTACCTCAGCCTCCCTAGTAGCTGGGATTACAGCTGCCGGCCACCAGGCCCGGTTAATTTTTTTGTATTTTTAGTAGAAGCGGGGTTTCACCATGTTGGCCAGGCTGGTCTCTAACTCCAGCCTCAAGTGATTCACCCGCCTCAGCCTCTCAAAGTGCTGGGATTGCAGGTGCGAGCCACTAAACTCGGCCTATTGATGTATAATTTATATGCAAATAAAAGGCACCTATTTTAAAGTATTTAGTTGGATAAATGTACACACTAATGTAACCACCGCTGCAATCAGGAGATAGAATATTTACATCAGGCTGGACCCAGTGGCTCAGGCCTGTAATCCCTGAACTTTGAGAGGCTAAGGTGAGAAAATCACTAGAGGACAGGGGGTTGAGACCAGCTCTGGGCCACACAGCAAGACCCTGTCTCTACAGAAAAATTTAAAAATTAGCTGCATATGGTGGTGTATGCCTGTAGTTCAAGCTACTTCGGAGACTGAGGTTGGAAGGTCACTTGAGCCCAAGAGGATGAGGTTACAGTGCCACTACTGCACTTCAGAACAAGATCCTGTCTCAAAAAAAAAAAAAAAAGAAAGAAAAAAAAAGGACATTTTCATCACCTTAAAAAGTTTCCTCAAACTACTTTGCAGTCAATATCCTCCTGGCTACCCACAGCCCCAGGCAACCACCAATCTGATTTGTATTTATAAATTAGTTTTGTCTCCTAAATCTTCATATAAATGGAATTATATAGCATGTACCCAACCTGTTTCTAAGGTTCATCCATGTATTGTTGCATCTACAGTAGCCCACCCACTCCCCATCTTCAGGGGATACCTTCCAAGACCCCTCGTGGATGCCTGAAACCTTGGATGGTACAGAACCCTGTACATACTGTTTTTCAATCTGATCATCGAGAAGGCTACTGACTAAGGGGCAGGTAACATATACAACCTGGATAGCTGCAAGGGGATGATCCCTGTTGCAGGTGGGATGGTGTGAGATTTCATCATGCTACTTAGAATCGCATGTAATTTAAAACCTATGAATTATTTATTTCTGGAACTATTTAATATTTTTTGACCACAGGTAACTAAAACTGTGGAAAGCATGACTGTGGATAAGGGAGAACTTTTGTATTTAATAGTTAAGTTTCTTTTTGTTGCTAAGTAGTATCACTGTATGACCATACAACAATTTGTTTAGTCATTCACCTGTTGATGGGCATTTGGGTGTTTCCAGTTTTTTGCTGTTATGAACAAAACTATGACTATTTGTGTATGAGTCTTATTTTGAATATGTGTCTTGTGAACGTGTTTTTAGGTTTTTTGAAATTTGATCATATATCTTTTTTTTGAGAGAGGGTCTTGCTCTGTTACCCGGGTTGCAATATAGTGGCATGATCATGGGTCACTGCAGCCTTGACCTCCCGAGCTCAAGCAGTCTTCCATCCTCAGTCGCCTGAGTAACTGGGACTATAGATATGGGCCATCACACTCGGCTAATTTTTTTAGAGACAGGGTCTTACTTTGTTACCCAGGCTGGTCTCAAACTCCTGGGCCCAAGCAATCCTCCTGCCTCAGCCTCCCAAAGTGCTGGGGTTATAGGCATGAGCGACCGCATCCAGCTGATCATATGTCTTAACTTAATTTTCCAAACTCTTTTCCAAGGTGGTTGTACACCAACTACAGTGTATGTTGCCTTTTGAAGGATTATGTTGCTAGATAGAAAGCTATAACTTATAGTTATAACTTATAGCTTATAGTTATAACTTATAACTATAACTTATAGTTATAGCTTTCTACCTGTAAGAATCAATTTATCAGATAATCTTTTTCCCCCCAAGTGAACAAAAGTAAAAGTTACCGACAATCTGTATCAAGAAAACAGTTTCTATGATGATATAGCCATCTCCAAATTAGAAACTGTTGGTTTATGTATATACCTAACTTAAAAACGTTAGTCTCCTCTCGGTTTCGTGGAATCTCTGTTTTCATTCCTGACTGTGAAGGTTGGAAACAAATTTCTGTCTTTGGAACAGCAGTGAGAAGAGGAGGAGGAATTCCCTAGACTGTGGGCCGAGAGACTGGGTAGATGGTTTTTCTCTAGAGCAGTGCTATCTGATGGAAATCTATCATGAGCCACATTTTTTTTTTCATATATGTAATTTGTGACACATTGCTTAATAGGCACATCAAAAAAGTAAAAAGAAACAGATGAAAGTAATCCTTAAATATTTTTATTTAATCAATATATTCAAATATTATTTAAACATATAATCAATATAACACGTATTAAATATTTTACATTCTTCTTCTCTCAAAGACTTCCAAATCTGGTGTATATTTTACACTTACAGTATATCTCAATTTGGACACTAGATTTTCAACAGTTGAAGTGAAAAATGTAGCCTTACCAAAACAATAAAGTTGCGTTTAATGGAAAAATATTCTACACTGTTCTAGTTTTAAAATTAGAATTTACATTTATTTAAAATAATCTAAAATTCAGTTTCTCAGTCACACTAGCTACACTGCAGGTGCTCAATAGCCATATATGCCTACTGGCCACTGTATGGGACTGCACAGTTCTAGAGGGTTGCCTGTGGGACAGGAAGGGAAAGATGGAGATAAGACATATTCTCAGTTCACAGTAGAAAAACCAGTACTATTTGTGTGAAATTTGAGTTAAATATATTTCTATAGCTTTTAAAAAACCTAACTACACTTATTCTGAATTTAAAAGCATGAGTTCTAATGTGAATCGCAAATTTGCATTTAGCTTGGCTGTTGGGTTTCTTGGGTTCAGAGGCCATCTCCACCATTTTCTAGCTGTGTGACTTGGACAAGTAATTTTAACCTCTAAGCTTCACTTTCACCACCTGTAAAACAAGGAAAAATAATAGTGTCCCTCATATTACTGTGAAGATTAAGTGAGATAATGGATAAAAAACATGTTGTAGCATGACTGGCAGCTTTTAGAAAATAAGTGATGGCTTTTAAAAAGTCAAACCATTCTCTGATGGGGACTGTCTGTAGTTTCTTTTTTATTTTTAAAAGTACATGGATTTTTTTTTAACCTGTTTGAAAATGACACACTGATTCAATAAATACTGTCTCTCAGCACCAGGTACTCAGCTAGAACAAAAGATGAAATGAACACTGTCCCCACCTTGAATGACCCCACATTCTCCAATGTTAGAAACAAAACAGTGTTGGACTAATGTACAAATGAGAAAAGTGAAACCAAGAGAATAACAATTTTTTCCATCAATCCCAAAGAAAAGAAACCCCATGGATAAAAACTGAGTTTATGAATTGAAAATCTTATAGTTTTGCATAGTCCTCTAGCTTCCTTTAAAATAGATATCCACAATTAAAATAGTTAAGTTTTATGAAATTAGGTTGACATGGATTTGAATTCTTAATGATTAGTAATAGGCTTTATTTCTGCCACATAGAAGACACTGCTTGGTTTTCCTCTTGCGCTGATTGTCTTTTCCTGAGCTGTGTTTGCTTTTTAGTTTAGTAGTTTGTATCTGATTTTTAGAAAAGGTGGAGAAGTCCATTTAATTCAAAAGTCTGAAATACAGAATATTTTTAATGTTATTACTGTTAAGTATAAGACAAGAGAAACTAAATACAGGTAAAATAAATGATTGAAACATATAAAAGTATATTTATACTACAACTTTTCTTGATATAAAAAATAAAGATCCTTTGGATGAATAAGTTCTCATTTTTTTAAATCTAGCCATTAAAACATTATTAAACTTAATTTCTTTTTTTTTTTTTTTGAGACAGTTTCACTGTCACCCAGGCTAGAGTGCAGTGGCACAATCTCAGCTCACTGAAACCCCTGCCTCCCAGGTTCAAACAATTTTCGTGCCTCATCCTCCCAAGTAGCTGGGATTACAGGTGCCTGCCACCATGCCCAGCTGATTTTTGCCTTTTTAGTAGAGATAAGGTTTCACCATGTTGGTCAGGCTGGTCTCAAACTCCTAACCTCAGGTGATCCACCTGCCTTGGCCTTCCAGCGTGGTGGGATTACAGGCGTGAGCCACTGCACTTGGCCAAGAAACTTAATTTCTTAAAATTGTTGTTTTTAAAAGCTGTTTCTACCCAAGGAAAAACTTATCCATTCAGGATGTTAAGATTAAGATTATGGGCTTTTACTCTTTTAAATTTCTAGCAAAAATTAAAACAACCAAAAATAAAATTAAAATTCTATACCCGCTATTGAATTATTTGCAAGTTCTTAATCTATGCTGTACTGAGTCCTAAGATTTGGTCATAAGACCTACAAACATCATAATATGCTATAATAAATAAGAGTCCAAATAACTTTCACATTACTTCAGTGGTAATAAGATGAAATCTTTCACATTATTTGTAACAATATGAAGTCTGTATTAGTAACTACCTTTTTCTACCATTAAAAAAAAAAATCTACTTTTTCCCATATATCAGCTATTCAAAATATAAGTATTTGGGAGCAACCTTTTCAATTTAATAAGTCAAAATTTAAGTATGGTATATATAATTTTTTTGTCATTCTTTGCATTTGCAGCTCTGTCTTAATGAGACCCTAATTTTTGAAATTTTGTTGCTGAATATATCCATCAAGGGATTGAAATCATTGTAAAATATTGAGTTATCTTGAAAGAAATTTCTCTGTTTAAATTCCATACTATATTGAAAGATGGCAGGACTTTGGACTCTGTCTAGGTGGATGTAGGAGCCAGCATGTGTCACCCTGTATGCCACCCATCACTGTCTCCACACCATACAGCAAGTTAAGGGGAATATTAGGAGCGTGTTTTGTTTGTTTGTTGGTTCGTTTGTTTGTTTGTTTGTTTGAGATGGAGTCTCACTCTGTTGCCAGGCTGGAGTGCAGTGTCATAATCCCAGCTCACTGCAATCTCCACCTCCCGGGTGCAAGCGATTCTCCTGCCTCAGTCTCCCGAGTAGCTGAGATTATAGGCACGCACCACCACGCCCGGCTAATTTTTGCATTTTTAGTAGAGATGGGGTTTCACCATGTTGGCCAGGATGGTCTCGATCTCTTGACCTTGCGATCCACCCGCCTCGGCCTCCCAAAGTGCTAGGATTACAGGTGTGAGCCACTGTGCCTGGCAGGAGCATTCTTAAGGGGGAAAGAAGTCACAAAAGAACAGGTACAGATCAGGAAATGTACGTAGAGGCCAGGGGATTATTGAGTGTGGACATTTGTTGTTTTTCAGCCACGTTGTTCTCCTCTGGTCCATTACCTTTCACCTACAGTGTGTATCTTGGTGGGGCCCTGTTAACAAACAAAATGCTCAGCCAGGTACGGTGGCTTACACCTTTAATCCCAGCACTTTGGGAGGCCAAGGCGGGCAGATCACTTGAGGTCAGGAGTTTGAGACCAGCCTGACCAACATGGTGAAACCCTGTCTCTACTAAAAATATAAAAGTTAGCCGGGCCTGGTGGTATATGCGTGGAGTCCCAGCTACTCGGGAGGCTAAGGCATGAGAATCACTTGAACCCAGGAGGCAAAGGTTGTAGTAGTGAGTCGAGACTGCACCACTGCACTCCAGCCTGGGCGACAGAGCAAGATTCTGTCTCAAAAAAAAAAAAAAAACAGAAAAAATAAACAAGTAAATAAACAAAATGCTCAAGTGCTAAGCTGGCTTTTTGGTGGCAGAGTGACAGAAGGATGGACAGAAGAGTGGGCACCTTGATTCCATCACTAAGGCCCTGCCAGGATGGGGAACGGGTTACTGCCTAGGACACTGTGGTCCACCAACCTCCCCCCTTCAATTCTGTGAGCTCAGCCCTGGTACACACACACACACACACACAGCATTAGCTTTACGAAGGAGGCAACAGAAGACACAATGGCCCTAAAATTGCATTTGCTTCAACTCTTTCTGTGCTACCAGGTATTGTTATTATGGCTGAGAGAAGTTTCATTCTTCAGCAACACACTGCAGAGCTGGTGTTTCAAAGAAACTTAGAATACAGTAGGCCAGGGCCACTGCATACAGCTGTGCAGATTATGAATTGCACATAAACTACAACGTGGATAGTGTGTACAAGCTACACAACTGTACATGACAGCCCTGCAGGCACTCTATGAATATCCGTATCCTTTTGCTATGGAAAAAAAGAGGTCTTAATTGTATTGGCTGATCTAAAAAGCAGGTTGGGAAATAGCATGATAAGGTTGCAAAGAAGTACAGAAATGAGAGGAATCACTATGGTAACACAACACATAATTCTCTTCCAGTGCCTCACCTGAAGCCCCCTCTCCTCTTCCCTGTGCTGATGTTATCTTTTGACCCATGATAGATTATAGAGCAGAAACCACAACAAACCCCTAACATTTCATTCCACTTATATTGTTACTACAGTAGAATAAGATTTAATGTTAAAAGACCCCAGTTATTAACAACTTTTTTGTGTGACAGTGTCATAGCTATCATGTATGCCTATAGAGACTTATAATTAAAAAGTTACCTTTCGGTTGTCTTACATGTTTTTCCACCAACTTTATCTTTTTCTGTTTTACTTTTCTTTCCTCACATTCATTCCCTTGAGAAAAGGGGAGACAGATGAAGCACAAGTTTGAGGAAATTAGAAGGAGATTTGATATGAGGGGAGAGAACCAGAGGGAAAAAAGAAAAAGAGTAGGGAAAGTAGAGAAGAGATCAATAGAGAGGAAGTGAGAAAGAAAGAAAAAATGTCAAAAGCAGGAAAAAAAAAAAAAGGCACAGAAGGAGAAAGAACTTATTTTGAATATTAAATTCAGATTATGTCCTAACCACCACATCAAAAATCTTTGCAACGGAGCTTATTGTTGAATTTCACAAGCAGGGTTCCCTTTTAGAGGGCTCCCTCCTTTTTTATTAAGCCTGGGTTTTATAAACAAAGAATAAACCTGGCTGCTTAGGATTCCAAGGAATTTGGTTTGTAATATTTAAGAGGAACATGGAAAAGAAAGATAGGTAAGGGCGGGAAGGAAACTCCCAATATTTAATGTGATTCTCCCTTCTGTTCTTTTCTTGAATCTCTATCCTTTGTCTCTTTGAAAAAATATCAAAGAACCAGAGATAAGCCTATAATTTGGGCTCACTATAAAAAAAATTTAAAAAGTAAAGGAAAATTAATCCTAGAAAGGCAAAAACTTAAAGTTCAGAAAGTAGAGAAATGGGGCCGGGCGCAGTGGCTCATGCCTATAATCCCAGCAATTTGGGAGGCTGAGGCGAGCGGATCATGAGGTCAGGAGATTGAGACCATCCTGGCTAACACAGTGAAACCCCATCTCTACTAAAAATACAAAAAAAAAAAAAATTAGCTGGGCATGGTGGCACGCACCTGTAGTCCCAGCTACTCAGGAGACTGAGGCAGGAGAATTGCTTGAACCTGGGAGGCAGAGGTTGCAGTGAGTTGAGATCGTGCCACTGTACTCCAGCCTGGGCAACAGAGTAAGACTCTGTCTCAAAAAAAAAAAAAAAAAAGAAGAAGAAGAAGAAAGAGAGAGAGAGAAAGAGAAATTAACCCAGATCCAGAGAGACAAATTTAATGTGGACCCTATTTCATTCTTAAGCTTGTCATACAAACAGTGCATTTGAAGTGCCACTTTATCCCAAAACGTTATGCAGAAAGGAGAAAAAAATGTAATTTTCGCAAACTGCTGAGAGGTTTGAGAGATGAATTTGAGATCATGGTCCCTAACTAGCACTGCCCAGGAGCTGGGTGAATGTGAATCAGATGAGCTTAATAGAGCCAGAAATTTGTTTTACTACTATGCAGAGCAGTTATTATTCTGATTTCCACCTATAATATAAATTAGAATTACAGACTCATTTTTAATTTGCACTCCAATTACATTTAATAAAATGAGGGATTAAGATTCAGCTAGTCTGCTTTTCTTGGGGTACAGGGTGTTGAGAGTAAAAGTGTATGGAAGGGGAACAGGTGATTTAGAGGAGAGTGAAAATGGGGAAAGAAATGCTAATCAGGGGAAAAACTGAAAAATTATTCAAGCCTAAGTAAGAAAAAAGTGGGAAAACATGGGAGAAAAAGGTGGAAAGAAATAAGAAATACATAAGAAAAAACAGAGAAAATAATTAATACTTTGTGGAAAACTGCATGCCCATTTTGTATGTTGTACCACCCTTGTGATTTAACAAGCCCAGAGTGGAATTTTGCTGCTCATTTGCTGGTTCTTTGCTTAGCTCCTGATTTCCAAATCCCCATTGCAAGCTGCCTGCTAGATTGTCAAAGATGAGCCCCAGAACTACAAACATGGCAGCTCATAGAATCTTAACTGCCAAAAGGGTCTTAAGACAACTAATCATGCCCTCCTCCTCCCCTCACCCCAGCCACTTGCACACACTTTTCATAGTTGAGGAAATTGAGGCCCAGAGAGATTAATGACCATGCAATACAGGAAGTGTAGTTAGAAACAAAACCTAGGGCATTTGATTCTAACTTCAGTGTTTCAGAGTTGATTTCTTAATTTTTCCCCTCAAAATGTTTCCAATTCCTTCTCCCAGCTTGTTTCATAAGGTTACTATCACCTAGTCATCATGTTGTCTCCCAAACTGACATACCCAGTTTTTTTCCTCTGGTCCCCACAGGCAGTCAAGTCAATAACTCTTGTTGATTATGGATTCATGTCCTTGTTTCCACTGTGACTGCTCCTCACCGGATTCAGACTTTGGCACACTTCATCTGACTGTTAGAGTAGCTCCCTAACTGGTCTCCCTACCTCTAGCCTCCTCCAGCTTCTCTTAGAGACTGCAGTCAGAGTGATTATCCTAAAACATAACACTAATGTTGTCATTTATCTGTCTTTCAGTGGCTCCTTTTTAGCTACCTAACTTCTTAGCATGATCCATTATTTCCGTAATTTGGCTCCTGCCTTGCTTTCCAGCCACATGTCTCACTACTCCTAAATTGGAAATGCCCAACACTTTCCCATTTGTTTGATTTTGCTCACCCCGTTCCCTATATTCAGGATATCCTCATTTTCCCCTTTCCTAACTCAAAGACTGCCTTTTTTTTTTTTTTTTTTTTTTTTGAGACGGAGTCTCGCTCTGTCGCCCAGGCTGGAGTGCAGTGGCGCCATCTCTGCTTACTACAAGCTCCGCCTCCCGGGTTCACGGCATTCTCCTGCCTCAGCCTCCCGAGTAGCTGGGACTACAGGTGCCCGCCACCACACCCGGCTAATTTTGTTTAGTATTTTTTAGTAGAGACGGGGTTTCACAGTGTTAGCCAGGATGGCCTCGATCTCCTGACCTCGTGATCCGCCCGCCTCGGCCTCCCAAAGTGCTGGGATTACAGGCGTGAGCCACTGCGCCCGGCCCTGCCTTTTTCATAGAGTCTCATTATTTCCTTTCCTGAGCCAAAAATAAGTTCTGGACTCATAACGTATACTTAATTAACATACATTCTGGTTTATATTATTTGTGCACATGTCCTAAGGCCAGGTAACATATTCTGTTATTTTACTATGTTTTGTTTTGTTTGGTTTGAGACAGCATCTCACTGTGTTGCTTAGGCTGGAGTGCAGTGGTGCAATCATGGCTCACTGCAGCCTCAAACTCCCAGGCTCAAGCCATCCTTCTGACTCAGCATCCCAAGTAGCTGAGACTATAGGCACACACCACTGTGCCCAGCTATGTCCAATTCTTTTTTAATCCCTCCCACAGCCTACACAGTGCTTCATATATGATAGGTAGGAATCAAATTGTTCAATTGGACAAAACTGAGTCTGTGCTAGAAAACAGGTAAAATAATTAGTCACATAGAGAATGAAGACAACAATGTCAATGCTTTACATTAATTTGAAACTTCCATGGCTAAATACATGACTGTCTCAGAATGTACATAGAGTGTACTAACTGCATGTAATATTTTTAATAGTAGTAAGGCTGCTAGTAGATTTACCCTTGCTTTTAGAAACTAAGAGGAAAATGTTTGCCTATACTAGATCTCTCTGAAATTTCTACAAATTTAGTTTGATTTCTTTATGAAATACAGTTTAGGGTAGAAATTAATAGATTAAAATTCTGTACTGCAAAGGAGATTTTGTGCTTTTCTTATAAGTTATGATAGCATTTCCCTATAATATTCTCAGGTTCAATAGTATAGATTGGAATATAGGCCCAACCACATTACAGTGAAGTTCATCTGGTACTTTTAGACACTAAAGCCCAATGTGGGCAGGGCACAGTGGCTCACGCCTATAATCCCAGCACTTTGGGAGGCCGAGGCGAGTGGATCACCTGAGGTCAGGAGTTCGAGACCAACCTGGCCAACATGGTGAAACCCCATCTCTACTAAAAATGCAAAAATTAGCCAGGCGTGGTGGCGGGCACTTGTAATCCCAGCTACTTGGGAGGCTAGGGCAGGAGAATCACTTGAACCCAGGAGGAGAAGGTTGTAGTGAGCCAAGGTTGTGCCACTGTACTCTGGCCTAGGTGAAAGAGCGAGACTCTATCTCAGAAAAAAAAAAAAAAAAAAAGCCCAATGGGAAAGTCCAAAGACAAGTCCCATTTGTGTAAAATTCTATCCTATAATAATTTGCTTTTTTTTGTGGGACTGATTCTTGTACGTGTGACTAAAACTGCCTTCAAGTATTCTTGCTTTTTGAAGTAGTATTTTTTTTTTCTCTTCACTTATGCCAGGTTAAATGTTCCTTCCATAGTGTTCTTTTATGTGCATGACTGAAGCTGAGGCTTGGTCTGTCTCCCAGGTTTGAAAGTAACTTAGAGCTGTTTTAGCACTCAGCAAAGAGAGAGATTTGCCTATAAGACAAACTATAAAAGGTGCCTGTAAGACAACCTCCACATTAAAAGTTCATTACAGGCTAAAGATTCTTAGAACATGGCAATATATAAAGAAAAAACATCACTCCCCACCGCCAAATAAGACCCAAACATTAAATAGGCCCAGAGTGGTGGCTCACTCATATAATCCCAGTACTTTGGGAGGCCGAGGCGGGCAGATCACTGGACATCAGGAGTTTGAGACCAGCCCGGCCAACATGGTGAAAAATACAAAATTTAGTCAGGCGTGGTGGCGAATGTCTGTAATCCCAGCTACTCAGGAGGCTGAGGCAGGAGAATCACTTGAACCCGAAAGGCAGAGTGGTTGCAGTGAGCAAAGATCACACCACTGCACTCCAGCCTGGGTGACAGAGCAAGACTACGCCTCACAAAAAAACAACAAACAAACAAAAACATTAAATAGTATCACCTGGGAAAGGCTAAAGATGTAGGAGGAAAAAAGAGGAGCTGGATAATTTTACATTTACCAAAAATTTAGTTGTGGACCGTTCCCGTTACATATCAGCAAGGATGACAGGTCCTATGATTGCTGTAGTTTGCATTCTGTCTGCAGAACTAGGCTTGGCGTGGTTTATGCCTGATGATTTAGATCCAGGGAACTGGGAAACTAAACCAGTGCAGAAAAAGAAAAGTGAAGGAGTAAAGGACCATAATGTTTTCCACTTGGAAGATAGCCTGAGGATCAGCTTTGAGAAAGAGTTTCTTCAGTGTAGGATTCTCAGAATGGAGCATAGTGAAGAAAGGAAAGGCATCAAAAAGTCTAGCTGAATTCCTTTGCTCTTAACCACCCTACTCTTCGAGGAACCAGAGATGACTACTGGATACCAGGGATCACAATAAAACATGTAGTGGAATTTGTTCCATACCTGAAGTGTTTGATTCAGTTCTCAAGCTCCTGTAAAAATAAATAGCACATTTCAAAAATTTGCCAGCATAACCACAAATATTTAGACAAGATTTACTAGATATAAAATAACCAGTCATTCTGTAAATGCTTTGTGGGTGGTAATGAAACATGTTTAGCAAGCCTAGGCCATTGCTGATTATAGAACATATGAGACTAAAATTACCTAAATTTCTGCAACATGTGGGCTCTTCAATCTGTAAAAGCCGTAAAAGTTTATTGTACATAAAAATATGTAATCTCTTCTTATTATGTCTATTCCAGTCACTCCATAGGCTGCTGGCATCCCCAACACTGCTGCCTCCTTGTCCTTCCCTTAACAGGCTGAAAGAAGTTAACGGCTGCTGCTGAGCCACGTAAATAAGGTCAATTATGTTGGGAATATAGGGTTTCAAAGAGACCTGGGGATAAATTCTGAAATGGATGGTTAGGAGAAATCACCAACTAATGGTAACTTCTTTACCACCAAGTCTGTGGCCTTACTGGGGGTGGCCACGCTTGGGAATCTTGCAGGCAAATAATGTACCTTATTTACATTTAATAACATTTCTTATGGTTTGTTGGATAAAAGAGGAGGCTAGCAGTTTTTTAGAAGATTTCACTTTAAGAAATGTATTTGGATAAACAAGCTTATTTTCTGTGCTCCTAATTTTTAAAATTGATAATAATTAAAATACTTATTTCCTTAACCTCATTGGCATACTAAAACATAAACTTAAGTCACATAATTTTCACCAAATTCTTATTTCTTGACACATTTTCAATAAATATTTTGGAAGTATTGAATAAAACAAATAGTTTAGGAAGAAAAATTATCTTAGCTATTATCCTATAAAATAAACATGCAAAGACATAATTGTGATCCATTTTAAGGAGTCTGGCAAATACACCCAGTTCAAGCTCTACAATGGATCTTTCAGAAAGTAAATGTTAAAATAGTAATTTTCTATACAGTTCGCAAATAAATATTCATATCGTCTTTATCAAATAGATCTGGTGACTTAAATGAAGGTTAAGCTTAATGATAAAAATTTTCAAGAGACTGAGAAATATCAAGTAAATGTACTTTGAAGAATAGATGCAAATTAAAATAAAGCCTGCCACTATCCTCTTTTTTTTTTTTTTTTTTTTGAGACGGAGTCTCGCTCTGTCGCCCAGGCTGGAGTGCAGTGGCCGGATCTCAGCTCACTGCAAGCTCCGCCTCCCGGGTTTACGCCATTCTCCTGCCTCAGCCTCCTGAGTAGCTGGGACTACAGGCACCCGCCACCGTGTTCGGCTAGTTTTTTGTATTTTTTAGTAGAGACGGGGTTTCACCGTTAGCCAGGATGGTCTCGATCTCCTGACCTCGTGATCCGCCCGTCTCGGCCTCCCAAAGTGCTGGGATTACAGGCTTGAGCCACCGCGCCCGGCCCACTATCCTCTTTAAAACAAAGGAAAGAGCCATGGTAGGACTACTGTCAAGATGTGAGAAAAATATAAATACTTTATAAAGTAAATTCTTCATTTCTGAAGGACCTATAGTGACAGTATAGATAGGTTTAAGTCTCCAACATTTTTCACTCATCTAGATTTAAGATGCTCAATTTAAATTTTAAAGACTAGCAAATATGAGGGCAGAATATTCAACAAGATCATTGTTTACTTTTTTTTTTTCCCTGAGACAAAGTCTCCCTCTGGTACCCAGGCTAGAGTACAGTGGCTCTACCATGGCTCTTTGCAGCCTTGACCTCCCAGCTCAAGCAATCCCCTTGCCTCAGCCTCCTGAGTAACTGGGACCTCAGGTGTTCACTACCATGCCCAGAAAATTTTTTCTTTTTTGTAGGGACGGGGTCTTGCCATATTGCCCAGGGTGGTCTTGAGCTCCTGAGCCCAAGCAATCCTCCCGCCTGGGCCTCTCAAAGTATTGGGATTATAGGCATGAGCTGTTGCACCCAGCTTAATTTTTTATCAGTGTTCCAAATTACACAGTTATAAAGTGTCACTGAAATCCATGGTTTTGGAAAAGAAAAATTATATATATAACTTATTTTTCAACCTCACTAGCATGATTAAATCCTACTGTCTCTGCAATACAGCAGTAGTGAATTCCATTCTGTTCTTAGAATATTACATCTTCCATTCATAATTAACATTCTCAAATTAGACTCTAGCTAGTAATTATGTTCCTGATGCAAATAGGCAATAAAAAGAAATCCATGCTTTATTAAATTGGGCTTAAGAGGATTACTTGTAACCAAAATTTGTTTTGTTTTGTTTTTCTTCATCTATTTATTTCTTTCCAGTAGAGTCAGCTGATAAATGGCGTAGGGAGCTGAGAAGGGAGGGGTGAGACCTTGTCTAATTTGAGATTTGTTAATTTTCAAGATCTTTTATATCCTTAAAATTCCATGATTTTTGCTATTTAGGGATTCATTTTTTCATCATTTCTAATAGTGATCATAACAGTGAGACTAATGAAACAGTACCTGCTGAGCCTTTTTCATCCTAACAATTAAAGTTATTCTTATAATTTTTAGTATTTTAAAAAGCAATTAAGGGGTAGTATAGAAAAATTCTCAGAGTGATGTCAGCAAGATTGCTGACTAGAGACCCCTGACATTCATCCTTCCCCCACAAGAAAGGACCAGAGCAATGAATAAACTGCTAAGATGTGACTGGAGTGTCAAAGGAAGGTCACTGGAGGGCAGCTGGGGAACAGAGACATGTCTGTGGTGATGGAAAGTCCAGGAGGACAATGTGGAGGCACCTATATCACCCATGTGGCCTAGATATGCCCAGAGTCAGGGGAGACTTCCCATTGCAGGGAAAAGGTAAGCAGAAGAGCCCCACCAGCCCCATTGCTACCAAAAACACCTACAGTCCTTACAACAGGAGAATCCCACAGTCCTCACAAGCCCTGAGCCTAGTTTTGGGAGTTGCTAGGAATTCACACAGCTACATTGCCCCAGGTTAAGAGCACAAGGTATGCACTTCCTACTCCGCAGTCACCACCTGTGAGCCAAGCTGCTGCTTGAGATCAGAGCCACCTCTGGAGGGTAACCTGCTCTGTGGGGCCACTAGCCACTGCATCTCTCCAGCCCTAAGGCTCCAACTCCATTCCACCAAGCCCACAGTGGCGGCTGAACACCACAACACCACCTGTGCAGAACCTGGGCCAGGATCTTCTGTGGCTTTGGTCTCACATAGCAGGGAAACCAACCCTCACTGCTGCACTTCTAGCCAGAGGGAGAGTATGACAGTCTTATCCATGGAAAACCCACCCTTGAGCCAGCCAAACTGCTGCATACATACCCTCAAATGAGAGAGACCCCTGAACCTCTAAACAGCTGATATACCCCTGGGCAAGCAGAACGGCTGTGTGCCTGTGCTTAGGACATGAAGAAATAATTCCACAGTGCCTCCATCCCCTACAGATATGTTCCTGGCCTGCCCAATGACCCTGCACCCAAAATCAGGGCCCCAGACACAG
Source organism: Colobus angolensis palliatus (assembly GCF_000951035.1). Lineage (NCBI taxonomy): Eukaryota > Metazoa > Chordata > Mammalia > Primates > Cercopithecidae > Colobus > Colobus angolensis. Next base: position 27,200,216 of record NW_012116265.1, read on the forward strand.
TCCTGCAGGTTGCTTCTGACAGGCATGCCTTCAGGCCAGCCAAACAGGCAAGAACCCCTATCCTGGACCAGAGAAACAGCCCCATAAGCCACCCAGGTGGACATGCCCCAGGCTGCCAATCAGCCCTATATCCACATATCAGGCCTCAGAAACAGCCCACAGGCTGTCCCCAGTAGACATGTCCCTGAGTCAGCCAAGCAGACTTGCACTAGTGTTCCAGATTTGAGAAACGGCTCTGTGGGCCACCCCCCGTAAACATGCCCCCAGATCACCTGCACCCAAGCAGCTGTGCACCCACATCCCTGGTGCATAACTCTGAGAAACACCAGGCCTAAGAAACATCTCTATAGGCTGCTACTCATAGACAACAACTGTGTGATCATGCTCCTGGCCACATTAACAGCCCATGGCCCCAAACCCAGCAAGCCAGACCCCAGGTTGGCCAACCCACTGTGTGTATGTGCCTGTCTGTCCCTGACCTGAGAAACAGCCTGGTGAGCCCACCCCTGGCAAAACTGCACCACTGATGCCACAAACTCTCTAAGCCCAGGCCACTGAGAAGCTTGCAAATGCTGAAGAAACTACATGGAGAGTACACTATTGCATCCACTTACAACCAAAGCCAACGCAGCCCACTGAACTGACATCCCAAGACCCATTCATACAAATAAGTCTTTTCCTGTGACACTACTCCATAAAATTGGAAGAGGCATTTTTTCCATTAGATGCATAGAACTCAACATAGGACCACAGGATACATGACACTTCCAAAGGAAAACAATAATTCTCCAGTAACAAACATCAATAATAAGAAAATATATAAAATGTCAGAAAAAGAATTTAGAATAATAATCTTAAGAAAATTCTTAAGATCAAAATCTTTTCCAGATAAACCAAAACTAAGGAAATTCATCACTAGATTGGCCTTACAAAAAATGCTCAAGGGACTTATATATAGAAATGAAAAGATGATAGCCACCATCATGCAAACATGCAAAACTATAAAACTCCCTGGTAGGGCTGATACACAGCAGAGAAAACTATAAAACTCCCTGGTAGGGCTGATACACAGCGGAGAAAACTATAAAACTCCCTGGTAGGGCTGATACACAGCGGAGAAAGAGAAAGCAATAAAATCTTATCACTACAGAAAATCACTCAACTGCAAAAATAAACAATAAGAGAAGAAGTAAGGAGCAAATGATATACAAAACAACCAGAAAACATGTAACAAATTGACAGGAGTAAGTCTTCACCTATCACTGATAACCTTAAATGTAAATAGATTAAATTCCCTACTTAAAAGATATAGACTGGCTGAATGAATTTTTCTTTTAAATGACCCAACTATATGCTGCCTACGTGAAACTCACTTCACCTGTAAAGATACATATAGACTGAAGGTGAAGAAATGAAACAAGATATTCAATGCAAATGGAAACCAAAGTCAGGCAAGATTAGCCATATTTATATCAGATAAAACAGACTTTAAGTCAGAAACTGTAAAAAAAAAGATGAAGAAAGTCATTCTATAGTTATAAAGGGATCAATTTAACATGAGGATATAATAATTGTAAATATACATGTACACTGGAGGACCCAGATTTATAAAGCAACGTTAGATCTAAAGGCAAATATAGATTCCAATACAATAACAGCTGGGGACTTCAACACCCGCTCTTAGCCTAGGACAAATCATCTAGACAGAAAATCATCAAAGAAACATGGAATTTAAACTAGATCACAGACCAAATGACTTAACAGACATTTATAGAACATTTCATCCAACAGCTGCACAGTACACATTCTTGTCATCAGCATATGGAATGTTCTCCAGGATTGACTGACTGTATGTTAGGACACAAAACAAATCTCAAAAAGTTTATCCAAAAATTTTTAAAAATTGAAATCAAGTATTTTGTCTGATCACAATGGAATAAAACTAGAAATCAATAACAATAGGAACATTCAAAAGTATACAATACATAAAAATTAAACAACATGCTCCTAAATGAAAGGAAGAAATGAAATATGCTATCTAAAAATTTACTGACACAAATGGAAATAGAAATACAATACACCAAAACTTACAGGGGCACAGCAAAAGCAGTATTAAGAGTCAAGTTTATAGTAATAAATACCTACATCAAAAAACTAGGAAGATGTCAAATAAATAACCTAATGATGCACCTTGAGGAACTAGAAAAGCATGAATAATCCAAACTCAAAATTAGTAGATGGAAAGAACTAATAAAAGTCAGAGGAGAAATAAATGAAATGGAGACTGAAAAAAAAACCCAAAATATTAACAAAACATGATTAACTCATTCTATGAGGCCAGCATTGCCCTGATACCAAAACCAGACAAGGACATGACAAAAAAAGAAGACCACAGGTTAGTATCCCAGATGAATATAGATGACAAAATCCTCAACAAAATGAAACCCATAGAACTGTCCAACACAAGGAGTAAACATTAATGTAATGTAAACTATGGACTATAGTTAATAACAATGTATTAATATGTGTTCATTGACCATAACAAATGTACCACATGTAAGACGTTAATAGAAGATACCATGGGAGATTGGTAGGAGGGTGCAGTGGGATGTGTGTGTGGAACTCTATGCACTATTTGCTCAGTTATTTTGTAAATCTAAAACTGCATGCAAAAAATAAAGTTTATTATTTTTCATAATTTTTTTAAAAAGGCATTAAAAGCGAATCTAATGGTTTAGGGCATTTGTTTTGGGCAAGGAAAGAAGTAGCTGAAATGATTCAGTTAACTTTGTGAGATTTTGATTTGTGGTATGTTTTTGAAGTGTTAGACAAGGGTTGGGGGCACTGGATTTGAGACATAAGAATGAAACAAAACATAAGGAAGACATCAGAGTGACCAGACCTGATCAATGATTGTTTAGAACAAATTGCTAAGTTGGATGGATTCATTTAATCTCATTTTTTAAAAGAAATCTTACGCTTTTCTAATAAAGTCATACTCATGTATTGTAGCGAAAGGTACATTTTCCACTGAGCAGCACCTGCATCTATCCTTCTGCATCTTATATTCCTGTATCCCTTTCCTATTTCTGACTAATGGTTTCTGTTTTTCTCTTCCTACTTTACTCTCACTCTCTCCTGTTGCTGTTGTTTTTTTACTCCTTGTACTTTCTCTTCTAACACGTCAGACTTACAAGTTACCCTTCTGTCATCGTTTACTTACGGTGAAATAGCTTAGTGGTTATCATAAAAAAAAAAAAAAGATCAGTGTTCTGGGAAGAAATTTATTTCAGTGACTTCTGTGCCCTCAGTAAAAGTAGGAAAATGTCTGTGGGTGATAACAGCAATTCCCGCATTGAACCATATTTTTTATCTTCTTGAGCACCTGGTCCTGGAAGAAAGCTCCCTGGAAGATTCCTGGTGAGCCTATAGTTCTTTCCACAGCTATAAAAGCAGAATCCTTAGTTTGACTGCAGGGCTTCGGGAGAAGCCATTGTGAGAGAGGGAATCCTTGCTTGATAGATATGACTGGTTTCTCCTAAGGAAATGGTTCTCAAACCTGAGTGTGCATTAGAATCACTTGGAAGTCTATTAAAACACAGAAGTCTATGCCCCATCCCCAAGCTTATGATTCAGTAAGAAGGGGTGAGGCCTAAGCATTTACTTCTTTAACCAGCTCCCAGGTGATGCTGCTGGTCCAGCGTCCTCATTTTGAGAACAACCAGTAAAGAAACCTTAGATAGTTAATGATGCTTTCCTTGAGCGGTCAAGAGCCAATACTTTGAATGTCTTGGTACTTTTATCTAGAGGCTCTGGGATTGTGAAAAATGCAGTGCTCAAGCAGCTAAAGCAAACTACTCTGATTTCAAGGTTTGTGGCTCTCCTAACGATCACCCATATTCCTTTGTTTCCCTTGGCCTATACTTTGTTAGGAAAGAAGACCTTTTAGAAAAACCAGCTTTGAGTAGTTAAGCCTCAGTTGAATAAGGTATTTTTGTGTACATATTTATTTATATGTATGTGTGTGTGAAAAAAAAAAATATATATATATATGTATATATATTTTTGTTTTGTTTTGTTTTGCAACAGGGTCTTACTCTGTCACCCAGGCTGGAGTGCAGTGGCTCTTTCATGGCTCACTGCAGCCTCAACCTCCCCAGGGTTAGGTGATCCTTCCACTTCAGCTTCCCTAGTAGCTGGGACTACAGGCGTGTGCCGCCATTCTCTTCTAAACTTTTGTATTTTTTTGTAGAGATAGGGTTTTGCCATGTTGCCCAGGCTGGTCTCGAACTCCTTGACTTGAGCGATCTGCCCACTGCAGTCTCTCAAAGTGCTGGGATTACAGGTGTGAGCCACTGTGCCTGGCCCTATGATACATTTTTTGTGAGAGGAGCCATTTTAAAGAAGATACATTTTTTTCTTTAATCTACACTGTTAAAAATGAATTATTAGTGACAATAATGATCACTAGTGACAAAAATGATCATTTGTTGAGCAACTAATGTGTCCCAAGCCCTCTGTGTACTTTCATCACTATGCTTCTCAGAACCTTACAAAGTACCTAGTGTATTTACTGTTTTCATTTCATTATACTCTTCTAAGAAACTCCCTAGAGCACACTTATATTTGGCTTTAGTATGCATTCTATTATTCATTTTAGCAGATCTTCACAGTGGTTAAGATTACATTATAAGAAACATGAAAGGTCTAGACTCCTGGCAGGAGAATGCTTAAAGTCTATCCAGGACAAAAGATTTAATGTTTGTTTTTGAGAAATTTTGCAAGGACAGACTTCACAATGTACAGAACCTACAGAAACTGGTTCTGTTGTTTATCAATATGTAATAAATAAGTATTTTTATTTTTTATTTATTTAAGGGTCAGTGTCTTGCTCCATCACCTGGGCTGGAGTGCAATGGCTTGATCATTCTCACCACAGCTTCAAACTCCTGGGCTCAAGTGACCCTCCCACTTTTGTTTTAGTGACAGGGTTTTGTTAAGTTGCCCAGGATGGTACTCCCATTGTAGCTTCCTCAGATGGGATGACAGGCGTGTGTGCCCAGGTTATTTTTTTAATTGGTTGCTATATTACCTAATAATAAAATTTTCCTCTGTGTTAAAATAATTTTTACTTTAAATCTACTTTTTAAATGTAGCTTTTTGTGAACTTCCTCATACATTTGAATATGGTCATTGTCACCTATTAACATTCTCCTATCACCTCCATTTTTTTACTACACTAAAAATATTTAATCAGTTTTGTGCTCTTTTCCCCATTTCTTCTCTAGGTTCAGTTTATTGGGTAGTATAGTGGAAAGATTACTTTAGACATCTTGTGTGGTACAGAACCATGTTTATACTGTATTTAATGTGAGTCAAATCTACATTAGGTTTTTTGTTCAGTTTGCTTGAACCTATTCTCCTCCCTCTTTCCTTCCTTCCTCCCACCCTATATTTTATCTATATCTACACCTACATGTATTTTGAACAGTTACCATGTGCCTGGTATTGTTAGGGTTTTAATATCAGCTATTTAATCCTTACAGCAATTCTACATAGTAGATATTATTCCTGTTTTACAAATGAGGAAACAGACCTGAAGAAGTTAAGTAACTTGCCCAAGATCATAGAGCTAATGAGATAGAGAAGCCAGGATTTGAACCCAGAGGTCTGACTGCAAAGCTTATTCTCTGTTTTTGTTTGTTTGTTTGGTTTTTGAGGCAGGGTGTCACTCTGTCACCCATGCTGGAGTGCAGTGGTGTGATCTCAGCTCACTGCAACCTCCACCTCCTAGGTTCAGGCGATCCACCTCAGCCTCTGAGTACCTGGGACTACAGACACATGCTGCCACACCCAACTAATTTTTGTAGAGACAGGTTTCACCATGTGGCCCAGGCTGGTCTCGAACTCCTGGATTTAAGCTATCTGCCTCCCTCGGCCTCCCTAAGTGCTGGGATTACAGGTCTGAGCCACCATGACCTGTGGCAAAGTTCTCTCTACTGGCTGTGTTAAACTGTCTCTCAATGAATGCATCCTAGATTCAATTTACTTTTAAAATTATATGTGTAATCAATTATATAATGAAAGTTTAATAGAAACATCTATCAGTAGCTACAACAAATATTTATTCCTTCTATCATCAACTATGCCCAAACTGTGGTTTCTTCCCAGGCTACAGAAATAAAATACCATTGTATTTACATTTTTTGGAATTTTGCTTTTCCAGCTTGTAATCCCTTATTACTAATGTAGCTCTTTTTTTTTTTCTTTCTTCTTCTTCTTTTTTTTTTTTTAAATAGAGACAGGGTCTTCCTATGTTGCCCAGGTGGGTTTCGAACTCCTGGGCTCAAGCAATCCTCCTGACTCAGCCTCCCAAAGTGCTGGGATTATAGGCAGGAGCCACCATGCCAGCCATAGCTCTTTTCATTGAAATTCTGCCTATAGCTTTTTCTAATGGGGCTCTGTTGTTTCACGAAATTGACATACTATTTCCTGGTTAGCCATTTTCTCACTAGTGAGCATTTGGATTACTTACAGGTTTTCAATATGAAATGCTATGTTCAGATAAGTTATTTTCCCCTTTGAATTATTTCTTTGACATGTTACCATAAGTAAAGGAGTACAAACATTTGGGGTGTGAATTGAATTGACAATCATTTATAGTGACACCGAGAGTGTTGTTGACACCTAATGAAAAGCTAACTGGTAATTGCTTAACTAGTATTTCTTTAATTATTCCTGAGGTTGATTCCTTCTCAAGTAATTGTCTTCTGGAGTAAATTTTCTATTTATGTTCTTAAATCGTTTGTTAATTGAATCCCTTACAAATTCCTACCAACTACTTATATATAAAGGTAATCTATTATCCTTTTTTCGTTTTTTTTTTTCCGAGACGGAGTCTTGCTTTGTTACCCAGGCTAGAGTGCAATGGCGCGATCTCGGCTCACTGCAACCTTACCCCTCCTGGGTTCAAGCAATTCTCCTGCCTCAGCCTCCCGAGTAGCTGGGATTACAGGCACCAGCCACCACACCCAGCTAATTTTTGTATTTTTAGTAGAGACAGAGTTTCACCATGTTGGCCAGGCTGGTCTCAAACTCCTGACATCGTGATCCACCCGCCTTGGCCTCCCAAAGTGCTGGGACTACAGGCATGAGCCACCACACCCAGTCTATTATGCTTTCCCCGCAACTCTGTTGTCATACATTTATGAATGTATTTTTTAAAATGATTTATTTGGCAGAGATTTGTAATTGTTATGCAGTCAATCAACTTGGAACTCTATTCCCCAGAGGTTCACACTTGCTCAGGTCTCTGCTCAGATGGCCTTGACCACCTATATAAAATATCTCTCCACCCTCTTCTAATCACTCTCACTCTCTATTCTCTCTCTTTTTATTTTCATCACAGCACATTCTAGCTGGCATAACATATTGTATTGGTTTATTATCTGTGTCCCCCACTAGAATAAAACACTTTATGAGATAGGGACTTGATCATTTCTGCTGCTGTATCCCCAGTGCCTAGTGCATAGGAAGTCCTCATAAATATTTTTGAGCGAATGATGCAAACTCTGCCATTGAATTACTTTTATTGCATCAGTGGACAATAAATGATCTTTCATCTGTAAATGAGGCAGTGATACCATTTCATTTTCTTCTGGCTCATTATAGTTTTAAAATAATTTACTCTTTTCCGATCTGAAATTTTTTTATGGTACATCATATATCTTTGACCAACATTTTCCTAGAATTTTGCTTTTTCCATCCTTTTTTTTTTTGAGATGGGGTTTCACTGTCACCCAGGCTGGAATGCAGTAGCATGATCTTGGCTCACTGCAACCTCTGCCTTCTGGGCCAAGTAACTGGGATTACAGGTGCCCACCACCACGCCTGGCTAATTTTTGTAGTTTTTAGTAGAGACAGGGTTTCACCATCTTGGCTAGGCTGGTCTTGAACTCCTGACCTCGTTATCTACCTGCCTCACCCTCCCAAATGCTGGGATTACAGGTGTGAGCCACTGCACCCGGCCTCTTTCCATGCTTCTTTTGAATTCATATCAGTTTGAATCTATTTTTGTATCTTTTTTTTTTTGAGACAGGCTGGAGTGCAGTGACGTGTTCATAGCTTACTATAACCTTGAACTCCTGGGCTCAAGAGATCCTCCTGCCTCAGCCTCCCCCATAGCTAAGACTATAGTCATGTGCCATCACACCTGGCTACTTCTAAATATTTTTTGTAGAGACATGCTCTCGGTAAGTTGCCCAGGATCGTCCTCCCACTTCAGGCTCCCAAAGTGCTAGCATTATAAGCATGAGCCACTGTGCCTGGTTATGTTTTTATTTCTATATTAGAAACTTTGCACTGGTAGTTCTGATGGCCATTTAATTATAACATGGCTTAAGATTTTATAGGACTGAGTAGCCCTTAGACATTTTTCATCCCAATTGTTTCCTTGAGATTTTTTTCTTTAACTTTTTACTATGGAAAATCAAATATGCTAGATTAGAGAGAATAAATAGTATAGGAACTGGAAAACTTTGTTTTGAATGCATAATAGAATACTTTTTAAAAATGCAAAACAATGATCCTAGCATTTCTGCTTTCCTTTACATTAGGCAATCTTTGGAAGTCCCAAGTTTATAATGAAAATATTTTCACCATGTACAAAATAGTTCCTAAAATTATAGTAACATATTACCACTGTTCTTTTAATTCACCAAGCCAGTTTTGAGCTCTTCTCTGTGTCCAGCATGTGTTCTAAGAGATGTGAAGGATACCATACCAAGAAGAGGCTCCCTGCCTGCAAGGTGCTTATTATCCAGTTGGGTAGATAGAAACTTTAAGTGAAAGAACTGGAGACTATCCTGCTATCATCTTAGCTTTATCCTCTGTACAAGCCAATGACAGACAGCTTATAAGATTAAATACATAACAAATGAAACAGAGAAAGCAGCTAAGAGCCTGCAATAGGTGAGCCAGAAACAACAGTCTCCAAATGCATGATTAAGTATCTGTCAGCACTGGCACAGAATAGGGAGACTGACATTTTATCCTCAACCAAGCCAGGGAGGTGGTCATACCTAGTGCAATGCTAAGCACTCAACTGGTCAGTGAATTTTTTAAAACAGTTTTAAATGTGAACCTAACGGTCCAGTTTCTGATTTTTGTTGTTGTTGTTACATTAATAAGTTCTTTAGTGGTGATTTTTGAGATTTTGGTGCACCCATCACCCAAGCACTGTACGCTGTAGTCAATGTGTAGTGTGGTTACCCCTCACTCCCCTCCTACCCTGTTTCCTTGAGATGTTTACCCCTACCTTTTCCACATCCTTTGTTTCTATACAATTTTATGATTTCTATGAGATATCCTATTGAGATGTTAATTGGTATTGTATTTATATCTACTTGCGCAGAAGAAGAATCTTAGTTTTCCTTATTCAAATTGTCTTTTATTTCTGCCATTAAAGTTTTGTAATTCCGTTTATATAGATAAGAGTATCAGCCTCACTAAATATTTGGTTTTTGTTGTTGATGTTGAAAAATACACCCTTTTTTCAGTATATTTTTGGCATGTAAATTAAAAACTATTTTTGTGTTTATCTTATAATCTGTAGCCTTCCAAAAGAAACTAAATTTTTGTTGATTCTCAACTTTTCTAAATATGAATTGCCATTTGCAAAGAGTGATTTTAAAAAATCGTAATTTTCTTTGTATTTCTGAGTCCTATCAGATTGTTAGAAACTTTTATATCACATAGAAATGTTAATGGGAACACTCCTAATTTGTTCTAAGTTTTGTTTTTGTTTGAGACAGGGTCTCACTCTGTCACTCAGGCTGGAGTGCAGTGGCACAATCGTGGCTCACTGCAGCCTTGACCTCTTGGGTTCAAGCCATCCTCCCACCTCAGCCTCCCGAGTAGCTGGGACTACAGGAATGTACCACCACTCCTGACTAATTTTTGTAGTTTTTGTAGAGATGAGCTTTTCAGCATGTTGTGTTCTAAGTTCTTTAAGAACTTAGAACCAATTATAAATTTCTTCATTAAAAATACTAGAGGCGGCCGGGCACGGTGGCTCATACCTGTAATCCCAGCACTTTGGGAGGCCGAGGCAGGCAGATCACGAGGTCAGGAGATTGAGACCATCCTGGCTAACACAGTGAAACCCCGTCTCTACTAAAAATACAAAAAAATTAGCTGGGCGTGGTGGCGGGCACCTGTAGTCCTAGCTACTCAGGAGGCTGAGGCAGGAGAATGGCGTGAACCTGGGAGGCGGAGCTTGCAGTGAGCCGAGATTGTGCCACTGCACTCTAGCCTGGGCGACAGAGCAAGACTCCATCTCAAAAAAAAAAATAGTATAGGCTCTGTTTTGTGGTAAATATTCTTTATTGTGCTAAAGGAAAACTCACTACTATGTGGATCTTTTCTGTGATCAAGAATATCAAACTTTATCAATGCATTTATAGTATCATGGCTTTTCTACTCTTCTATATTTTAATAATGATTAATATTAACCATTCCCTTAATTTTATAGTAAGCTTGCTGTATTTTCCCTGCTAAGATTGTAAGATTTTAGCATTTATTGTCACAAGTAGAATTAACTTTTTCCTTTTCTCATTACTGCACTTGACTAGTCTTTAAAAAAGAAAAAAGCAAAAAAGTTATTAGTTGGAAGTGTAGAGAAGGATAAGGGATACATAGAGAATATGTATAGAGGAAAATATAGAGAAGTATAGAGACGTACGTTTAATAAAATTAAAAGTACTCATAATCACTATCAAAGTCATGACTCCAACTCCTAAATATGTGAACACTGTGATTCTATTTTCTTTCCTTTTTTTCTTTGAGACAGAGTGTTGCTCCGTCGCCCAGGCTGGAGTGCAGTGGCATGATCTCAGCTCACTGCAACCTCCACCTCCAGGGTTCAAGCAATTCTCGTGCCTCAGCCTCCCGAGTAGCTGGGATTACAGATGCCCGCTACCACGCCGGACTAATTTTTTTAGTAGAGACGGGGTTTTGCCATGTTGGCCAGGCTGGTCTTGAACTCCTGACCTCAGGCGATCCACCTGCCTCGGCCTCCCAAAGTGCTGGGATTACAGGTGTGAGCCACCGCACTCGGCCTCTGTTATATTTCCTGAAGTACATACAACAATTGACATCAGGTAGACAGCCCAGAATGCCAACTGAGAAACATGAGAAGTTGGAAAATAAAAATTAGCCAAGGTTGAACCAAATGTGGGTCATTCAGAGCTGACTATATCATCATTCAGTTACATTACATCTGTCTCTGACAATCTTCAGTGGCAGATGCCTGAGTTAAGAGACTAAAGCACATACTTCTTTATTAATATTTCATGTCTTAGAATTCCTTTGGCATGTTCCTGCCTCACATACCTGGATTCTTCAGCCTCGAGAGCCGTGCTCTGAAAATCGGGTGTCTTTTCTTCAGAGGTCTTATTCTCCATCTCCTTGGATGTATTTGCCTCACTTTCTACTGGAGTCATGGTAGTTTGAAAATATCTTTTACATTCAAAAGTCAGTGTTATGTTTGAGATGGTGACATGTTTTGAGGATTCTTTCAACTCACTCTTACTTTTTGTATCTTGTAGACACCCAGGCTTCAGAATGTTTTTCAATTTTTCCTTTAAAAATAAAAAGCAGCAGCAAATCAGGTAACAGAAGAGCATCAGGTAATAGGTGTTTGTGGAGCAGTATCTAATACAGGCAGCATTTCATTCATTGTCACTTAACACCTGTGAGGAGTAGTAAGGAGTGAGAGAGGCTTAGAGTGGCACGACCATGGGGAGAGCCCCAGGTGTGTTGGCGGCAGGCTGTGTGGGAGCCAGGGCCTGCCCCGCTGCAGCCTGACACAACATGTTCCCAAGCTCGTGTTGTCACCTCACAGAAGACAGTTAGCATCTCATTACAGCACAAGAAAGGTTTCCCAGAAATGCCACTGATTCCCCAGTCTGAGTTTGGTCTTAATTAGAGCATCTGATAGGTTACAGGGGCCAGGGACTCATAATATAAAAGAAATTTTTTTTTTTGTCAAAAGACTTAGAACCTGTATCTAAAACTTAATACCCTAAAATCCCACCCCCCTCCTAATTTCCCAGTTTCTGTTAATGTATCACCTCTCCTAGCTGCTCTCTGATTTGCTCAGAATCACTCAGGACTCAAGGCAGTTGGTCAGCAGGCCCTAAAGCTGGCTTTCTAATGTCCTTCCTGTCCGCACCTTCTTCTTTCCACTGCCCCTGCCTAGTCCATTACTTCTTGATATGGTTTGGATGTTTTGTCACTTGAAAATCTCATGTTGAAATGTGACCTCCAATGTTGGAAGTGAGCCTAGTGGGAGGTGTTTAGGTCTTGGGGGCAGATCCCTTGTGAATGGCTTGGTGCTGTCCTCACTGTAATGAGTGAGTTCTCACTCTGAGTTGATGCGAGATTTGGTTGTTTAAAAGAGCCTGGCACCTCCTTCCTCTCTCTTTTGCTCTCTCTCTGGCCATGTGATGTGCTGGCTCTCCTTCTCTTCCGCACAACTGTAAGTTCCCTGAGGCCCTCGCCTGAAGCAGATGCCAGCATTGTGCTTCCTTTACCACCTACAGACCCATGAGCCAATTAACCCTCTTTTCTTTATTAGTTGCTCAGTCTCAGATATTTCTTTATAGTGATGCAAGAATGGCCTAATATACCTCTACTGCATTTCCTTTAAAATGATGTAACAATTTTCTTCCTTAAAGATAAAACTTTTCCCTGACAATGAAAGTCATACATATTTATTATAGCATATTTGGAAAATCCTATAATGAATAAAGCTAAAGGTAGAATATTATTGCTTGCCAAGGCAGGCAGATCACTTGAGGCCAGGAGTCTGAGACCAGCTTTTGGGCAACATGGAGAAACCCCATCTCTACTAAATATACAAAAATTAACTGGGCATGTGGTGGGCACCTATAATCCCAGCTACTTGGAAGGCTGAGGCATAAGAATCACTTGAACCTGAGAAGTGGAGGTTGCAGTTAGCTGAGATCATGCCACTGCACTCCAGCCTGGGCAATGGAGTGAGACTGTCTCAAAATAATAATAATAATGATAATAATAAATTAATTGGCCGGGCGCGGTGGCTCAAGCCTGTAATCCCAGCACTTTGGGAGGCCGAGATGGGCAGATCATGAGGTCAGGAGTTCGAGACCATCCTGGCTAACACGGTGAAACCCCGTCTCTACTAAAAAATACAAAAAGCTAGCCGG
>NW_012116265.1:27214349-27228140 GCF_000951035.1 Colobus angolensis palliatus
AGAGATGGGGTTTCGCCATGTTTCCTAGGCTGGTCTCGAACTCCCAAGCTCAAGCAATCCACCTGTCTTGGCCTCCCAAAGTGCTGAGATTACAGGTGTGAGCCACTGCACTGGCCTTTTTTCTATTGTGGACCTAGAGGAAGTTTTTCAACAGTAGTCTTCAAACAGATCTCTTTACCTATAATCCATCCTGCCATTAGATTAATCTTTTAAAAACACAGCTCCTTCATTCCCTTACACAGGAGACTGTGGTCACTAAGGTTTGCCCAAAGAGTGAAGTTATCACTTTAAATTTGGCTCTCAAGGTTTTTAAGCAACTTTCCAGTCCTAGTTTCTACTATTCTCCATATATATTATTCTCTAGCCCAACTGAATGAAACATTTTTGGACATGACTCTGTGTTTTTCCACTCTCTGGCCTTTTCTAAAGCCACTCATTTTGTTTTGTTTTTTATTATCCTATTTCCATCCTCATGTTTACCCATAGAAATTCCATCCCATCCTTCAAGGTACTGGCTACTGCTATATATTTTTAAACCAGAAAATAACCCTTACATTGTATTAATGTCCTTATTTTAGAAGTGAGGCAACTGAGGCTCATGCGGATTATGTGATTTGGGCGAAGTCACACAAGTAATATGCCGCAGGTTGAGAGTCTAACTTGGTTCTGATTCTGATTCCAAGGTTCTTTCCATTTCTGATGCTGGGCTAAGATTTACGTTAACGGTTGTCACTGCCTATTTCAGGAGACATCTTACAACTCCTTTACACCAGGGTTCAGAGATCGAATCTCACTATTAAAATTAGGTTACTCAGAGTAGGTAGGTTTCATAGCATTTTGACAATCAATGTCACCTAACCAAGAAGTGTGATCTTGGTAATCACTCTAGTTCTCAATTATTAAAACATGAAAGCCTTCAGTGACACGTACCTTTTCCTCTTGCTTGGCCCTGATTAAGTCATTGTTTTCAAACACCACTGTGACTCCCGAGCAGTTTGTAATATCAGAGCTGTCTGTGACTTCTGTGGCTTCTCTGACTTCTATGACTTCTGTAACAATTCTTATATCCGGGACCCCTGGGACCTCATTTTCTGGAAGGTCTGTGACATCTGTGATGTCGGTGATGTCTGTGAATTCTGAGAAATCTATGCTGTCCCTGACATGTTCAGGGCCTGTACGTGTGTACATGTACGGGGTCAGGATGGCTGTGAACGCTGTGATATCCATCACATCCGTGGAGCCTGTGACGTCTGTGCTATTCGTAATTCCTGAGAGACTTGAAACCTCTGACACTTTGGAAACTTTGGCTTTCTCCTGATTCAAGAGGGAGATGAGGGCCACCCATTGAGAAAACAAGGTGTCCTGTTTACATGCAGACGTGCAGAGCTGTAAGTAGTAGGCTCGACCACTCACCAGCTTTACTTTTAGGCGCATGTTTTCCGCGTCATGCACAGAAAGACTCACAAACTGCAGAGGGAGAAACCTGCAAACAAGCACACAGTAACATCATCTGGAAACCTGATTGGAGGCTTATATATATAGTTGTTTGTTTGTTTGCTTGTTGGTTTGTTTTGAGATACGGTCTCACTCTGTTGCCCAGGCTGGAGTGCAGTTGTGGTGTGATCATGGCTCACTGCAGCCTTAACATCCTATGCCTATGTGATACTCCCACCTCATCTTCCCAAGTAGCTGGCACAACAGGTATGTGCCACCAATGCCTGGCTAATTTTTGTATTTTTTTGTAGACACAAGGTTTCACCATGTTGCCCAGGCTGGTCTTGAATGCCTGGGCTCAAGCAATTCACCTGCCTTGGCCTCCAAAAGTACTGGGATTACAGGTGTGAGCTACCATGCCCAGCCTCTTTCTTATATTTTATAGTAGTTTGAAGAGTGAGGCTCAAGACACCAGACTTGTCTCCCAGATAGAGCTGGGTAAGGGCTCCTGAGGACCATCTCATCTTAATCACATACTTAAGGCTCTGATGTATAAAAACGTCAGAATAGGCTGGGTGCAGTGGCTCACACCTGTAATCCCAGCATTTTGGGACGCCAAGGTGGGTGGATCACCTGAGGTCAGCAGTTCAATACCAGCCTGACCAATATGGTGAAACCCTGTCTCTACTAAAAATACAAAAATTAGCTGAGCGTGGTGGTGTATGCCTGTAATCCCAGCCACTCAGGAGGCTGAGACAGGAGAATCGCTTGAACTGGGAGGTGGAGGTTGTAGTGAGCCAAGATTGTGCCACTGCACTCCAGCCTGGGTGACAGTGCAAGACTCCGTCTCAAAAACAAAACACATCAGAATGTCAACTATTTATCATGAGAAAGTCTCCATTTAAATTAATCCTTCAAAGTTAACTTAAAGTCAAGCAATTTGCTCGTGATCATAGACCAAGTTAGAGGCTGAGACAAGACCAGAGCTAATTCTGTTGGAAGCTGGGATGCTATGGAAGAGGAGGCATGTTCTAGAAAGGCAGTTTATTATGAGTCTTCAGTTCCTGTTAATTAGGTTTAGTTTTTAAAAAATTAACTGCCTGCTTGATATCCACTGTCATACATTATTTCACCCGTCTTTAAGGATGCTCCTCTTCGTCATTTGCAGCAGGGAATGCGAGTGAGATGCTCCTTTGGTGCAATTGTCATCAGTGTTTCCAATTTCAGATCCACAGGGGTAATGCACATATTCTGAGAGATCTTTAACCTCTTCTCTTTGTAACTCACCTGGTGAGCACCAGTTTCTCTGCAGGAGGAGATGTCAGGAGACTTTTAAACAGGGGTTCTGTATCTTTCCGGGCACCAGGTGTCAGATGTGCCAGTAGCATCACATTGGGGATCTTGTGGGTGGAACTGGAAGAACAGATGCCTACGGTCACCCAGTTGGCTCGGTTATGAAGGTAAATGGATTCACCTCTCCTGTTAACCTGAGTGCAGAAAACAGGAAAAGGCATTATACGATGAAATGTGTGGCTTTGACAACCTTGCTTGCCTGAGAAGTGGAAGATGGCAGGAAATAAAGGAGAAATGAACCATGATGTATTTGTTCCTTCACTTGCTCATGCTAATTCTTGGAGATACCACAGGGAACAGACACAGTCTCTGACCCGTGGGGGTCTACCAGGGAAGGCAAACATTAAACAATTTAAGTATGTGACTAATTATTACTGTAAGAAGTGTTACCAAGTACAAGTTCAGGATGTTACAGGAGCACATAACAGAGGACTTGACTTAGCTTAGAGTGGGAAGATAGGCAGTGATATTCTGGTAACAGCTAGGTCTTGGAAGGTACACACATTTACACATAAGTTTAAAATGTTACTGACATAAAAGACAAGTAGCACACACATTTACAAATAATATGCAATATTCTTTAGTCTTTAGTTTAAATTACATAGAGTCAATTGATAAATTCCGCGAACTCTTGCCAAACTCTTATATTTATAACCTTAGAAGTATAGACAATAGTAAAATGTAGTAAAAGAATAGGAACGATGAGTTTTGAATATTCGTTGCCTTTATTTTAGATATGTTTATAAAATTTAATTTTTAAGAATTTAATTTTTTTTTTTAGATGGAGTCTTGTGCTGCCCAGGCTGGAGTGCCATGGCGTGATCTCAGCTCACTGCAACCTCTGCCTCCCGGGTTCAAGTGATTCTCCTGTCTCAGCCTCCTGAGTAGCTGGGATTACAGGCACGTGCCACCAAGCCTGGCTAATTTTTGTATTTTTAGAGAGATGGGGTTTCATCATATTGATGGGGCTGATCTCAAACTCCTGACCTCAGGTGATCCACCCACCTCGGCCTACCAAAGTGCTGGGATTACAGGCATAAGCCACCGCACCTGGTCTATAATTTATTTTTTAAAAAGGCTGTGTTTAACAACTGACTTGCAAATTCCCTGAACACTTACCAATCGACCAGTTCCAGCACACCCCTGGATATGGGGTTATGAAAGTCTCCCCGGAGGAAGAGACGTCTAGCTGATACCTGAACCATGTGGGAGATAAACTGGCTGAGTGGAGAGGAGAGGTTTCCAGGCAGAGGAAGAGCATGTATAAAAACCCCAGAGTCCAAGAAACTTGGCCAATAAAATCTCTGCCACTTGGTAGAAGAAGAGACTGGAGGATGGGCAGATAGGGAAATGAAGGAAGGCAGAGAGGAACTACACTGTGGTTTCTCAGCTGTATAATAACTGGTTCAACTAAAAAATACATCATTGAAAGAAAGAGGATGTAGCTCACACTATTGATAACCTACCCAAACTGTGCCCCTCTTCTTCCGGATTAACAGAATCCTGGTTTTGTCCAATATCATGGCTCAGGGATAATGACCCAGCTCAGGGATTAAATCCTGACTAACTTAAATGGGTAGTGGTGGTTCCACCCCACCCCTTGCCAGTGACTGGTTTCAGCAGGGGCATGTGACCAGCAAGACATAGAGGGGTCTCCTCCAATCCTGGAAAACCTTTCTCAGAGCCACCAGGAGACAGAGCCACCAGGATGAGATGAATATCTTCTACTGCTGGCAGCTGTCATTGTCCTGTTTGGATGTGATGCCCTGAGGAGACCTGGCTTGAAGGTGACAGAACAAAAAAAGAGAACCTGAGTCTTCTACCAGGAGTGAGCTGATGCCCTGGGGCTCTTTCACTCTATTTGAGATAATTGCTTTCTTTTTAATTTTTTAAAAAAATATTTATTTGTTTGTTTTTAGAGACAAAGTCTTGTCTTGTCATCCAGGCTGGAGTGCAGTAGTGCCATCCTAGCTCACTGCAGCCTGGAGCTCCTGGGCTTAAGCAATCCTCCCTCCTTAGCCTCCCAAGTAGCTAGGAATATAGGTGTGCAGCATTGCACCCTGCTAATTTTTAAAAATGTTTTTAGAGGTGGGATCTCCTTTGTTGCCCAGGCCAATCTTGAACTCCTGGCCTCAAGCGATCCTCCCACCTTGTCCTTCCAAAGGGCTGGGATTACAGCATGAGCCACTGTACCCAGCCTAATTGTTTTTCTTTTTTCATTTAAACCTGTTCAGTCAGGAATCTTGGTAACTTACTGCCAAAGACATGCTAACCAGGTGGGGTTGTGCAACTTGAAGGATACGACTTATCAAATTATGATAGGGGGCTACGTCTGACCTATAGACTACTAACTACCCCCAGTGTTGGACAAGTACTATGTAATTTTGTTAGAGTGTGCAAAAGTTAACTAACTTGGAAAGGGCACAGGATGAAAGGTGGAAAAATAAAAACATGATTAGTAGGAAAGAAGTATGTAGAAGGTAAAGTACATCAAATCACAACTTGTCACACGTGTTCTAGGGACATCACTAAAACATTAGGTATTTTGGGAGGCTTCATCTCCTGCCTGTGGTATACTGGAGGTGGGTAGCTCACATTAGTACTCAAGTATGAGTGCAGAGAATGTGTTTGTGGAAGATGAAGTCTCCTTACCTTTTTTTTTTTTTTTAGAACAAGGAGTTTAGTTTTATTTTCTCTGTGCATTTGCAAAATACTCAGGACCAACATAAAAAAGAAATACCTCCTGTGGAAAAAGTTATATTAAAAAGGGGAATGGGGTGGGGGTGCTGAAAGGGATTAGTGCCTTAGCCCCAAGGAGCTACAGCATCTCTGATTGTTCCAAGGAATCGAAAAGATATTGGGAAGATGTAACAGGAGGAAGGAAAATGTGAATTTACTGAGGGAGAGGGCTCCAAAGCAGGTCTCAAGGGGCAACTGGTGGCTGGGGAGTGGGTCTGGGTGGAGGGAGAGGCTGGTAGCCATAGGGTGTGGGTCGTGGAGGGCCAGTGTACACATGGAGGGGGGGCATCAGTGGAGGAGGTCCACGCACACCATGTGAAGGCATAGGACCTGGGTGACCCATGGGAGATCCGAATGGAGACCCTTGGGGGGCATGCCCATCGGAGGAGGTCCAGGATGAGGCATTCCAGGTGGTGGTCGGGGTGGTGGCTGCTCCCCAGAGCCCGGGGGTCCAGAATGGGGATGTCCTAAGCCATGAGGTCCATGGTGTGCCAGCTGCATCTGAGACATCCCTGGATAGGGCACCCCTCCTGGTGGGAATGGGTGAGCTTGTGAATGTCCATAATCAGGATGTCCTGCCTCTGGGGTTCCTGCTGATGGGGGACCATGTCCTGCAGCCCCAGGAGGCATAGGTGGTGGGGAATGGTGGGGGGTATCCCATGTGGGAGGGCTCCAGGAGGTGGCACTGGGAGTGGGAAGGAGCCAGGAGGAGGCATGCCTGGTGGAGGAAGTCCAGACCCCAATAATGATACCATAGGATTGGGGGCAGAGGGTGGACGAGGTGCATCTGCAAATGGCTGATGAGGGCGGTCAGGCTGGGAGAGCGGGTTCTGAGCTGCCAGAAGTCGTCCAGCTGCTAAGCCATGGCGCTCACCCTTGGAGTCCTTGAAGGCATAAGATATGGTGATAGGGCAGTTACAGAGGTACTGCCCATTCATGGCTTCAATTGCTGCATCCAAAGCATCAAATGAAGTAAAATTAATGAAGGCATAAGCTTTGGAGTTGCCTGTGTCAGGGTATTTGTAATCTTGGGGATTTGTAAGATGACCCCAAAGGTGCTGAAAGTATCATAAAGCAACTCTCATCAATCTCAGGGTCCAGGTTCCGAATGAAAATGTTGGTCCCTACACCCATGTTTTTGTGGTGAACTGATGTCTTGTTCACCTGTATCAGCTTCCCATAGAGTTTGATCATGTTCATGATCTTAATGGCATAGTCAGCATCATCCTCACTCAAGAATTCACAAAGTCATAGCCTTAGTGCTGGCCAGACTCTATCCTTTGGCATGTGGTATTGACTACTGGTCCAGCCTGGAGAAACAGTTCCCACAGCAGAGGTTCACTAACCTTCTCATCCAGGCCCCCCACGTACACAGTGGCATCCTGGTTCTACTCGGAAATCGGCCTGGCAGCCATGGCAAAAGAGCTCCTGCCATCCTCTCCTTACCTTTTGAAGTGTCTGTTGTCTTCCCTTGTCACCCCTCTGTGAAATCAGCTAAGCAGCTGCTCGAATGTGTTAAGAGTTAGAGGTAATAGCTCAGTGTTTAGTGTTAAGACTTTATTAAGGAATTTCTAGGAACTTTAGAGGTATGACCCCTATCACTGAACTCATTTCACCATTTCTTTGTCAGAACATTTTAATGTTGAATGTTTAGAGAAAAGTTAGCGTTGCTCCCACATGCACAGAAATGCAGTTTCATTTATAATGTAGGGACATTCTTATGAGAAGGAAGCTTTTCTCCCTGACACCATCTGACAATTATATTTTACCTTCAGAACTAAGAGTTAAGATTCATTGTAATCCCTAGTTGTGTCACAGATGTTCTTTAGAATGTCTTCTACGCCTAAGAAAGAAGTTATCTGTATGTTTCCCTGTGGTGGGAAATGCCAAAAACGGCTTCATGTAATTTTGGGAAGATTATGATGGAATGGCAATTACGGTAGAGTTAAGACAGAAGTCCTTCACAAGAGTTTTGGGGACATTTGAAGTAAATGTCCTTTAACGCTGTAATTATTTCAGGTTTTTTAAAGTTCCCAAACTGTTCTCTTTAGTAATATCACACATTCCCTTGGCACATTTAAAACAATTCTCCTACCATCCTTTTCAGTTTTCTTTGAGAAAATTACTGAAGTTATTGGAGCTTAACTCAGGCCTTGAATATGATTTACCTGGATAAAATTGCTCTCTAACATGGGAGGAGATACAAAAGGGGCATACTCTCCTCCATCCAACATACTTTGAAGATCTCTCGGATCATGGGAGTGTGGCGTGCACAGAGCATCTTGCTCATTGATCCTCGTGGTAGACTTGCTGGTCTTCTTCATCATTGCACTTGCATATAAACATAAAAAACTGAGGGAATGGAAACACAATGGGTACAGAGAGAATTTAATATCATAATTAAATTGCTTCATTTATTTATTAATTCAGCAAATTTTATCAATATCTGTGATATGCTTGGCACTGCACCAAGCACTTGTATTAATACATACATCTAAACAGGACTAATAAGATCCCTGCCCTCATTCAGCTTACACTCTATGGGGAGACAGGTAGTAAGCAAGCCAAAAGAAACTCAAACAAGATGTTGGATGATAGGGACTATCAGGACTTGAAAACAGATACATATAATAAAAAATGACTGGGGTATAGGGCTTTAAGACACTTATTAGGGTATTAGGAAAGGCTTCTCTAGGAGGTCTCTCAATATATTCCCCCAAAGACCATTATTTTCTATCTTCCAAAGTAATGGTACCCTCTTCATCAAGCAGCGTTCTCCAATCCCTTTTTTGTAAGTAGGGTATCAAAGCTATACTAAACTGAGAACACTTTTTCCAGACTATTCACCCATAACTGAGGCATAGCTCTTGGTTGCAGCTCCTTATGAGACTCTAAGTCAGTGGAAAAATTGTCTTCCACAAAACTGGTCCCTGCTTCCAAGGGGACCACTGCTATAGGCAGCATCTTCAGTACATTGAGTCTCCAGGAGAGAGAAAGAAGAAAATAATCTTGGAAAGTAAAGTAAGTAGAAGAGGAAGGAAGAGGGAAAGGAAGGAAGAGAGAAAAGGGCAGGAGAGGATATGGCCATGCAGCCCACATGGTTTATCTGTAAGAACTGTCAAATCTCACCTCAACTCAGGCTGAGCCACAATCTTCTCTAGGAGATGAAGTTTTTAGCTCACTTCAGTTTGAGCTTCCTCCTTTTCATGATGAAATCTTTTGTAAAAGAAACAACAAAAAGAAAATCAAATGTATACAGGCCAGGCACAATGGCTCACACCTATAATCCCAGCACTTTGGGAAGTCAAGGCAGGCCAATCACTCGAGCCTAGGAGTTTGAGAACAGCCTGGGCAACATAGCAAGATCTTGTCTCTACAAAAAATACAGAAGTTAGCCGGGTGTGGTGGTGCATGCCTATAGTTCCAGCTACTTGGGAGGTTGAGGTGGGAGGATAACCTGAGCCTGGGAGGTTGAGGCTACAATGAGCTATGATCTTGTCACTGCACTCCAGCCTGGGCAACAGAGCAAGACCCTGTCTCAAAAAAAAAAAAAAAAAAGACACTAATTTGTATACAAAAGAAACTAATTTCAATTCTAAACCTTACTGTTATTTCAAGTGTGAGGTCAAGGCCTTAGAAAGAGTTAGAGTTCTTCTAAGTATACTGGGTGGGTGAAGCGGAGTCCAAGGCTGCTGTTTATGTCGGAGCTAAGCTGTTGTTGATGATCCTCACCATGGTCTTTTGGTGAGTACAACCAGAGTCATGAGTCCATAGCTCATAATTGGCTTGAAACTGCCAAACAGTGGAATCCTGAGCTCTTATGACCAATGAGGATATTTGATAATGTGGCAAAGGAAGCAGTACAGAGGGTTGCATTTAATTGCTCTTTAAAATGTACTCCTTACGATTACCTGAAAACCTTTTGTTGACATCTTCTAGTAAGATTAGGAAAGCTCCTGGCCAGGCGCGGTGGCTCACGCCTATAATCCCAGCACTTTAAGAGGCCAAGGCAGGCAGATCACTTTAGGTCAGTAGTTCAAGACCAGCCTGGCCAATGTCGTGAAACCCTGTCTCTACTGAAAATATAAAAATTAGCCTGGCATGGTGACAGGTGCCTGTAATCCCAGCTACTCAGGAGACTGAGGCAGGAGAATCACTTTAACATGGGAGGTGGAGGTTGCAGTGAGCCAAGACTATGCCACTGCACTCCAGTCTGGGCGACAAGAGTAAAACTCCACCAAAAAAAAAGAAAAAGAAAAAAGAAAAGAAAAGAAAGAAAGAAAGAAAGGAAAAGAAAAAAAATTAAAAAAGAAAAAAAGAAAAGAAGAAAGCTCCAGTATGAAACTTGTCAGAGGCTTAGAAGAAGGTCCTAAAGACTAGAGTGGAGCCCTTTAAGAAATGCACAGAGGATGATGGCACAGGAGCAAGAGCTAGATATTGTGTGGGAAAATTCCCATAAGAAAGCATTATTTAGGAGGCCAAGGTGGGCGGATCACCTGAGGTCAGGAGTTTGAGAACAGCCTGGCCAACATGGCAAAACCCCATCTCTACTAAAAAATAGAAAAATTACCCAGGCGTGGTGGCATGCACCTGTAGTCCCAGCTACTCCTAAAGGCCTCTCTAGGAGGTCTCTCAGTATATGCCTACTTGGGAGGCTGAGGCAGGAGAATTGCTTGAACCCGGAAGGCGGAGATTGCAGTGAGCTGGGATCGTGCCACTACACTCCAACCTGGGTGACAGAGCAAGACTCTGTCTCAAAACACACACACACACACACACACACACACACACACACAAAATCAAAAATAAAGCATTAAGTTCTATAATTAGCAGCATGTTTTCCTTCTTAGTGGCACATAAAATAATGATATATCTTATAATTTCTGGATCTTAGATTTGAGGAGATGCAGCAGTCAACTCTTGTTTATACAGAGTTAAGTGAAAGAGTGCACATTTTGGAAAAATAGTGTCCTCTGAGAAAATGAAAACTGCACACTGGAGGGTGTGTCTACTGTTGACAGACACTTGTTAATCAGGAGATGCCACATGGCTGCTGGGATAGGGAAAGGCCCTTTCCACTGCTGTCATTTATGAGATCTCCAGAATCCCTTGCATCTGAGAATTCTCCTTCCAGAGAGCAAACAGTGGATGATCTCCCAGGTGAATAGGTGTAGCTGTGGATTCAGGACACAGAGAGGGCGGAGGAAGTGAGAGGAAAGGAAGGAATTCAGGGATATTTGCAACCACGACTGGGTCTCACACCCCTTTTGTCCTTTTTGAACAAAGTTGAGTTTAGCTGAGGAGCGGAAAGTGTTAACAGCCTCTTTTATCAACTTTGCTGTGATGTTCTAAATATTTGTTCTGGAATTATTTTTACACTTTTGGATTATGTGTATAGCTGATAAGTGTGTGCTAAATTTTGACTGGTTTTGTTGTAATTGTGATTTGAGATATCTGTGCACTACACCCCTCACCCCACCAACATCTCCAATTATCCTAGTTAATTAGTCCAGGCTTGGGCGTGGTGGCTCACGCCTGTAATCCTAGCACTTTGAGGCTGAGGGGGAAGGATTACCAGGTCAGGAGATCGAGACCAGTCTGACCAACATGGTGAAACCCCATCTCTACTAAAAATACAATTAACCGGGTGTGGTGGCAGTGCCTATAATCCCAGCTACTTGGGAGGCTGAGGCAGGAGAATTGCTTGAACCTGGGAGGCGGAGGTTGCAGTGAGTCAAGATTATGCCACTGTACTCTAGCCTGTGTGACAGAGCAAGACTCTGTCTTGGGGGAAAAAATAGTTTAGGCTCTTAAAACAGAGAGATGGTTCTGTGAAGTCATCATTTTGGCTCGACACACACACACACACACACACACACACCTCGTCATCATATATTTTACCAATGGTAAAGTAAATTAACTATTTACTAGTTTCACTCTTTTTTTTTTCTACAGGGTCTTGCTCTGTCACCCAAGCTGGAGTGCAGTGGAGTAATCTTGGCTCACTACAGCCTTGCCTTCCTGGGCTCAAGTGATCCTCCCACCTCAGCCTCCCGAGTAGTTGGGACCACAGGCCTGCACCATCCTGCCTGGGTAATTTTTGTATTTTTTGTAGAGACGGGATTTCACCATATTACACAGGCTGGTCTCAAACTCCTGAGCTCAAGCAGTCTGCCCACCTTGGCCTCCCAGAGTGCTAGGATTACAGGTGTGAGTCACTGTGCCTGGCCTTAGGTTCACTCGGAATATCTGGAGACAGTATTCAAGTTTTGGTATATGTCTTTCCAGTTTTACAAATAGATTTTTCACTTAATTTCTTTCTCTCTGTTTTTTGTTTGCTTGTTTTGTTTCAGTTTTTTTGGTTTGTTTGTTTGGTTTTTTGAGACAGGGTCTTGCTCTGTCACACAGGCTGGAGTACAGTGATGTGATCATGGCTCACTGGAGCCTCAACCTCCCCAGCACAAGTGATCCTCCCACCTCAGCCTCCTGAGGTATTTGGTATTACAGGTACACGTAACTGTCCAGCTAATTTTTAAAATTTTTTGTAGAAATTGGGTCTTCCTGTGTTGCCCAGGCTGGTCTCAAACTCCTGGGCTCAAGTGATCCAACCACTTTGGCCTCCCAAAGTGCTGGGATTATAGGCATGAGCCACTGTGCTTGGCCTACTTAATTTCTTTATATATATACACACATATATGTAAGTAATATATGTTAAAATATATGTAATATATATTAATGTATCCCCATAACATTAACTATTTTTTTTAAAAACAGCAGTTATCAATCATGGTGTCAAGCTATTTGGAACATGACAATCTCTTGTAAAGAGTTGCAAAAGTAATTGTGGCCAGTGGTTAAACTGATGCTTAAGAAATGATTTTCTTTTACAAAGAAACAGATGGTTTCTGGGTTCTCTCCTGATAAGCTCCTTGCACTCTGCTTTGCCTTCTTGGTGTGCAGGCACAGTAGAGACAGGCAATCAAGCCTGACAATCAGTTCAGACCCCACCCTGTGATCCAATCACCTTACTAAGATATCATTATTAACTTTGGTGACTCAAAAATACATGTTGATTATTCAAGGTGTTAGCTAGGGAAAAAAAAGAAAGAAAGAAACAGAACTACCTGTTGAATGAAAGTCAGAATTAAAGCAGGGTTGTTATGGGCTATCATGGAAACACAGAGCTAGCTCCATGGCACAGACACATGGAATGTTTTATTTATTCATAATTTATTCTATCAGGATCGTGTATCAGTTTTCACAGTCATAGCTTATATTTTTCCAATAATGTTTGCCTTTTGCTGGGCCCATTCAATGTCCTATTCATCTAACTAAGCAGTCAGGATGCAGAGCCATGTTGCAGGGAAGGGCTTTTGCTGCACCGCAGAGCAAGGATGGCACAAAGAATGGAGTTTTATTTGAGATGGATGAGCTCGTCCTATCACTAGCTGATCCCTTATGGTCTTTGTTACTTCTTTTAATCAGTACTTTTTCTCCCTCTCAATCCTTTCTCTGTTTTTCAAATTCCAATTGAATGGTGATTCATTCAGCAGATAGCTACATTAGGTTGTACTTTTCTGCAGAATTACAGTATAATTTTCATTTGACAAAGTGTAGTTGGCTACTTTTAGTAAAAGAAAAGTTAGAGAGATTCCTTATTAAATCGGATTATAGATCAGAAACCAATGCTAGTTGGTCTACAGGAAAACCAAGCACAGAGAGGCAATGTGCTGTATGTGTTTCAAGAGGGAGTCACTTCAGCTGCTCTTCAGACATTCCATGGTGTCGTCAGGGCTTCCCTATCTGTGTATACTGTTTCAAGGATGATCAAGGCTCCATTTGGGCTGAGAACTACTATTCTTAGATATAAATATGGGATGCATTCACCCTGTGGTAGAGGTGGGGTGCCTTTATTTTCCTGGGGATAAATGCAGTCATCTGGAACTTTTTGGAAATGTGACAGCTTGAGTGTTCATGGCCATTGGGAAGGGGAGAGAGTGGGAATCTGAAGAGCCAGTGTTGCACTGTCTTGGTTGGCTTTTCTGACTGCCTAATTCAGAGAGATGTCTGTACATGCCCCTAAAATGTCCTCTACAAATGTTTCCTGTTTACCATTACCATGTGGTCTTTCCCTCCAATATTTTATTATAAAAAGTTTCAAACCTCTGGCAAAGTTGAAAGATTTCTATAGTGAACACTCATAAACCCACTACCTGGATTCTCATGTGGTCTTTTTACTGTGTTATTTGTCTGTAATTACATGAT
>NW_012116265.1:27229516-27240880 GCF_000951035.1 Colobus angolensis palliatus
AAAAAAAAAAAAAAAAAATTAAAAACAATCCAGAAAACATGCTTTCATTTCAAACTCAAACTCTCAATGAAATTATTTCTAAGAAAAAGAAAAGCGGTCACCAGGTGTTAAGTCTCTCAGCTTTTCTGCTTGTTCTGGTTGAGGTAGAAGAAATAAAACTAGAAGGAGAAGAGGAAGATGGAAAAAAAAATGGACATTCTGCCCTCGATTTACCAGAATTAATTGAACTATTCATTTCCTTCTCTGTCAGTTTCAAACCCAAGTTGCAGTAATGAGACAGTCACTTACCAACAGGTGGGGCTGAAATAGATCTCTGGAGATCTCCTGGATGTCGACTAGGAAAATAATCTCCAAACAGCACGTTTCCACTCTTTTCACATTTCTTTAGCAGGTGTTTATGTCTACCCAGCAGGCAAATAACCACTTAGTAAAAGAAGCGCAGTCCAGGCTGCTCTGGGTATTGTTCTATTGCTGCTGCATCATAATCATAATGTGCTGACACAGTCTCGCAGTAAGAGAAGAAGGGCACTGGGGAGGAGCAGCCCTGCAGGTCTGCCCCTGAGAGGAAGTGTGGTCAGCATTCCCGTGGAGCCCCGACCACTTGGGAGTGGGCATTCAGGTGGTGGTGTGAAGTTTTCAGAAGATTTCTTGGAGAGAAAAGTCAATTTAGCAATAGTATAACCATGGAAAAAATATCATATTTTACATCACTGATCATTCAATTGATAATTTATTATTCAATTTCCCTGTATCCTAAGTTTCAGAGACTTAAATGTATTTAAGGCACTTTGAGCCTCTGTGAAGAAAAGCATCAAAAGAATATAGCATTTTTAGAGGGAAACTGCTTAGAAACAGAGCTGAGGCCGGGCACAGTGGCTCACGCCTGCAATCCCAGCACTTTGGGAGGTCAAAGCAGGATTGCTTGAGCCCAGGATTTTCAGACCAACCTGGGCAACACAGTGAGACCCCATCTCTATTGAAAGAAAGAAATGCTTTTAAAGATGCATAAAATATAAAACTGTATGTATAACTTCATTTGGAGATTGTAAGTCTGAATTTGTGGCACTTTGTCAAATTGAGGTCTGTGAGCAATTAGCCCTCTTTGTCCCTCATGAGATGGGCCTGCCTGTTCACACTGCATGGGATCTTCTTAGCTGCATGTCCTAAGCTTGGGATATGAAGGTTTCCTGCCACATTCAGTCCCTGGTGAGTGCAATGCAAGGTACATTCTTTCAGTTGGCTCAGTAATGAGTACTTACTATTTCCTGGGCATCATGCCATGCTGGACCACAAAGATGAACAGTCTCTGCACTCAAGAAGTTTACCATCAAGTGGAGAAGGGGTCATGTAAACAGAATATTTCAGTGTTATGTAGCAATAAGATGGAGGGGTGACAGGGGATTCTGGGAGCACAGATGAAGGGCACTTAGTCCAATTGGGGGATTTAGGGACGGTTTCACGGAGGAGCTAATATCCAAGCTAAATCCTGAAAGATTGGTCAGCCTGAGCAAAGGCACAGAGGCATGAAATGACAGGGTTTGAGGGGTAACTACAAATGGTCTGGTGTTACATAAAGTTGAAGAGGAGAAAAAAAATGAAGTTCATGGAAGAAGGGCCTAGTAACTAGGTGCTGAGACTTCATCTGCTCCAGTAGTTCTAATAAATAGTGTTACATGGAGAGCTTTATGTTCTGAATTGATTATTCTGAGAGCAGAGTGGAGGATAGATTTGGGAAGGGCAATTCTGGAGATATTGAAGCCATGGTAGTGGCAGTGGCAGTGTCAATGGAAAGGAAGGGGTTAACTTGGGAACTATTAGTAGAGTCCATAGAATTTGGTGACTCACTGATGTGGGGAGGGAAAAGGTGACTCAGAGTTTTGGGAAGCTGGGTGAATGACGGTGCCATCAACTAGGAAACAAACTACAGGCAGAGGAACAGGTGTAGGAGGCAGAAAGAATGAGGTGCTTGTTTGCAGGAACCCTTAGTTAGCATTGTGCCTCGTATTCAACTGTTTAGTAAATGATTTCTTTCTCCTTTAAATGTTCAGTACCTTCCTAATGCTTTTAGAATATGTGACATGTATCATAAGGTATGTGTATATATTTAGCATTAAACTCAAGAGCCTATATATTTGTGAGCATGATCTGGCTCCATCCTGGCTTCAGTTCTTTCCAACTATATTTCAGACAACTTACACCACTCCCTCATCATACTTCTGTCTCTTTCCTGATGTTACATTCTTTAAGCCATTTCCTGTCTGAAAAGCTCATCTCCCAGCTCTTCACATGTGGGCTTATTTTCGTTTTTCAGAACCCAGCTCAGATGTCACCTGTTTAGAGAGCTGTTTCTCAATCACTTGGTCATTGACTATCTCTCAGCTGCAAATGCACCACAGCATACTCTGCATTGAATTGCTGGAGCTCTGCAAACTACATTTCTCTCTCCAGCTGGCTTTCTGTTAGGTTCAATAATAGGTTGCATTAGACCAGAGGAGGCTGGAAAATAGGAGGGAAGAAGAGACTTGTGTTCCCTCTAGTTGACCTGCTGTTTCTTTCAGTGTCACCTGGGCAACAGCAACTGGTTCTAGCCTGCATTTTGATTGTTTTGTTTTTGTTTTTGACATTCTCAGAATCAGCAATTGGGCAGCGCCTTCTCCTTAGAGGGCTGAGTCATGGCTCCAACGGGTCCGACCTCTGAGCTTCCAGGCTGTGATTCCCCTAACCTATCCCTCCCAACTCCCCAGCCCTAGTTGTGGGAGTTGCTTCTTCTAGTTGTCTCTGATATCTGTTTCCTTTGTGCTTTTTTTCTAGGCCTCCAACACCTATTTAACATATTCCTGCATTGAAGTCTCTCTGTTGAAATACTTAGTGTGATTTCTACTTCTTTTAAAATGGCTGGATCCTGACACAACCACTGAATCTGATTGAGGCCTCCACCCAGTCACTATCTAACATGTCATTGAATGTTCTTCATATACTTTTCCTAACCTGCATTTAAATTGTTTTCCTTTCTCATAATCTCTCTTCTTCACTTAGATATCTGAGACTGTCTCATTCATCATTGCATTCTCAGTGCCTAACATGGAGCCTGGCATACCGTAGGAGCTTAAGAAATGCTTGTTAATTAAAATGAATTATTTCAAAAGACTGCAGGAGAAATACTGGTAGCTGACCATACAAAATGGACAGGATTGAGCAAGTCTTTAACTTTTTGGTTCTAGGCCAAGTTATTGATGAATTCTATAGCAACATAACACAGAGAGTCAAGCATAATGCTTCTTATAAACACGTCAGAATGCAATGCATTATTTAATATAGACCCATCCTCATTGGAATAACAAGACATACAGTTTATTTACTTTGAATTCTGTACTTACATAACCCCCTACCCCACTTTCTATAATTGGGAATGATAATGACTTACATTCTTAGGGTTTCATGAAGATCAAGAATTGCTAACAGGTTAGATCTATAACATTTTTTGATTAGCAAATAATTTTAAATATGAAAGCCATCCAAAAGAATCCACCTGCTGTAACATGCAACATCACCAAGCATTTACTTGATAAACATTGCCGGCTTATGTTCTTTTTTTCATTCTGGTATGATTTGAAACAACCAAAACACAGAACCAAAAAATCTGGTTAAAAAGGAACTGCTTAACTTTTACACAGCTATAATCAAAACCTGAAAACATCTTCTGTAGCCTTTTATGTAAGTATCAACTACTAAGACGAAAAAGACTTGTAATATGCTTCTTATATAATTTTAGTCAAATAAATGCAAATAGATTAGATAAAATTGATGTCCACGGTGCCAAGTAGAAATATTTTGTTGAACTTTAACATTTAAATGACATTTCCCTTGTTTCCACTTCAAGTGTGTTCATATCTTCTCCTTTTTCTAACTCAGAAGGAAAAAATGTTCCTTTTATTTTCCAGCCGAATTGGGGCACCAGGGTCCTTAAATCCAGCCCTTCTTTCCTCTTCTTTCTCCTTTTAGGATACTACTCTTGCATTGTTAACATGCCCACCACTGTTGTTTCTTTTTCAAAACCCACAAACCAGATCTTCCCTCCACTTTGTTATCAGTTCATGCTACTATTTTGTCTTTCTTTTTCCACACACAAATTCAGAAGAATTCATGTTCACAGTTTCTAGATTGTAATCTGGCTTTTGCTCTTAACCCACTACTAAAATTGCACTCTTAAGAGTTCACAAATAATTGCCTAATCAATAAGGCTTTGTGAGCCTTCATTCTTCTTGGTATTTCTTTTGCATTTACAGTTGATCCTTCTTGAGACTCTCCTCCTTGGTTTGTGGGACCCTGCACTCCTTCTTGTCTCTTCTACAAACTGTTTTTCCCCTGATGCCATTCATGGCTTTTTCCTCCAACACCCCAAGACCTGTCCTCTTCTCTTGGCAAGGCTTTTCTTGATAATCGTTTCCATCCACCCTTGCATTTCAGATGCCACCTTTATGTGAATGATTCCCAAGGTTGTATCCAGGCAGTAACTCTTCTGTGAACCCCAACCTGTACTTTCAAATGCCAATGGGACATGTCTATCTTAGCACTCCTGGCATCTCAAACATATGCCCAAACTCAATTCCTCCATAAAACTCATTTTTTCTTTCTTTTTGTTAATGTTTAACATTTTCTCAGTCAGCCAAGAGGGGAGACTTTGAATCATCTCTCCCTTCTTTAACTTCCTTTCCAAAACTTGAAATCAGCCATAAAATTCTTTCCATTCTTTTCTCTCCAGAGATGTATCCGTCTGTCCGGACCTTCCCATCACCATCACCATCACCTCTACACCCTCACCTGCACAATTGCTATAACTTAACTGGTGCCTTTCACTTATTTCTCTCCATTCTAGTCTATCTGCCTGAAGACTGCCAAAGCATTTTCCCTAAAAGGATATCTCTGATCATGATACATCCCTGATCAAGAATCTCTAATGGTTTCATTGTCTCTAGAATAAATCTAGACTCTTAATTTGGTACTTAAGAACTTTAATACCAAATAACTTTAATAACTTTTGGGCCTTAAATCAGTACTTTTTCAGTCTCACAAACATCTTATACCTATTTTGTTTCTATAACTTAAGAGTTTAAGAAGATAGACTGTAGGCTGAGTGTGGTGACTCATACCTGTTACTCCAGCACTGTGGGAGGCTGAGATGGGCGGATCACTTGAGCCTAGGAGTTCAAGACCAGCCTGTCTCTGCAAAATACAAAAAAATTAGCCAGGTGTGATGGGTAGTCCCAGCTACTCAGGAGGCTGAGATGGAAGGATCACTTGAGCCCATGGAGGTCAAGGCTGCAGTGAGTTGAGATCATGCCACTGCACTCCAGGCTGGGCGACAGAGTGAAACCCTATTTCAAAACAAAACAAAACAACAAAAGAAAAACAGAATATAGGTGGGGCACGGTGGCTCTTGCCTGTAATCCCAGCGGATCACCTGAGGTCAGGAGTTTGAGACCAGCCTGGCCAACATGGTGAAACTCCGTCTCTACTAAAAATAGAAAAATTAGCTGGGCATGGCAGTGCATGTCTAGGAGAATCGCTTGAACCGAGGAGGTGGAGGTTGTAGTGAGCTGAGATCGCGCCACTGCACTCCAGCCTGGGTGACAAGAACAAGACTCCATCTCAAAAAAAAAAAAAAGAGTACAGACCTTAGAGTCAGATTGCTAAATTTGAATCCTTGCTCTCTCTCCTACTATCTATGTGACCATGGACAAGTTTCTTAGTCTCTGTTCCTCAGTATCCTCTTCTGTAATACAGGAAAACCAATGCTTATAGGGTTGTGAAAATTAAACATATGGAAAGTATTTAGGATAATGCCTGGCCTACAGTAAGTTCTACATAATGTGTTTTATTGAGAAAATATTTACTGATGCTTGCATATATGCACATATGCCAGAGACTCTTCTAGGAATTTGGGGATAACAGGAATGAACAAAATAAACAAAAATCTCTACCTTTGTGGAGCTTAATATATGACAAGCACTGCTCTCAGCACATTTCATATGTTTAATTTCCACGACAACCCTATAATTGTTGTTCTTCCTATATTACAGGTATAGAAATTATTCTATAATAATTATCATTAATTACCTGTCATTCTCTGTTTTTGGATACCCTTTTTCCTGTGCTACCATCTTCAGGATTCTACCATCCTTCAAGACCCAATAACATCAGCTGGGCATGGCGGCTCACAACTGTAATTCCAGCACTTTGGGAGTCTGATGCAGGAGGATCACTTGAGGTCAGGGGTTCGAGGCTGTAGTGCACTATGACCATGCTACTGCACTCCAGCCTGAGCAGTAGAGCAAGACTGTGCCTCTACAAAAAAAAAAAAAAAGACCCACTAACATGCCATCTTACTCCTTGAAATCTCATCTGAATTCTTCCAGCCCTTAGAATCTGTACTATGGCATTTATCACATTCTATACACTCTACTATATATTATCAAATATATTAAATATTGTGGTTATTTGCATGCATTTTTGTTATCTCCCTAATGAAGTGTAACGTCAGGTGCTCTGCCCTATTCATGTTTGTAAATAGTAGCATGATGTACTTTGTACCTAAAAACATAGTAGCTGCTTAACAAATACTTCCTGAATGAATGTACATAAAAGGATTCTTTGCATACTCTCTCATTTGACCTCTATTAACTAACCTTATCTTCTTCAACTGTAAATATGAAATGAAAATATCACGTATCAGAATCAAATATTTGTTTACTATTTGGCCTTTACTTACCATCCCTTGACATTTTGTTTACTAGTAGGCCAATTTTTGTAGTTTGCTTTCCTGAGCACATTTTACAGTATATTTAACATCTTTCTGTTACCACCATTTGAAAAGTGCCCCTAAGTTTTTATTAAAGGAGTCATTATGGATAGAGTGTATTTTACCTATTGTGTTTTCAATGGTCAGCACATATATTTTTCCCATTTCCTTACTAACACACTTAAAACATTTCAAGGTGCTCATCTGTAATTTTTTGGTTCATTGCTTATTTTTTTCTCCATTTCAAAGAACTGTAGATGTTTGAAATTGACTTTTGTGGCATCTAAAATATGATTTTTTTTTCCAAGTCATTAATACCCTTCCTCTAAATTTGCTTGCTATTCTCCAGCTATGACTGGAAAGACCAGACCAACTACAGGTTCT
This sequence comes from Colobus angolensis palliatus, assembly GCF_000951035.1. Taxonomy (NCBI): domain Eukaryota; kingdom Metazoa; phylum Chordata; class Mammalia; order Primates; family Cercopithecidae; genus Colobus; species Colobus angolensis. The sequence continues at coordinate 27,236,700 of NW_012116265.1, forward strand.
CGTACTTCTCATCCGTGTTTTCACATGCTACAGATCATAATGCTATGATCACATTTTTCCCAAACATTATAGTAAGATACAGAGTTACAATATATCATATTTTAAATCTTCTTGGTAGGCCCTCTTAACTATTCCTTTTATTAGGCAAAACCCTATCAGAATGGCATGACATTCTTCTCTTTTTTAATGACGAGGCCAACACATTACATTTTTAAATAATGATCAAGGAATTTTTTTTATTCATTAAGTTTCAGTATCATTACAGAAAATGTTATGGTACAGAGTTGTTTAACATTATTTTGTCTTTGCTCTTGATTTCCACATGAATGCTGGTAACACTAATATCTGTACAAGATCAGTCTTTGATTTTATTTTTTTGTTCTGTACAATTTTAAATGTATTGGTTAAAAAGGCTGTCAGCACTTAAGGAAGCATTTTTTTTCTTCAGTTTGTTTGTTCAAATAAAAGGTGTCCAGTTACTGCCCAAGAGTACTGTGCCATGAGGCTATTGGGGCGAGAAACCTCCCTGGATGCTCTGCAGGGGATGGTTCCTGAGGCAAGGCAGAGCCTCCCTCCACCCAGTCAGTCTTCTTTTGGCACTGTGCACATAAACACGATACGTGAGAAAGAACAAGCAAAAGCTCTCTGTAAAGCAGTTATGAAGCATACTAAGAAGGGAAATCCAAGTATTGCCTATGCTAGTATAAATAAGCAGACAGCCTTGATTTAAGAGCATAAGTAGTTGTATTTTAAAGATGAGAAAAACACAAGTTCTGCAGGCACCTACCGCTGTCTACTAAAAGCTATCGCTATCAGACCTAGCATTGAACACACAAAGCAATTTGCAAGAAAGGAAAAATTTGCCTTGATAATAATCAGAATAGAATTGTCTGTTAAGATTTATTTTTAGGTGTTTTTTTCTTTAAAAGATATTTAAATTCATTTGAAATATAGTTCAAGATGTTGACTATACAGATCAACTTTTATCCAAATCGGGAAAACTAGCTGTGCCGTTGCATATTACAGGATACAGTCAATGATATGTGGACATGCATCAAAGCCTTCTCCTGCTGGTGACCATCATAGCCGTCCGATGACCATGACATCCACCACCTCGCCTTTGTGGAGCTCCACGTACTGTTCTGTCTTTGGAGGTAGCATCAACAGTCCATTGGCACTGCGCATGCTCATCAGACGGCTGCTCATTTGATTACCTAGAAAGAAATACTCTTATTACAGCAGCACAAGCATCATGGCATACACATTTGGGCCCTTGTAGACCTTTTCAAAATGTAAACAGACAGAAATGCAGGTCTTCAAGAGGAGAAGGGATGATCAAACTTTCCAGTACCTTTTTCAGGTGGCCATGATACTATATCCTACCACCAGCTCATTCAAACTTTAAAAATGAACATTAGAAATTCTTGCTTGAAAGAGTAAAACCAGGATTTTATAGCATTATGCAAAATGCCAAAGAATTTCTCAATTCAGGCTGAAATGTTATGTGTGTCTGAAAAGGGTGGCTTTATAAAAACCTATTAAAATAATAATGACAATAATGGTAGCAGCTACCATTTCTTTACTAAGTGCCAAAGTACTAGGCACTTTACTTAAACACCTTATTTGATTCTCACAAGACTCAAAAAATTCTTAGGTAACCTGCCTAGGATCCTGCTAACTAGGTTAGTGGCCACTTTGAATGCAGCTCTCTCTGATGGCAAAGCTCATGAACGTGGTCACTGTTAGCTCATGTTTTCACTTAGTCCTACACCTTTTCTGGAGTCACATCAAAAGTTGGGCAAAATATAACTAGGGAAGGTGGAAATAACAGTTTAAAGTCCAGCGGAGGTCACTATAGAACTCTGAATTATCAATTTTGATTTCTCTGCCCTTCAAATTTACCAATAAGTAGGGTATGGTAGAGGCAACAGAGAACCACATTATAAATTGGGCTTTCATCTCAGATTTCAAGATGGTATAGCTAGAATCTCCTCCTTTTCCTACAAAGTTATACTCAGAACTTATTGCTTGAACAAACATATCAAATCTTCTGTAATTCCAGATTTATTACAGGATATTAGTCAATGATATGTGGACATTCTAAATGTTTATCTAGAAAATATGGCTCAATAAAATAAGTAAACTTCTAATAGTTATTTTTTAACTTTTGCTATACTGTTTAGGAATAATTTGACTCATCTAACTTTTCAAAAAGGAAAATGTATAATAATTATAAAATCAGTTATAACCAAGGAAGATTATATACAAATTTGTGTTTTAACAGGATAGGTGCCTAGGCATATCTGTAGATGGGAATGACTAACCTGTACTCTGTGCCCAAGGTAGTGGTTCTTGGTGATGCCAAGTTAGTATACACCGATGGTATTCTGGACGAGGATCGAGTTTTACATCACATGATAACTACAGAATAAAGAAGAAAAGAAAACAAACTTGGTCACCTGATCATCTGACAAAACTGCAAGATGGTAGGGGTTGTGCAAAGAATATAGTGGACATGGAGACTATCCTTGGTATTCTGTCGTTGCTATCACTACCACCTTATGTTCTTTTTCTTTTTAAATAATATTCAATTAAAATGTATTTTTTCTTTTGACACAAGGTCTCACTCTGTTACCTAGGCTGGAGTGCAGTGGCACAATCATGGCTCACTGCAGCATTGACCTCCTGGGCTCAAGTGATCTTCCTGCCTTGGCCTCCTGAGTAGCTGGGACCACATGCATGTGCCACCACACCTGACTAATTTTTATTTTTTTTGTAGAGATGGCATGTTGCTTAGACTGGTCTTGAACTCCTGAGCTCAAGCAATCCTCCCATCTGGGCCTCCCAGAGTACTGGATTCATAGGCATTAGCCACCATGCCTGGCCACCTTGTATTATTAATACACGAAGTCCAGGGGTTGGGTTGCTCTGGTGAAAAGAGAAAAGAAGGTTAAGAAGATGGTGTTCAGCTTTGGTTTATCTGGGGAAGGCTTTATTTCTCCCTTGTTCCTGAAGGATAGCTTTGCTGCATGTAGTATTTCTGGCTGGCATTTTTTTTTATCAGTACTTTAAATATATCATTCCCTTCCCTTCTGGCCTGTAAGGTTTCTGCAGATACATCTACTGTTAGTCTAATATGGACTTCCTTGTATGTATGTAATTCTTTGTCTTCAACTTTTGACAAATTGGGAAGGATCTTTTGGGTTGAATATATTTGGAGACCATTGAACTTCCTGGATCTGGATGTCTATATCTCTCAACAGATTTGGGATGTTTTTCAGCTATTATTTCATTAAATAAGTTTCCTATCCTCTTTCCCTTCTCTTCTTCTTCTGGACTCTGATGATAAAAATATTTGTTGATTTAAATTCAGGAAGTACAGAGAACACTACAAGGATATTCCTCGAGAAGAGCAACCCCAAGGCACATAATCGTTCACCAAGATTCACCAAGGTTGAAATAAAGGAAAAAATGTTAAGGGCAGCCAGAGAGAAAGGTCGGGTTACCCACAAAGGGAAGCCCATCAAAATAACAGCAGATCTCTCAGCAGAAACCCTACAAGCCAGAAGAGGGTGGGGGCCAATACTCAACATTCTTAAAGAAAAGAATTTTCAACCCAGAATTTCATATCCAGCCAAACTAAGCTTCATAAGTGAAGAATAAAATCCTTTACAGACAAGCAAATGCTTAGAGATTTTGTCACCACCAGGCCTGCCTTAAAAGAGCTCCTAAAGGAAGCACTGAATATGGAAAGGAATAACTGGTACCTGTCACTGCAAAAATACTCCAAATTGTAAAGACCATCGATGCTATGGAGAAACTGCATCAACTAATGGGCAAAATAACCAGCTAGCATCATAATGACAGGATCAAATTCACACATAACAATATTAACCTTAAATATAAATGGGCTAAATGCCCCAATTAAAAGACATAGACTGGCAAATTGGATAAAGAGTCAAGACTCATCAGTATGCTGTATTCAGGAGACCCACTTCACGTGCAAAAACACAAATAGGCTCAAAATAAAGGGATGGAGGAAGATCTACCAAGCAAATGGAAAGCAAAAACAGCAGGGGTTGCAATCCTATCCTAGTCTCTGATAAAATTGACTTTAAATCAACAAAGATCAAAAGAGACAAAGACAGCCATTACTTAATGGTAAAGGGATCAATTCAACA
>NW_012116265.1:27241351-27242838 GCF_000951035.1 Colobus angolensis palliatus
TTAAGAAACTCACTCAAAACTGCACAACTATATGGAAACTGAACAACCTGCTCCTGAATGACTACTGGGTAAATAATGAAATGAAGGCAGAAATAAAGATGTTCTTTGAAACCAATGAGAACAAAGACACAACACACCTGAATCTCTGGAACATGTTTAAAGCAGTGTGTAGAGGGAAATTTATAGCACTAAATGCCCACAAGAGAAAGCAGGAAAGATGTAAAATAGACACCCTGACATCACAGTTAAAAGAACTAGAGAAGCAAGAGGAAACAAATTCAAAAGCTGGCAGAAGACAAGAAATAACTAAGATCAGAACAGAACTGAAGGAGACAGAGACACAAAAAATCCCTTCAAAAAAATCAACGAATCCAGGAGCTGGTTTTTTGAAAAGATCAACAAAATAGATAGACCATTAGCAAGACTAATAAAGAGGAAAAGAGAGAAGAATCAAATAGATGCAAAAAAAAAAAATGATAAAGGGGATATCACCACTAATTCCACAGAAATACAACCACCATCAGAGAATACTATAAATACCTCTATGCAAATAAACTATAAAATCTAGAAGAAATGGATAAATTCCTGTACACATACACCCTCCCAAGACTAAACTAGGAAGAAGAATCTCTGAATAGACAAGTAACAGGCTCTGAAATTGAGGCAATAATAAATAGCCTACCAACCAAAAAAGGTCCAGGATCAGATGGATTCACAGCCAAATTCTACCAGAAGTACAAAGAGGAGCTGGTACCATTCCTTCTGAATCTATTCCAAGCAATAGAAAAAGAGGGAATCCTCCCTAACTCATTTCACGAGGAGAGCATCATCCTGATACCAAAGCCTGGCAGAAACACAACAAAAAAAGAGAATTTTAGGCCAATATGCCTGATGAACATCAATGCGAAAATCCTCAGTAAAATACCGGCAAACCGAATCCAGCAGCACATTGAAAAGCTTATCCATCATGATCAGGTTAGCTTCATCCTTGGGATGCAAGGCTGGTTCAACACATGCAAATCAATGAACATAATCCATCACATAAACAGAACCAATGACAAAAGCCACATGATTATCTCAACAGATACAGAAAAGGCCTTTGACAAAACTTAACAGCCCTTCATGCTAAAAAATCTCAATAAACTAGGTATTTATTGGTGGAACATATCTCAAAATAATAAGAGGTATTTATTATAAACCCACAGCCAATATCATACTGAATGGGCAAAAACTGGAAGCATTCCCTTTGAAAACTGGTGCAAGACAAGGATGCCCTCTCTCACCTCTCCTATTCAACATAGTATTGGAAGTTCTGGTCAGGGCAATCAGGCAAGAGAAAGCAATAAAGGTATTCAAATAGGAAGAGAGGAAGTCAAATTGTCTCTGTTTGCAGATGACATGATAGTATGTTTAGAAAACCCCATCGTCTCAGCCCAAAATCTCCTTAAGCTGATAAGCAACTTCAGCAAAGTCTCAGGATACAAAAT
>NW_012116265.1:27243310-27244909 GCF_000951035.1 Colobus angolensis palliatus
AAAAGAACAAAGCTGGAGGCATCACACTACCTGACTTCAAACTATATTACAAGGCTACAGTAACCAAAACAGCATGGTACTGGTACCAAAACAGACATACCGACCAATGGAACAGAACGGAGGCCTCAGAAATAACACCACACATCTACAACCATCTGATCTTTGACAAACCTGACAAAAACAAGCAATGGGGAAAGGATTCCCTATTTATTAAATGGTGCTGGGAAAACTGGCTAGCCATATGTAGAAAGCTGAAACTGAACTGGATCCCTTCCTTACACCTTATACAAAAATTAACTCAAGAGTGATTAATTACTTACATGTCAGACCTAAAACCATAAAAACCCTAGAAGAAAACCTAGGCAATACCATTCAGGACATAGGCATGGACAAAGACTTCATGACTAAAACACAAAAAAGCAATGGCAACAAAAGCCAAAATCGATAAATGGGATCTAATTAAACTAAAGAGCTTCCGCACAGCAAAAGAAACTATCAGCAGTGTGAACAGGCAACCTACAGAATGGGAGAAAATTTTTGCAATCTATCCATCTGACAAAAGGTTAATATCCAGAATCTACAAAGAATTTAAACAAATTTACATGAAAAAAAACAACCCCATCAAAAAGTGGGCAAAGGATATGAACAGACACTTCTCAAAAGAAGACATTTATTACGGCCAATAGACATATGAAGAAATGCTCATCATCACTGGTCATTAGAGAAATGTAAATCAAAACCACAATGAGATACCATCTCGTGGCAGTTAGAATGGCGATCATTAAAAAGTCAGAAAACAACAGATGCTGGAGAGAATGTGGAGAAATAGGAACGCTTTTACACTGTTGGTGGGAGTGTAAATTAGTTCAACCATTGTGGAAGACCGTGTGGTGATTCTTCAAGGATCTAGAACTAGAAATACCATTTGACCCAGCAATTCCATCACTGGGTATATATACCCAAAGGATTATAAATTATTTTACTATAAAGACACATGCACATGTACGTTTATTGCGGCACCATTCACAATAGCAAAGACTTGGAACCAACCCAAATATCCATCAATAATAGACTGGATAAAGAAAATGTGGCATATATACACCATGGAATACTATGCAGCCATAAAAATGGTATGAGTTCATGTCCTTTGCAAGGACATGGATGAAGCTGGAAACCATCATTCTCAGCAAACTAGCACAAGGACAGAAAACAAACACCACATGTTCTCACTCGTAAGTGGGAGTTGAACAATGAGAACACATGGACACAAGGAGGGGAACATCACACACTAGGGCCTGTTGGGGGGTGGGGCGGTGGGGTTCTGGGGGAGAAATAGCATTAGGAGAAGTACATAATATAAATGACAAGTTGATGGGTGCAGGAAACCAACATGGCACATGTATACATATGTAACAAACCCACATGTTGTGCACATGTACCCCAGAACCTAAAGTATAATAAAAAAAATTTGTTGACTTAATGATGGCCCATAAGTCTTATAGGCTTTCTTCATTCTTTTTCATTGTTATTTCTTTTTTTCCCCTTTAGAGTGAGTAATTTCAAATGACCTGTCTTCAAGTTCAGAAAGTCTTTGGCTTG
>NW_012116265.1:27245284-27275102 GCF_000951035.1 Colobus angolensis palliatus
CCCGAGTAGCTGGGACTACAGGCGCCTGCCACCTCGCCCGGCTAGTTTTTGTATTTTTAGTAGAGACGGGGTTTCACCGTGTTAGCCAGGCTGGTATATTTTTTCTTATATCTATTGAGTTTCCTTCAGAGAATTATTTTGCATTTATTTTCTAGCAGGTCATTGATTTTCTTTTCATTTGGGTCTGTTACTAGAGACCCATTATGTTCCTTTGGTGTTATCATATCTGCTTGCTTTTTTGTGTTTCTTGTAAGCCTGCATTAATCTGTGCACCTGGTGGAACTATTCTTTCTTCCCGTCTTTCTTGTTTCCATAGAAAAAGACTTTCATTTGCAGTTGGGTTTTAGTGTGCCAGTTGGGAAGGGTGTGGTGACTTTTTCAATAGGTACAGTGGTAGAGTTTCCATGCAGCATCTTCAGGTGTATTCACGGCGAGAAGTAACTGTGGGTGCCTCAGTTACCTAGTCCATGGAAGTTTGTGGAAGTGGTGGTGGTGGTGGCATAGGTTGCTAATATTCAGTGTTAAGGGCTTTTAGTGTCTTCCTTATTCTTATTTTCTCCACAATGGGAAGATATAGCCTAGGGAGATCCCTCTTTGTGTCAAATCTGACATGGCCTACCAGAAGGCCTACTGGAGCACTGGGTTCCTGGTACAGGTGCTTAGAGTGGATGTGGGGCCAGGGTCCTAGGTTCAGGGTCTTGTGAACCTATTGTGGCACCTGGGTCTGGGGGTGCTTGCTTTCTTTCTCTGGTAGGTTTGGGTGTAGGTTGTCCACAGAGCCAGGGTCTGTGACTTTGGGTGCCCCTTAGCAGTTTGGGTTCAGGTGGCTGAGTTGTAGCTATGATTCTGTCCCTGGGGGGCAGGGCACAGTTGCCCCTGGATGGTTTGGCCTAGGGAGCAGGCTATCGTTGCTATCTAGGAACCTGAGCCAATAGGGCTTAGTGGTAACCTAGGTCCCAGGGGATAAGGCGGTGTGTAGTAGTGACCCTAGACCCTGTGCTGGTGGGGCTTGGTAGAATCCCAGACTTTGTGCAGCCAGGTGCAGCAGCAGTAAGTAATCCAGACTAGTGGGGCACAGCTGTCATTTGGGCCCTGGGGTGGGGGCAGTAAACAGCATAGCAATGACTGTACTTGCTAGGAAGAGGTGTTTCTCAGCTGCTCAGACACTAGGGGGCTAGTCTAGCTTCAGGAAAGGAGAGTAGGAAGTTGTTTGACCTGTAGGATGAGGTGTCTCAGCTCAGCCACTGCTCCGTTTCCCTGGGTTGTGGGTACTACCTCGGCATAGTTCCAGATGCCCAGCTGCTCAGTTCAGCCAGGGCACCAGTTTCCTGGGGGTGATGTGCTGCTTCAGCTCAGGCCTTGGGAACATGACTGTACTGGGTGGCTCTGGCACCTTTTCTCTGGGATAGATGGTGCTGCTTTAGCTTAGGTACTAGACTGCATGATTACTTTGGGCAGCAAAAGCACCATTTCCTGGGATGCTGGGTGCTGCTTCAACTTAGGCTAGTATACGACTGAACTTAGGGAGGCATGATTGCTCTGAGCAGCCAAGATACTGTTTTCCTAGGAGGCAGTATATGGCTTTAGCTCTGGCTGACGGGGATGTGAGAGGCGCTAGGTGGAGTAGCTCCACCTCTATTTGGCTCCACTGGGAAAGTTGTAACAGCTGCTTGCATCTCAGCCTGTGGATGTCAGGCCACAGTGTTGGGGTAGCACTGGGGATGAAGGGGTGCTGTGACTACTTGCTCCCAGAGCAAGAAAACTCTAGCCACAGTTCCAATTCCAACATGGTGTAAGTGCAGTAGTTGCACAGGCCACATAGGTTGGAGCACAGCATTGGCTCCTTTACTGGGGGGAACATAGCTCTGTGGACTCCAGGAAGTTCCTTCAGCTGGGCTTCATGCTTGTGAGGACCGCAGGGTATCCCCCTGTCAGGTCTGTAGGTGTCCAAAGTGTTGATGGGGGTTGCTGGGATCCTTTGCTTAACTCCTTGCCAAGGGAGTTCTTCCTGGTTCCCAGCTGATCCAGCTGGCGGAGGTGATGGTGGAGGCCTGGTGTTTCCTTCTGTTCTCTATGTGACCATCCTGAGTTTCTGTGCTCACCAGGGTTTCTATTACTCCACTGATACACTCTGTTGCTCTTCTTCAGTTTTTTCCATTAAAATGCAGTTATTTATTCATTGTTCTGGCTGTGTTTGTGAGGGGGATGGGCATGAGGGACTTATAGTTGGCTATCTTCTAGAACATGCTTTCCCCCTTTCCTGTCTCTTAATCACTGCCTAAGTTGTTAATATTAATGGAAGTTACTCCAGGTATGCTTCTAGCAAAGAAAGTTGATAACAAGGGCGGTATAGAGTGCTTTAATGGGATATTAAGGAAACACATGATAGAATGTCCTTGCATGGAAACACGGGGTCAGTAATCCTATTTGATGAATTGCTAGGATTGTGTTCCTTCCTTTTTTTGTTTTTTACCAGATGCTTTGGAAGTGTTTCTTATTGTGTACTGAAAATGAGAAGATTTTCACCTCCAACCTAAGTGACCAAGGAAATAAGGGAAATGTTTGTTCTAAACCGATGCTCTTCTGAATGCTTTGATATAAAAGGATGACATTTTATTTTCCTTAATTTTTTTACATTTTATTTTTGTTCCTTTTTTTAGAGGCAGGGTGTTGCTATGTTGCCCAGGCTGGTCTCAAACACTTGGCCTCATGCAATCCTCCTGCCTGAGCCTCCTGAGTAGCAGGGATTACAGGCGAGTGCCACTGTGCCTAGCAAGGATGACATTTTCTGCACTGACACATAGAATGGCCACATCAGAGTCCAACAGTATGATTTACCAACAGCAGCCTTTAACACTGACTCCCATTTCCTGAAAGCAGCAAGCAATGGTAAAGGCAATGGCTGTGGCATCTATTCTGAAGAACAGTAATAAGTGGTGTGGGTAAGCTGCATCTTTTATGGTCAGAAAAGAGAGATAAGACCACGTTTCAAGGAAGTATATGTTTATGTTTTAAAGTGTCTGTTGTGTCAGTACTGATGTGGGGGTGATTTGGAAAGCTAAGAAACAAAAGAAACAAATAGCCGAGCATACTGATGACCCATACTGGCAGTCCCAATGACACTGCTGTGAGAGAAAGGCAGTTGACTGATTTTTTTGACCACTTCTCAATATCCTTTGCTGACAGGAAATGGGCACCATTAGGAACAACATATCAAGTATCAGTCTGATTATAGAGTACCATCTCATCTTTGTTGTCAGAACAGATGGTTGCCACAATGTCTGTTTTAAAGAAGAGATGGTGGATGTTACAATAATAAATAAATGAAAGGATTCATAAGAGATCTGCAAAGTCAAAGGGAAGCCTTCTTTCTCTCTCTCTTATAATAATGTGAATTTTTATTTCCTTAATTAAGTAAATATGAAGATAGTAAATTCAGTATTACTGGTTTGACTGTCTAAATCTAAGCTTTATGACTCTGACTTCTGACTTGATCAGAATACTTTCTGTTCATGGATGGTTTTTCTTTCTTTTTCCACTTAATTTCAAATTTGATTACCATGGTGATTATTGAAAAAAAATCCAGTTAAATTTTTCATGCAATTTTAAGGCGACTGTTTCATATCCTAGTCCACAAAGTTCTTAGCATTTAAACAGTCAATGTTCAGACTACTGAAAGCCTAGATTTTCTTAATGTTTTTATCCTATGTATTCTCGGAGTAATATTTTTTTTAACATTTTATGTTTTTATTTTTGAGATGAAGTTTTGCTCTTGTTTCCCAGGCTGGAGTGCAATGGCACGATCCTGGCTCACTGCAACCTCCACATCCCGGGTTCAAGTGATTCTCCTGCCTCAGCCTCCTGAATAGCCGGGATTACAGGCACCCACTACCACGCCCAGCTAATTTTTTCTACTTTTAGTAGAGACGGGGTTTCACCATGTTGGCCAGGCTGGTCTCAAACTCCTGACTTCAGGTGATCCACCTGCTTTGGCCTCCCAAAGTGCTGGGATTACAGGCGCGAGCCATTGAGACTGGCCTAATATTTTATCTGTTATGTTTTTTGTTCTTTCTGTCAACTAATCATGGCATTCTGCCATATTTGAATTTACTTTGGAACTCTTGGAAAATAATGGTTTGGTACTGTAGTTTATATTGCTAAGAACATTATTCATCAGTCGCACAGAATGTATAACATAATTAGTTGAGTAGTAGTAAATCACATTGAAGTTAGTGTTGGTGGAGAAGGAGACCGAATTTCCAAGTGACTTTTACCATGGCATATTTCTCAGCCTTAGCAGTTGTCTTCCAAACAATATGGTTATCCTTTCCCTGCTGAATTACCAGGATCTCTTTCTAGTCCTTTGTCTTTTTCTGAATTGTTTAAAATTTATTGTTGAAGTCACCGAAAAAGTGAGCAGGTTAATTGCTGTCCCTGTGAGTTTGCGTGGGGAAAAGAAAATTCTCCCTTGTTCCAGACAGGTCTAGTGTTAGGGTAGAGCCAGATATATCCTATTAACTGTGTTGTCCTTAAGCATCACTCAAGTTTTTAAGCCGTGCTCTCTGGACTCGTATATAGACTTCTATCTGGAGAAAATGATTCACTTTAGAAGTCATGAAGGAAGAGAATAAAAGGGATCCTTTCCCCTACACTTTCTAGTACACAGGGGAGAATATAATCACATTTTCCATCAAAACAAATAGAAAACTCTAGATGTTTATTTTGGACAGTTAGGAAATCATATTGCTGTTACCAGGCTTCCATTTTGGTTTCTGGTCATTAGAAAGCATTACCCTTGCTTTGATGATGGTTGGCCGAGGATCCAAGATGCCCTGCATTTTCCTCAGTGCAGGCACAACAAAGAGATTGCAGGTGACGACAGCCGATACAGGGTTCCCTGAAAGTCAACCAAGCAGTTATTAATAATATACACTGTGTAACAATTTGCCAAATAGTTATGTCTGTCTATATCTTTGGGTATCAGAATGTGACAGAAGTGACTAGGCACGATTTTTCCTCTTCTGAATCACCTTGAATCCAACCAGAACAGAGGTATAGTCAACTAAATGCCACAGGGGGTATAAACATTTGCATCTTTCAGTAAAATGGAGAATTCTGCTGCCCAGAAGCTGTTTAACACCATTTGTTTCTGCTTTCCTGATCCAGTTGAAAGCCATTACCAATCTTATTATCAAGATTACTCATTACTAATCTTGTTTTAAAGCCGTTTACAAGTTTTATATATCTATTTGCTATTTTTTAAGCATTTAAAAATTACTATAGTATTACAAGCTTGGTACCCAAACAGAAAATATAAACATAAGGAAACTTATTTATAACCTTCTCTACCTAGATATTCCTTTAATTACAAAACAAACAAACAAACAAACAAATGATTTAAGATGTGTCTTAAGGACCTGAAGATGAATACTGTTATGGATTGAATTCATATGATAAAGCTGTAACTCCAATATGATTGACTGTATTTGGAGATAGGGCCTTTAAGGAGGTAATTAAGGTAAATGAGGTCATAAAGGTGTGGTTGTAATTCAATAGGACTGATGTCCTTACAAAAAGAGGAAGAGACACCAGGAGTCTATACACATACAGGAAAGATCATGTGAAGACACAGTGAAAAGGTTGCTGTCTACAAGCCAGGAAGAGAAGCCTCACCAGAAGCCAACCTTGCTGGCACCTTGATTTTGGACTTCCAGCCTCCAGAACTGTAATAAAATACATTTTTGTTGTTTAAGCTACCCAGTCTGGGCCAGGCGCAGTGGCTCATGCCTGTAATCTCAGCACTTTGGGAGGCCACGGCGGTTGGATCACAAGGTCAGGAGACCGAGACCATCCTGGCTAACACTGTGAAACCCCATTTCCAATAAAAATACAAAAAATTAGCCGGGCGTGGTGGCAGGCACCTATAGTTCCAGCTACTTGGGAGGCTGAGGCAGGAGAATGGCGTGAACCTGGGAGGTGGAGCTTGCAGTGAGCTGAGATCGCGCCACTGCACTCCAGCCTGGGCGACAGAGCTAGACTCTGTCTCAAAAAAAAAAAGCTACCCAGTCTGTGGTATTCTGTCATGGCAGCCTGAGCAGACTAATACAAATACCAAATTCTTTTAAAGTTATGAGAAGAATTTGAGGAACTCTACTATATCTCTCCAAGAAGAAATCTAGGTATGTCATACACTACAAAGGAGGAAGGGTGGGCTGTGAAGAAGCAAACAACCACCTGAGCTGTAAATAACAGATTTGATTTCTTGTTTGGCATTATTATCTAACCAAGCTGTGAGATCTTGGCAAGTTTCAAAGTTTTTTGAGTCTGACTTTACTCATCTATGAAATGAAAGGTTTGGACTACATGATTCTCAACATCTCTTCTGGTTCTAAAATTCCAATTGTTTTAATACTTTTATACAGTTCTATGTAAGTATGAATGTATCACCTGGAGTGGGGAATGTGCTACTAGATTTTTAGGTTCCCTTGGCCTGGCTAAACACTGCTTATTGCATCATCAAGTCAAAAGGCAATAGTCAGTTTAGCCTATTATTAGCTATAATCATACCTCCAATTCTCTTCTACTTACAAAAGTGCTTAAGAATAGATTTTTTAAGGTGCAAAAAGTGACAAGTGGTACTAATAATTTCAATGGAAAAATGAGTTGTCCACAGAACAGCAGACTCTTAAAAAGATTCAATTACTTTCCCTTGCCTCAAAATACAAGCAGATGGAATATTTTTTCTGGAAAAGCAAAACAAAAACTCAAACAAATAAAAAAGCCATTGTTCATCAAGGATTATAAAATCCTTATTATACTACTACTTTATAACATTACTGTATAAAAAATGAAGTGCTGCAATTATTTTAGAGGCGGGGTCTTGCTATGTATGAAAAAGGATTGGAAGGACTGATATAAAAAACTTGTAATAGTGGTTTATCTATATGTGTGTGTTGGGGGATTATGGTTAACACTTTTTTATCTGTATTTTCTGATTTTTACAACAGTGAGCATCACTCTAGCAACATTGAAAATGTCAAATCAAGTAAATATACAAAACTTTGATTTAAAACTTGTCAAGATTAGGGATGGCTTTAAATGCATGGCCTGCAAGAAAGCAGAGATACAGTTTTGAAATGGAAAATCCTTGTAAAGCTGCGCATGGTGGCTCATGCCTGTAATCCCAAAACTTTGGGAGGCTGAGGCAGGTGGATGGCTTGAGCTCAGAAGTTGAGAACAGCCTGGGCGACATGGCGAAACCCCGTCTCTACAAAAAATACAAAAATTAGCCAGGGGTGATAGCAAGCGCCTATAGTCCCAGCTACCTGGGAGGCTGAGGTGGGAGAATGGCTTGAGCCTAGGAGGCAGAGGTTGTAGTGAGCTGAGATCACGCTGCTGCACTCTAGCCTGGGCGACAGAGCCAGACCTTGTCTCAAAAAATCCCGCAAAAAACAAACAAACAACAACAACAACAACAAAAACATCAAGAGAGGCAAGAAAATCCTTGTAAATGGAACCACTTTGCACATTCTACAATCTGAACATGTGAGTTTCCACTGCCCTCTGTTGGTTCACTCAGGCTGAGCAGATAAGGTTTCAAATTAAAAGTAGGAATTTGAAAATAGGTTTTAATTTTATAACATCTTTGGCATAATGGTGAAATAGGCTCCCACAGTAACATTCTTTGTTAGAATATCACTGATGGTCTGCAGGTTAAGTCATATCTTCTGTAGACAAAAGAGGCTCTTCCAGGCCAAATGAAGCTAGGAAAAGGAGCACATTTCTTTATACAATGGCTATCAGAGCATCCAAGGAATTATGAAAGGTCCTAAGGAGTTTCATGTTACAGATACATTCTGAGGACTATTTTACTTAAATGTCCTCTCTCTGAAAATTTTCTATATGATAGAAATCTAATCTCTTTAATGCTTATAGATAGGGGCTTAAAATGTTTTTAAAGTTTAACATTTTTCTGCCCGCTTCCATTTCTTTACATTTCCATTTTGAGATTTACTTGACATAAAAAGCAAATAAATATCCCAAAGTCATGAGATTTGTAAATCTCAAAGAAGTAAGTTATTTTCTAAAAAAATCTGTGCCAAAAAATAGAGAACTGAACAGAATGATCAGAGGATAATTTTAAAGTTAAAAAAAAACCAAATAGGTGCATAAAACTTTTAGACTGTTTTAAAATTTATCAAGATTCATCATGACTTTAAATATATAACCCCAAATCACTAAAAATTTGAATTTGAAAATCCTTGTGAACTGAATCCACTTTGCTCTTTCTATAATCTGAACATGTAAGTTTCTGCTCACATTGGGGCAAGCGTGGGAATGGGGAAGTTGTAGACTGATGATGAGTGGGATTTGGCTGAGAAGCACTAGTACCAGTAGTAGCCTGACCTTTCCTCTTCCCCCTCCCCTCAACCAGCCCAAATCTGGCAGGGACCAGAGGCAGCTTTGTATTTTCTGATTTGGTATTTGCATGGGTCACTCAAGGCACTTTGGCCTCTAAAGCACAATACTTCTGGTTATGAGAGGTATTAGGCTGCTAACTTCGACCAGTTTCCTACAACGAAAAAGCAGGTGCCCCAGAAAGATCCAGTGACAGCTAACACTTGATTATCATCTCAGGATTTGGAATGTGCTTTGATATATATTATCTAATCTGATTTTACACCAACCCTATGAAGTAGATATTAGTCTTATTTTACAGGTGAAGAAACTTCCTAGAGAGGTTAAGTGATTGGTCGTTTAGAAAAGCTGAGACTTGAGCCCAGGTCTTTCAGATTTCAAACTAGGTGGTCTAATAGGGTATTGGTCACAAGAGAAGTCCAAAAAATTTTGGATATTTTTCCAGAAAAAGCAAACGAAACAATTTTTTATTCTTACCAGGTAGTGCAAAGATTATTTTTCTTACACCATCAATATCCAAAGTTGCAAATGTTGTTGGCAAGCTAGAAGAAAAAGTCACTTGTTAGTGATTGCTAAGCAATATGATGAATACAGTAAGTACTCCAGTGTTTTTGTAATCCATACACTTATCATATAGAAAACACTTTTCTGTTGACTCGCCTTTACATCTTTATACTCTGAAGTATTCCATACACACTTAAATAAGTTTGTTTTTAGTATTTCCTGTTTTCAAGTAACCACACTTTCTGGTTTACAAAAACTTACTTACTTTTTTTTTTTTTCTTGCCAGTGCCATAGAAATGGACTCCAAATCTTGGAGTTTCCAAGTTTTCCCACTCCTCTAGTTAATAATGTTTATATTACTTTTGCTGGCAATTTACAATAATCATTCCTAAAAGCAGAAGACTGGTCGGGCATGGTGGCTCACACCTGTAATCCCAACACTTTGGGAGGCTGAGGCGGGTGGATCACTTGAGGTCAGGAGTTTGAGACGAGCTTGGCCAACATGGTGAAACCCCATCTCCACTAAAAATACAAAAATTAGCCAGGCATAGTGGTGTCTACCGGTAATCCCAGCTACTCGGGAGGCTGAGGCAGGAGAATCGCTTGAACCTGGGAGGCAGAGGTTGCAGTGAGCTGAGATGGCCACTGCATGCCAGGCTGGGCGACAGAGCAAGACTCCATCTCAAAAAACAAAACAAAAAAAAAAGCAGAAGACCAGAAGACTACCTGATAATATGTCTATCAGATAGTTGCCTATTGTTCAAAATGAGTATTTTTTAACTGTTTTCTTTCAATTGTGTTTCTTCTGTATTAGCCTTTTAAAACTATCCTTAGCATAGACATAAACACTTCCCTATTATCAAGACATTATTTTTGAAATATCAAAATAAAATATCATGACTAGAACAAAATTAATAGTAATTTTTTTTTGGAGATGGAGTTTCACTGGAGTGAAATGGCACGATCTTGGCTCACTGCAACCTCCGCCTCCCAGGTTCAAGGGATTCTCCTGCCTCAGCCTCCTGAGCAGCTGGGATTATAGGCATGTGCCACCACCTCGCCCAGCTAATTTTATATTTTTAGTGGAGATGAGGTTTCTCCATGTTGGTCAGGCTGGTCTTGAACCCCTGACCTCAGGTGATCCACCTGCCTCGGCCTCCCAAAGTGCTGGGAGTATAGGTGTGAGCCACTGCGCCCGGCCAAAATTATTAGTAATTTAAAAATATTCTCAAATTATACTTCCTCAAGATTTTGACATGAACTCTTATCATGGGAGGTTGGGTGGAAAGAGTGAGTGGTATATGAGAATAGTGTTTTTTTCCTATTAATTACCTTTTATATAGAATTTTAGCTACAAATCGCCTACTAATTATTATATTAATTAAATCTCATTATATTAATTAAGCAATGCAGAATTCTGATGAAATATTAACCTTTTCAGCACTCATATTGTTTTATTTTTACTATTTTTGGAGGTTGATCTTTTATAAATAGATCCCTCACACATTACCTTTGGCAGTAATACAGTGACACTGACTTTTTTTGATGATTTATACCCATCATTATTAATGTGTTCTACTCTGCTGTAATACAGTGATGTTAGGTCACAAGAGAACTATGGGTTGTTTTCACCCCAGCCATAACCCCACATTGCTATGTTTCTATAGTTCTTGTTTCTTGTTTCTGTTTTTTTATTCCTTCCCAATTTTGTTTATTTTCCCTGTGGCACCTTGTAATGCGACACTGCTATCATCTTGACCATTAAGCTGGTTTTAGGTTTGAGAACCAGAGAATGATAGCAATAGTTATACTGTTAGAATGAAAATAATAACAGTAATAATAAAAATAATTATTTTTATTTATTTATTTTTTGAGACAAGGTCTTGATCTGTCACCCATGCTGGAGTGCAGTGGCTCAATCATGGCTCACTGCAGTCTCCATCTCCCGGGCTGAAGCAGTCCTCCAGCCTCAGTCTTCCAAGTAGGTAGGACTACAGGCATACACCACCACGTCCAGCTAATTTTTAAATTTTTAATACAGATGAGGTCTCGCTATGTGCCCAGGCTGGTCTTGAACTCCTGAGCTCAAGCGATCCACAGGTGTGGGCCACTGAGACTGGCTAAAATATCTGTTTTTTAAGTAACATCTATGCATCACATTCATTATTTCATTTAAGTCTTACAACAAGCTTATGAGGTAACAATTATTATCCCATTTTATATGGAAACTGAGATTCAGAGAGATTAGGCAATGTGGTCCAAGTCACTCAGCTACTAAGTGGGGGAATACAGATTTGAACCAAGGTTGTTCTAACTTTAGCTTATATGTGGATAAAGATCTCACAGGATGGTTATGTAGTGTTAGTACATGATCGCTGGACATCTATTTTGGGAGGCTTTTTTTTTTTAGACGGAGTCTTGCTCTGTCGCCCAGGCTGGAATGCAGTGGTGTGATCTGGCTCACTGCAAGCTCTACCTCCCGGGTTCACACCATTCTCCTGGCCCAGCCTCCTGGGTAGCTGGGACTACAGGCGCCCGCCACCACGCCCGGCTAATTTTTTGTATTTTTAGTAGAGACGGGGTTTCGCTGTATTAGCCAGGATGATCTCGATCTCCTGACCTCGTGATCTGCCCGCCTCCACCTCCCAAAGCGCTGGGATTACAGGCATGAGCCACTGCGCCCGGCCCACTCTGAGGCTTTTCTTTTGCATACTTTCTGATTCTTTGCTGTGTTTTAGAAAACTGAGATTAGATTTTGATACTGATTTATGGATAGGTTATTTGGCAATGATTATTGTGTGATGCAAATAATTTCAAAGATTTGTTCTTAATAACAGCTATGCTCATTGTAGATGACCCAATAAAAACAGTGATTGGTAGATCTGGTTGCTAATACTCCGAATGCTTTTCTAAGTATCTTTGTCTTTAAAACAAAAGAGCTTAATTGCATTCTGAAAGCACTGTTATGTGGAAATAGCAAAGCCAAATTGTATTTGTGTGTTTTACATTCCTTCTGTTCTAATATTAAGTAGCAATTACCTTTTAAGTTCTTATTACCTTTAGAAAAGCATAAAATTCTGGTGAACTAAAAGAAGCCCATTTAAACTTCAAAACAACTTTATTTTAGCAAACCCACAGATAATAAGAATGAGGAGAGAATGTATTAACACCGTCTTTCTTCCACTGTATTTAAAGCCCATTTAAATTATAGGGCCAATTTAAGCAATCTTTTGCATCTTGCAGGTAGGTAATGTAATTTCTATAAAGGTACTCATTAAAAAAGGATTCCATTACAAAAATATTTTGTTATTATGCATTACTATCATAAATGTCCTACTGCTAAACTGTGAATTTTTTTTAAGCTCTGGAAGCCATTTCCTTGGAACTCAAAACCTATTACTCAGTTCTCCTCTTGAGATCAGACTATAAGAGCATTTACGCGATGGTTGAGGTCACAGAGTGTTATGATTTTCAGGGAGGAAATTTAAACATTAGGAATTGATGAACTGCTAAAGTTGAAGTGAGTGGTAAATAACAGATTAAAAAAAGAGTACAAAAGTTATCACAGGCACTGAGAATATTTTAAACAATAGATATTATACAAATAACTCTTCTCTGGGACAAGAGAGGTGAGGGCAAGTAGTGTTTGCTTCTTTCCCTCTGCAAATGGAACAATCAATTAATTAAATCTTTTTTTTTTTTGTGGCAGGGTCTTACTCTGCTGCCCAGGTCAGAGGGCAGTGGCACTATCATGGCTCATTGCCACCTCTGCCTCCTGGGCTCAAGTGATCCTCTCACCTTAGCCTCCCAAGTAGCTGGGACTACAGGCATGTGCCACCACACCCAACTAATTTTTGTGTTTTTTGTAGAGACAGGGTTTTGCCATGTTGCCCAGGTTGGTCTCCAACTTCTGGGCTCAAGCGAGCCACCCCCACGGCCTCCCAAAATGCTAGGATCATAGGCGTGAGCCACTGCACTCGGCCCAATTCAGTTTTTGAGATTTTGAGAAGCACAGTGATATGCTTTTGGGATATTCTCTGTATTCTAATCAGATTAGTACTGCCCATGGGCTCAGAAAAAAAAAAAAAAAGAAAGGAGGTATACCCAATAGCATAATAGTATTTGCGTAAGACAAAATGATCCAAATCCAATAGTTTCTTTCTTTTTTTTCTGAGACAAGGTCTCACTCTGTTACCCAGGCTGGACTGCAGTGGCATGATCTTGGCTCACTGCAACCTCTGCTTCCCAGCTCAAGTGATTCTCCAGCCTCAGCCTCCCGTGTAGATGGGACTATAGGTACAAGCAACTAACGCCCAACTAATTTTTGTATTTTTTATAGAGACTGGGTTTCTCAATGTTGCCAAGGCTGGTCTGGAACTCCTGAGTTCAAAGCAATCCGCACACCTCAGCATCCCAAAGTGCTGGGGATTACAGGTGTGAGCCACCATGCCCAGCCCCAATTCAAGTTTCAATAATAAAAAGGCCCTATCAGCAGCAGCCATATTGGGGCACGCTCAACAGGCAACTACAGAAATATAAAGCCAAGAATTCTATCTAATTGTGGACAAAGCTTTAGGGATAATCTTAATTCTATACTAAAAATGGCCAAATTGTGTAGGTAAAGCCTGATCTCTATCCTAGAACTGACATGAGGCACTTATTAGGAGGGCTAGCTTGATACTTGAAAGGCTTTTGAAATTTGTTCATGGTACCCATAGCTCACTCATAACAACTGAGAAGCCTATCGGCTTCTCTCCTAGGGTTCATTAATAGTAAAGCATCATTACTGTTGTCCCTAAGAGCATGGAGATGTGTTGGAACTCTCAGCCATACAGTTGAGGTCTTTGAACAGGAAATCATAGGTTCATAGAGTAGCAAAGGTCTAAACAGATAGGCTATTTCTTAAAGATATGGCCATATCTTTCACTAACACCAACGTTTGGCAACCTTTGAGGATTTATAACTGACTTCAGGACCTCCATCAGCCTTTCTTTAGGTGTTATTAATTTTTAAGAGATGTGCAAATTCATGGTTATTTTTCTTAGTTATTTTTCTTTCCTCCTGGGGACCAGAAGGAAGCAGTGTGACAGTCAACTTAACAAAACATTCTTGCAAAGGAAAAAAAAAATTAAACCTGAATTTAATCAAGCCTTTGTATCTTTTAATCTATAGCATACATCAGAGACAGAGGAACATAACCTAAGGAAGTAATCAGCCAAATCCATTCATCAGGACACATGATCCATTTTCTCTAGCAAGTCAATGGCACAACAACAACAAAAAGGGTGGGGGCAGAAAATGTTCTCATTTATTAGAGACTTAAACAAATACACTGAGTGGACCTTAACGTAATCCTTATCAAACAAAACAATTATAAAAAGGCATTCTTTTTCTTGATATATGGGAGAAATTTGAATATGATCAGGGCATTAGATGATATTAAAGTATGATTTATTTTGTTAGATGAGATAATACCATTGTGATTAGGTAAGAGAATACTGTTGTTAGTATTATTATTTCAAATGTATATCAAAATGACATGTCTAGAATTTGCTTTTAAACAATCCAGCCCTCTCTCCCCACTAAAAGGCAGGGTGGGGTGGGGATATCGACAAAACAATTACAGAAAATTGTTGATAGTTACTGAAGCTGGGTGATGGGTACATGGGGTGGGGGTTCGTTCCCTACTTTTGGGTATATTTGAGAGTTCTCATATTAATTATTTTTAAAAAGAGAGAAAGAAGCAGTTTGGGGAAAAAGAGAAAAAGAGGAAGAAGGAACTAGGGATGAGAATTAAAAAGGAGAAAAAGTTTGGAAAGTTGCTGTGTTTTGTTCATACCAAACTCATTGACTCATAAGGAAGATGAATTCCTATTTCATTAGGACCTGCACTTGTGCAAAGGATCCTAATACTATATTTCTTTTTTTTGGGAATAGTTAATTCATAATAGGAAATGTAAAAACAAGGCATTTAAAAGTTTGTTAGTTAAAGCAAGCCAAACCAACCCCATATATGAGATAACAAGATTATTTTCATACCCTGGTTTCATAAAAACCCTGCCAAAATGGATCTGAGCATGAAGATCAATGTCCAGCACCTGCTTGAGATAGTCCTGCAAACATTAAAAATAATCACTTTACTTTCAAACATTTTAATATTAGACTTTCAACACTTTAAATGAACATTAAATTAATTTATAAGATTGAAATGAAAAGAAACATCTTTCTTATTTTAATGAAGTTGATTTGCGTAACACAATATTCCTTCATTCCTCATTTATCCATTTATTCATTCAATAAATAGTCGCTTAACACTTGGTATATGATGAGTAGCAATCTATGTGCAGAGGGATACAGCCTTGAACAAAAGAGACAACGTCCCTGTCCTCATAGAAAGTACATTCTAGTAGGAAAAGTTAGATAAAAACAAAACAACTACATTAATGTATAACATCACTAGCTGGTGGGTTATTGTTTCTCTTCTAAGATAGAATTTTATGTCTGAGGAAGGATGTTAACAAATATGTCTTAAGTTGTGCCTGGGCAAGCAACCTACATGTATGTATCCTACACCATTCTGCTTAATGATCTTAAAGCCATATATATTCCTTGAAGAGAGACTTGAACATATGCCCACAGACTTGAACATATGCCCACAGATTATTTATATTTGTTAAATCTAAATGACTCAGCTAAAATGAAAACCAGGAAGGGAACTCTAAAACAGAAAGTCAAGGGAGTTTAACTACTCCAACTTTATATTCTAGTGTTAAAAACAAAACTAACCTGTGGCTATGACCAACCCACGGATTCCAAAATCTGATCTTTGGAAATGATATATAATACCGTTCTGCAGCTGGTGTTGTAGACAGAAAGAAAAAAAAATTGCAGTCCTTAACATTTCTCTTAAATAATACAAACCTAGCTAGGTCTATTACTAAATTTTTTGGTTTACTAATCTAAAAGTGAGTCCAGTAACCTGCCTACATTTTAAATATTTCACAAGCTATGAGGTACTTTTATTTGTAAACATGTGTTCCCTTCTATCTCCACAGCCTCAACCAACATCATCTCACTCCTTGCCAATAGTGCCACTCTCCTTCTGTGGGGAGAATGAATTACAGGCATGCACCACCAAGCCCAACTAATTTTTGTATTTTTAGGTTTCACCAAGTTGGCCAGGCCTGTGTCAAACTCTTGACCTCAGGTGATCCACCTGTCTCGGCCTCCCAAAGTGCTGGGATTACAGGCATGAACCACTGCACCCGGCCATATCATCTTTTAACTATCAAAGATTCCTATATTTTCTAGTCCCCCAGTCATTGTTCTCATCCATCTCACCCACCACATTCCTCTCTATCAATCTTTCTCTGTGTCTACATTCTAGCAAGACTCCTTCCTTTCTTCCTTCTCCCCTGCCCCGTCCCCCCGCCGCCACTCTCTCTCTCTTTTTCTCTCTTCTTCTTGAGACAGGGTCTCACTCTGTCACCCAGGCTGGAGTGCAGTGGCATGATCTCGGCTCACTGCGACCTTCGCCTCCCGGGTTCAGGCAATTCTTGTCCCTCAGCCTCCCAAGTAGCTGGGTGGGATTGTAGGTACATGCCACCATGCCTGGCTAATTTTTGTATTTTTAGGAGAGACAGCATTTCACCATGTTGGCCAGCCTGGTGTTGAACTCCTGGCCTCAAAAGATCCACCCGCCTTGGCCTTCCAAAGTGTTGGAATTACAGACGTGAACAAACACATCTGGCCGGTTTTTCAAGCTCTTGCCTCCAGTCTTTGAAAATGTTCTTCTTTCTGCCTTGAATATTCTTTCTACCCCACTGTCTATCTCACCTTCATCTTAGTCTCAGTCATCTTTTCAGCTTCCTCTGAACTCCAAAGACTGGGGGACTAGATGAAATATTGATTATCAATTAAATAACTAACAAATTTTTCATTTTGAGGTTATATTATTAGATATAATAAATTTGTAAATGTTACTTACATATTCTTGATGAATTAACTCATTTAAAATAATAAAATGTCCCTCCTAATATCTAGTAATCCTTTTTACCTTAATTTTCTCTATTTGCTCTACATAAAAATGTATTTTAAGAAAAGAAAAAGAATTCTCTCTGTTATCAATATAGCTACACTATAACTTTTTCAAATCTTTTACTTTCAGTTTTCTGTGTCTTTATATTTCAGATGTGTCTCTTATAAGCAGCATATAATTAGCTATTTTTTTAAAAATCCAGAATGACAATTTTTAACTGAAGGATTCAGTCTATTTACATTTAGTATAATTTTTCTTTTCTTTTTTCTTTTCTTTTTTTTCTTTTTTTGAGACAGAGTCTTGCTCTGTCACCCAGGCTGGAGTGCAGTGGCGCGATCTCGGTTCACTGCAACCTCCATCTCCTGGGTTCAAACGATTGCATGCCTCAGCCTCCTGAGTAGCTGGGACTACAGGCACATTCTACCACATCCAACTAATTTTTGTATAGAGATGAGGTTTCATCACATTGGTCAGGCTGGTCTCAAACTCCTGGCCTCACATGATCAGTCTAACTCAGCCTCCTGAAGTGCTGGGATTACAGGCATAAGCCACCATACCTGGCCTACATGTAGTATGATTACTGCTATATTTGGGTATAAAACTATCACTGTACCATTTGTCACTTCTGCTTTTGTTTCCTTTTTTCTTCTATACATCCCTTAGGATTCATACAATATTTTCTATTTAATATTCTTTCCCCTCTATTAGCTTGTTAGTTACATATTCTTATATTATTATTTTAGTAGTTGTTTTAGAGATTATAATATGCATCCTTGACTTATTACAGTCTACTCATAATTGGGTTTTTAAAAACCACTTCACAGACAATACAAGAACCTTAAAACATATCAACTCAATTTATGCCTTTCTACCTTTTATGCTATTGTGTGTATATATTTTACATGCATTTTAAGCATATACATATGCACATGTATATGTTTATATTTTAAGTTTATGTATTTTATTTATTGTATAAATTTTCTACATATACTATGTTGTATCTTTTCTACATATACTATGTTGACAATATATACTTGATATTTATATATTCACTATATAGTATTCATTTATCTTTTAAGCCTCACAAGGCATTATTATTTTACACGATCAACACTTACTTACATTTGCTGACATGTTAACCCTCTTTAGTCCTTTCTGCATTTCCATGCTTCCATAATCCTTCTACCTTAAAAACTCTATTTAGTCTAGGTCCGTACAGTTTCTGTTTGGCTGAAACTGTCTTTATTCCACCTTCATTTTTGAAATAAATTTTGGATGACTATAGAGTTCCCTATTGCCAGTATTTTTTTCCTGCACTTTACAAATCCCAGTCCTTTGTCTTCTGGGTTCCATCATTTCCATTTCAATCATTTGTTACTTTTATTGTTGCTCCTTTGAAGGCAATGCGTCCTTCTGGTAAAATTTTCACTGTCTTTGGTTTTCAGTAGTTTTGCTGATTACCTAGGTATGGTTTCTTTCATTTATCTGGCTTGAGATTAGTAGAGCTCCTAGAATTTCTGGCTTGATGTCTTTTATTGATTTTGGAAAAATCTCTGCCAATATTTTAAATATTGTTTTTGCTCACTCTGTCTCCCCTCTCCTTCTTAGACTTCATCTACATATATGTTTGACCTTTCACCATATCCCATGTGTCTTTTATGCTCATTTCTAAATTTTCTATCCCTTTTTTAAAATTTCTATTTGATTCTTATGAATAGATTCCAGTTTTCTAGTGAAATTTCCCATTTTGTCATCACTTTTTCTTAAACATATAATGGTTATTTAAAGTCCATGTGAGACAATATAAATATCAGCATCATTTTTATGTCTACTTTATCAATTGTTTCCTATCTTAATTTTTAGTCATTTTGCTCTATCTCTGGCATGTCTGGTAACTTTTCAAATGGAAGCCCAAATACTAGGTATGAAAAAGATGAAAAGGCTTTGGACAATGATATATTCCTCCAAAAAGAATTTCAGGTCTTGTGGCAGTTAAGGAAAACTCAAATTGTCTTCATCTAATCAGGGATTGAGATAGTTTGATGCTGGATTTCAGTCCCTGTGATGGCTAGTTTATCTCCAGTTTGTCTTTATTCCTAAAACATAGCCCTTCAAGGGTTTAAACTGAAAGCCTGAGATATTTACTAGGGCTTCTTCTCTATAACAGGTCCTGAACTCATAAGACTGATTAAAATCCTGCTTATTTCATTAGCTTCCTCGCTATTTGTTTTTATGCTTGGCTTCTTTGCCTCCTGTACTATTAGAGCTCTCATCCCATCCCACTCCTGACTTAGGAATTAGTAAATGCTTTGAGAAAAATATGGTGAAGAATTCCAGTTTTACTTCTCTGTGGTTCACTTTTCTCTCGGATCTTAGTGCCCGGAATCCTGGCTGTCTTGGTTATTCTCTTCAGACATCTGCTTTTTCTTTTCTTTAAAAAAATTTATATAGTTTTTATAGATGTTCTTGGTGGGAGGATTGGTCCAAACATGCTATTCTATCACAACAGAAGCAGAAATCTTCAGATCTTTCTTATATGCTCTTATAGCACTAAATGCTTCTAACATTATGCACTTAGGTTATAGAGCAACTGCTTTGATAGCTGATACGTATCCTTTGTTAAACTATAAAGTTCTTGAGAACAGGAACCTTGTCTTTTGTATCTATATCTATATCACGAATCCTTAATGAATAGCATACACCTTTCACTCATTCATTTGTTAGTGCACCAAACATTTCTGAGTGCCTATTATGTATTTGGAATTCCATATGTGCTAGGCATTTAATGGTAAAGAAGAAAGACATAGTCCCTGACACAAAGATATCCTGTTATATTTTACTGGAGAGAAATAGCCAAGAACAAGTAAACCAACAAATAAAATAATTACAATTTGTGGTACATGCTATGAAGGAAATAAGCAGGTGCTGGGATAGAAAATGATGAGGGTGTGGAGAACAGGAAAGTTCATTTTAGAAGAGGTAGTGATATATTAGCTAAGCCTTGAAGGATAAGAAGGATTCAAGCATGTGAATTGTGGAGGGAAGAGAATTCCAGAGAAAGGGACATACAAATGAAAGCTTCCAAAGTGGCAAAGCGTGCACAGAACTGAAAAGGCAATGGATGGTAGTGAATGAGTAGGAGAGAGGTATAAGCTGAGTTTGAAGAGATAGGCAGAAGCCAGAGCTGCAGGGCCTTGAAGGTTATGATGCAGAGTTTGGAAAGCTGATGCTTATATGTTTGCTAAATGAATGAAAGTATTTTATTTTTCTTACAAAAATTCCTTTTAAAAATAGCCCTTTTCATTCTTTTTGAACATGAAGGAGGGCTTCATGCTCCTGTGACAGACAGAAAACTTGTACCAGACATAGTGATAAAGGCTGAGAATAATCATTTTTTTGTTTATATTTTTCTTTACCTATTGAAGCAGCAAGGATCTTTGTCTGATATTCTGAACCCCAGAGTCAGATGAGAAGAAGAAAAATGAATGGATGAAGGAATAAGTCTCTTCCTCAACTGAGGTAAGGAGAAACACCAGTGATCAGAAAAATTGTGCAAGACTTTGAAATGGGCAGAAAAGAATACTGGGTGTCCAGTGCAACACACACTTTCTGGTTGTGTTTTTCAGCTATTTTACAGCAATGAAATGGAGTAAAACTGATAGTAAATGCAATGGACTGAATATGTCTCTCCCCACCCTCAAATTTGATGTTGAAACTCCAATCCCAATGTGATGGTGGGGGCTCTGGGAAGTAATTAGGTCATGAGGGTGGAGTCCTCATGAGTAGAATTAATGCCATTATAAGAAGAGGCCAAAGAGGTAGCTAGCTTTCTTTCTGCCATGTGAAGGTAAAAGGAGAAATCAGCTATCTGCAGCCTGGAAGAGGGCCCTCACCAGAACCCATCCATGCTGTCACCCTGATCTTGGATTTCCCAACCTTCAGAGCTATGATAAATAAATGTTTAAGCCACCCATTTTATGGTATTTTTCTGTTATTTTGAGACAGGGTCTCATTTTGTTGCCTAGGCTGGAGTGCAGTGGTGTGAACACAGCTCACTGCAGCCTTAACCTCCCACCTCAGATTCCTGACTAGCTGGGACCATAGGCAAGCATCACTATGCATAGCTAAATTTTATAGTTTTTGTAGAGAGGGGGTTTTGCCATGTTGCTTGGGCTGGTCTAGAACTCCTGAGCTTAAGTGATCTGCCCACCTTGGTCTCTCAAAGTGCTGGGATTATAGGCGTGAGCCACTACACCTGGCCTTTGGTATTTTCTAAATAGCAGCCTAAGCTAAGACAGTGAACACTTTTTTTTTTTTTTTTTGACACGGAGTCTCGCTCTGTCACCGGGCTGGAGTGCAGTGGCACAATCTAGGCTCAGTGCAACCTCTGACTCCCTGATTCTCCTGCCTCAGCCTCTTGAGTAGCTGGGATGACAGGCGCACACCACCACACCCAGCTAATTTTTGTATTTTTAGTAGAGATGGGGTTTCCCCATGTTGGCCAGGCTGGTCTTGATCTCCTGACCTCGTGATCCACCCACCTCGGCCTACCAAAGTGCTGGGATTACAGGTGTGAGCCACTGTGCCCTGTCAGTGAACATAATTTTTACCCAAAGAAATGTAAATGAATTCTGCCCAGTGGAGATGTAATTGATTATTCTGTGGTGGGTATAGATCAGTTTTGCATCTATTAGCAAATTATTTCAGCATTCTTGATGACCTGATTATCTGGGTAATCAAGAATGCTGAAATGGGTGTGTTCTTTGACTTCTCCTTTGAATAGGTCATAACATCTTACTTATTTGCTCGTTGTTGAGTTAAAGAAAATCTTAGAAACATGTTCATTTTATATATTTATGAGATTCAAAATTTTTTTACATAGGCAAACATGTAAGATTTTTAAATATCATATAACATTTGCTAAAAGCAATTGATCATTTAAAGAAAAATCATAATGATATAGTGAAGGTTCAATAATATATGTAAATATGACATTTATGGCAAGTGTAGCACAGATGTTGAGGGGGAAAAACGAAGTATATCATTGTAAGATTCTTATACTATATCTGAAGTGGTAATAATATCACTTCTAGGTAGAATATAAAAGTTGTACATACTATGAACACTTATGAAACAACTGAATTTATTTACAAAAAGGAGGTACGGTGAGTAAGCCAAGAAAGGAGACAAAATCAAGATTTAGTGATTTTATCTACAAAAAGTTAAACTTTAACAATTCCAGAGGCTCCACTGAGATGCTCCATTGATTCACTGGACACAGCCAGTTAAACTTCATTGGCAGAGAAGTACACTTTATGAGTGGCTTAAACCTGGGTACAGGCCAGGCGTGGTGGCTCAAGTCTGAAATCCCAGCACTCTGGGAGGCTGAGGCGGGTAGATCACTTGAGGTCAGGAGTTCAAGACCAGTTTGGCCCACATGGTGAAACAGTATCTCTACTAAAAATACAAAAATTAGCCAGGCGTGATGGCGTGCGCCTGTAATCCCAGTTACTTGGGAGGCTGAGGCATAAGAATTGCTTGAACCCGGGAGGCGGAGGTTGCAGTGAACCAAAATCATGCCACTGTGTTCCAGCCTGGGAGACAGCGCGAGACAATGTCTCAAAAAAACAAAAACAAAACCAAAAACAAACGAAGGGTACATCTTTCCTTGGTTCCTGGAGTGAATTCCAAGCACCAATAAAACTAACATTGGTAACTTTTGGTTTCTCTATTTTGGCCTCCATATTCATTTCAGTTCTGTTTTTGTTTCTGCACACAGCCAATAAGGCATTGCCCCTTGTGGCAGGAATGATTAGGGATTTGGTTTTATGGTCTAATCATTTGGTGATCTCTGTAAAAGGATGATACACCTCTATTTTTTTTTTGGGTAAGAGAAGACAGAGAATCTGACTTATTAGTCTTTCTTGTTTATTTCTCTTATTGTCAATTCTGAGACCAAATCAATTAAGATTTTTGTGCCCTCCAGGAAAGAAAATAGTTCTTTATTACTGGACTGATGAATTTTTATGGTTCTGTGTTTACTCTTGACTTATAGCTCAAATTATAAGTAGAACTTGTAAGTAGAACTGAAGCTATTGTGTTTCTTATCTGTCTGTGTGTTCATGTGTCTGTAATACAGAAAAGCATTTATCTCATTTTGTGAGTATGAAGTGTCTTCCTTCCTATTTCTGTAAGGCATTCATAAATTATATTATCTCTTAAAGGTGCCCTGTTCTAATTAGCTTAGAGAGACAATAAGTGCTTATATAAAATATTTCTAAAATTCCTAGATAATAAATAATTTTAACTTATACTATTTTAAATATGCTATACTGAAAATATTCTACTTATAATTTTGAGAATGTGAATTCATATAATTAGGATAAATCTTTAGCAAATGAGACTAACTCAATAATTCCAGTTATTAAGAAAACCCAAAAGCCAGGTATGATGATGTGTAGCTATAATGCTAGCTACTTGGGAGGCTGAGGCAGGAGGATTATCGCTTAAGCCCAGAAGTTAGAGACCAGCTTGAGCAAAATATTGAGACCCTGTCTCAAAACATACATATAAACAAAGGAAAAAAAAACAAACCCCAAACTTAAATAACAATAATAAAAAAAACCCAGCCATGTTCTTTCTCTTATTTACATCAATCTTAAGTATAACACAAGTATACATTTTATTTCACTTGGGTTTTTCCTAAACTTCTATAGGCTTATTTATCAAATAAGCTCACATTCTTCCTATATAATATTTAAGATTATAAAAAAGTATAAAACTGTGATCAACAAAATCAAATAATTATTCTGAAAACCTTACAATGTTAATAGTTATTATGTTTTATAATATGTCAGTTTCAAAATAATTTAAGATTTTTACTTACTTAAAATCTGGAGCTGATATTAAATTTAATTAATAAATCATCATCAGATACCTAATTTCTAAGATAGGATATTAGAGCATTTATTATTAAGCATCATTTTAAGTTATTAACTTTTTAAAAAGAATATAGTTATTAACTATATAGAAATTAAAACTATATAGTTAATAACTATGTACTTTTTAAGGTGAACATACTTTGGAGAGGTTGTGTCTTTGGGTCATGTTAATGAATGTGTTGATTCATCTTTGCTACGCTAAGGTGTAAAAGGGATGTGTCTGGCAGTAGAAAGTTGTGTTCTTTGTGTTTATGAGCTTTGCTAGTCTGCTAAAACGGTTACATATTATCTCTCAACTATCCAAGCTCCTTAGTTTTCTCTATGACATAGATATTAGTTATTTTCTTAAACATCATAATCAATATGGGTAGATGCAATTATATAGGAAGCAATAATGACAGAGAAGTATAACTATATGTGTTCTTTTGTTTTTCAAGGAAAAATAATATTTTTTTCTTAAAGCCCAGTTCTCAGAATTTTTGGTCTCAAGACCCCTTTACATATTCTTAAATGAAAATTCATTAAGGATCCCTAAGAGTTTCTGTTTATGCGAGCTATAGCTATGGATATTTACTATATTAGAAATTAAAATTAAGAAATAAAAAAATTGGTTCATTTGAAAATAGCAACAATAAAGCCATTTCATGTTAACATAAGTAACTTCTTTTTTTTTTTTTTTAGATGGAGTCTCGCTCTCTCTCGCCCAGGCTGGAGTGCAGTGACGCGATCTCGGCTCACTGCAAGCTCCGCCTCCCAGGTTCACGCCATTCTCCTGCCTCAGCCTCGCAAGTAGCTGGGACTACAGGCACCCGCCACCTCGCCTGGCTAATTTTTTTGTATTTTTAGTAGAGACGGGGTTTCACTGTGTTAGCCAGGATGGTCTCGATTTCCTGACCTCGTGATCCACCCACCTCGACCTCCCATAGTGCTTGGATTACAGGCGTGAGCCACCGCACCCGGCATTTTTCGTTTTTTTTAAGACCGAGGCTCGCTCTTGTTGCCCAGGCTGGAGCGCAATGGCATGATCTCAGGTCACCACAACCTGTCTCCTGGATTCAAGTGGTTCTCCTGCCTCAGCGTCCTGGGTAGTTGGGATTACAGGCACCTGCCACCACACCCAGCTAATTTTTGTACTTTTAGTAGAGATGGGGTTTCCCCATGTTGGCCAGGCTGATCTTGAACTCCTAACTTCAGGTGATCCGCCTGCCTCAGCCTCCCAAAGTGCTGGGATTACAGGCGTGAGCCATACGCCCAGCCCAGTAACTTATTTTCAATGCATTGTTTCATAATTTTGAAAATCTCTTTAACCTCGGGTTACCAGAAGTCAGATTCTCACATCTGGTTCATTCAATCTGATGAGATATCACACATCATTTAGCTGCTGGAAGAACTCAAGCATACACTCATGAGAAAAGGAAAGAGAATGAGAGACGTGGAATAAAAAAGGCAAACTGGGTGGGCGCGGTGGCCCACGCCTGTAATCCCGGCACTTTGGGAGGCCGAGGTAGGCGGGTCATAAGGTCAGGAGATCGAGACCATCCTGGCTAACACGGTAAAACCCTGTCTTTACTAAAAATACAAAAACAAAAAATCAGCCGGGCGTGGTGGTGGGCGCCTGTAGTCCCAGCTACTCGGGAGGCTGAGGCAGGAGAATGGCGGGAACCCGGGAGGCGGAGTTTGCAGTGAGCCGAGATCGCACCACTGCACTCCAGCCTGGGTGACAGAGAGAGACTCTGTCTCAAAACAAAACAAAAAAAAAACAAAGCAAATACCGTCTTAATATTATTATGAAAATAGTGTTGACCTTGCACGTCCTCTTAAAAGGTCTCAAGGACCCTTACGGGTTTGAAGACTACTCTTTGTTCTAAAGTGTCAGTTTGTTCCAGAATATAAAAGAGCATAATAAAGGACAAACTTTCATTAGATTGTATTTGCCTTGGTTTCTAGTAACTGTGTTTGAAATGAAGCTGAGAAACATATTAAAATTTTATTGAGTTTGCTAAGTTTTGATGTGCTTATTTCTTTGGTACTGATTAATGCCTGTCCTACAATAAGAAAGGTTATTCTTTTTGCGCAATTTGCCTTTTTGTGCTTTCTGTTTATCTTTATTTAAAGAAATAAAAAAGTGAAGAACAAAGTTTCCTCATTTATAAACTGAGCCAAGGTTATTTGCAATCATGTTACCTTCTATGTTCATTTTCAAATCTTTTATTGTTGTTTTGAAAAATTAGGCAACCAAGTATGGTTTCTCAGGTCTTCATCAAGTGCCCCATCCGTTTTTAATAACTCTTTTGATTTTGCCTTTTAAAGATCAGACAAAAATTTAGGAAAAAATGTTCTTTTCTTACCAAAACTCATCTTAAAAATTTCCTAGAGGGCCTCTAGAAAATCCCAGATTTGTTTTCATCCTATACAAAGAAATGCTGGGAATAATTAGATTTGTTTGAAGTTTCATGAGAGGAGCTGCCATATCTGAGAAGAGATACTCAGTCTGTCCTAGGTTAGATTCTTATAGGTAAACTGTTATTAATATAAATATTTCAGAAATTGTTTGCTTTATGGGAAGTTCCTGGTAATTTGACAATGCCCTTGCTGTTTTACCCTCAGAGGAAACAGTGATCAAAAACTTCTAGGCTGGCGTGGTGGTTCACGCCTATCATCCCAGCACTTTGGGAGGCCGAGGCAAGAGGACTGCTTGAGCCCAGGAATTCAAGGCTGCAGTGAACTATGATGGCACTACTGCACTGTCCCCTGGGTGACAGAGTGAGACTCTGTCTCAAAAAACAAAATAAAACAAAAACCTCAAAACATAAAAAAACCATACTATGAAATACTTACATATGTACCTCAAAAGAGAATGTTACTTATCCTCTATTCTGGTATTATTGGTTATAGAAGTAAATTAAGCACAGCTCTCAAGTATTTGCCATCCACAGAGAATTTCTGTTTCACTCTTATGCTTGCCTGAAGGCTCTGCTACAAGCTATAGTCAATAGTTTATGCCCAAAACAGAGACAGATTCAGAACATTAGGGAAAAGGAGTGTAACAGGCACTTTAACATTGATATTGAGATATCAAACAATAACCTCTTGAGTATAGGCTTTTGAGGTGATACAGCTTAGATAACTTTTATATAGTACCGAAGCAGATGGCTTCAGGAAAGCAGGCTGCTAACTCAACATTTAGCAGGACAAGAATGATGTAGGACCAAGTGAAATATTAAAAGAAATTTTTTTGGTGCGTTTGTTTGGAATATTGTTGATTAGTTTTGTTTGTTTGTTTGTTTGTTTGGTTTGGTTTTTTGAGACAGAGTCTTTCTCTGTCACCCATGCTGGAGTGCAGTGGTGCGATCTTGGCTCACTGCAACCTCCACCTCCCAGGTTCAAGCAGCTCTTGTCCCTCAGCCTCCCACGAAGCTGGGATTACAGGCATGTGTTACTATGCCCAGCTAATTTTTGTATTTTTAGTAGAGGTGGGGTTTTGCCATGTTGGCCAGGCTGGTCTTGAACTCCTGGCCTCAAGCAATCTGCCCACCTTGGGCTCCCAAAGTGCTGGGATTACAGGCATGAGCCAATGTGCCCAGCCAATTACTTTTAACTATTCTAAGGCTGCATGGCTCTAGACTTACAAAACAAATCAAGGAGCCTACATGGTTAATTAACACTTTTATTGCTAAATAATTGGGCAAATCTCGTGAAACCGGCCTTTTTTGTGATCAGTTATCTCTGTGATTACTTTGATCATAGGCGGTGGTGGAGACACTACTAGCAAAAATTAAGAGACTCAGAAACGAACAAAAAAGGTCACTGTGTCCAGTTTAGTGCATCCTTCAGGATGACACCTTTCATTATCTTTGAGTTATTTAATAATTCTGTAGGTCAAGGAAAACTTATAGTAATGCATATGATTCTTTAGTTTTCATGGCAAACGCAGATACTGTTTATTGAACAAACTTTCAGTGTTTTGTAAAATTGAAACTCTTTGAAAAGGGTATGTAGGGCAGGGTGAGGTGAAGGAGGGGAGAAATATTTAGGGAAGTAACTACAGAAAAATCATTTCTCCTTGGTTGGGAAGAAGGTACTGGTCTATGAGTCCAATAAGCAGCAGGGTCCCCTCCACACTGTTCAGCAGGCAGTATGTTGGGGAAGTGGTCAGACTTTAGAAGGGATGGCTGTGAAATACACCCAAGGAGGCTAGCTGCCCTGAGGTTTCCAGCCTCTACTTGACCTTAGTGCTCCTAGCATGGCCCAAAGGAGCAAAGACTTGAGACCTAATGGTACTACAAGAATACTCTAGATGTATTCAGTGCAGACCAGTGACCAGGTGTGTCTCCCTGATGCTTTGGTGCTGCTTAAGTACCTTCAGGTTCCTTGGCATAATTCTTGGAGATAGTAAGCTCCAGTTGTGGCTTAATAAAATTTCCCACGAGTCCTGTAACATAGGCACTTAAAGTACAATTTAAATGGAAGTAAATACTTTTCTTGCATACCTGTGGTTTTGCACTTAATATTCATGCCTACTACATAGTGCTTCTGAATTTTTCCTTGATTTCCCTGTCTTTTTAGTAACTGGTTTTCAGGCTTAGCTCCTGGGCTGAAGCAGATGTTCCATCTTTTATTATTTTCTTTCTGCTATGGAGGTACCCTAAATTCTTTTTGGAATTACAACTTGTTGGCTGGCAGGAATTTGCTGCATTTATGTTTTATCTCTTTCTTCCTGGTTCCTCTATCATCTCATTCCCACTCAAGGAGGTAGGAAGGGACAATTAGCAGCTCCTAAGGAACACTGGGGGATGCCCAGTTCCTAAAATTTCTTTCCTAGTAAATTAAAGGTTTAGTGTAAGTATCTTATTACACAGAGAGTAAAATAAATAAAACCAATATGCTTAACTATATTGGCTTTGTTTACTGGTGAGTAGATCCCTGGCATAACTGACATCTTTGTTAGCACTAACAAAGAAGGTTAGGTTGAGAAGTGTTCTGTCCTTACCACAACTGAGCCACAGTTGCCAAGCCTATACATGCTATAAGCTTGTTACTTCTCCAGAAGTACTAGAAAAGATAAACGTTAGTTCTGCCAAATAGGTATTATCGCACAATTAGGTTAATCAGAAACTAAGAGAAATTATACAAGACACAAGCCCTGGAAATAACAAATTTAACATTTAAATAGACCTGACTTCATGGTTTGCTCTCGTAATACTGAAAGTACCACAGGCAGTTTGACGGTAATGAAAACGGACACGTTGAAAATTATTTCTTTCAGCTGTGCTACAGTGCAGATCTCAGCCCCTAGCCTTTGTCAGGAGAGCTCTGCGGCAATTTGCTCTACCTGGGGCTAAAGACTCTGGGAGACTTTGAGGGAACACTAATCCAGCAATTTGTCTGCTATAAGAACACCTACCCACACTTCAACACTTTCACTTCTGGATGTAATGTCAGATTTTTTTCTTCTAAACTTTTTAGCATCTGCAGTGCTATTCTGAAAGGCTCTAATACTAAAGTTTGTGAATGGAAGGCAGGCATTCTTCTGTTCAGGTTGCTAAGTTCTGACATTTGTTCTCTGAGCCAACAGAGTTCACTGTCCAAAGAGTCAGTTTATAAATTTAGGCAGTTTTATAGCTACAAGAGGACAGAGATCAAGAACAATCATATATATAATATCTAGTTTAAAATAAATCAAACTCTTAGGAAATATGAATTTTAGTAAAAATTGCTATGATGGTATTTTTGTAATTTTTCAGTTCAGTCATTAATGTGAGAGAAAACATGGAAAAGGATTATCAGCTGGCAAAACATTTTATGCTGAAATATCTTTGAGCCAAAAATTAAGGTTGATTATTTTGTAAAGAATATTTTACTTTTCTAACATTATTCAGTGGACCCAATAGTCATTGTAAACTAACACATTTCTTTT
>NW_012116265.1:27275832-27293653 GCF_000951035.1 Colobus angolensis palliatus
GGCTTGAGCCACTGTGCCTTGCCATATTTTCATTATTATTATTATTATTATTATTATTATTATTATTTTGTAAAGAGGAGCCAAATGAATGCCTAATCCTCCCTTTCTTCCTTGTGGGGAAGGGGAGCTAAGCATTCTTGGTAGATTTGGAATATATGGTGGGTGAATTGGTTGGCTCCTGGGCAGTCATGTTTAAATTTGAGTAGAAAGAAGGATCTTAGAGCTTTACCCTGGTAGTAAATATGTATAAAGAATGTCCTAATGTAGTATAATAGAGTGAGAAACAAGTCAGAAGTTTCCAGGGGAATAGCAAAACCATTCTGCAAGTTGTGGGATTCTCCTGGTTGCTTCTGAGGGTAAGCTCCCTAACCTACCCACATTGTATCCCTTTTAGAGAGACCAGTAATTTCTGAAGCCCCATGGATTTTCAGCTTTGTGGGAGCCTGGTTATGAATATCAGATGCCTACCAGACCACAGTTAGTCGACCATATGCAAGAACATTACAGCAGATACATTTTTACAGGCCCTATCTTTCATACCTTTTCCCCCATGGATACACCCCCTGATGTGATGATGACATCAGCACGACTGATACCCTCATTCAAGGCATTGAGTAAGTCATCTGGGCTGGAAAAAAATAAAGACAAAGAAATTAACACACGAGGAAAAGATTTTAGATATAGTGCCAACTTAAAACTATACCGCCTTATTCACTAATAGGCATTAACATGAGTACAGCACTATATTCTGTATGAAGTGGGAATCAAAAGGGTCTCTGCCTAACAGGAGCATTAAGTCTTATTATGGAGAAAGGACCTTGTACATGCTGAAGTAGTGGCTACTGGCGATTTCACAGGGCTTTTTGTTCTAACAAGCCACTATAATGAAAGGAGACAATGAGATGTTGGAGGATGTCTAACTATCCTGGTTTGCCTAGGAATATTCCTGTTTTAGTACTAAAGTCAGATGTCCTAGGAATCCAAGGCAAGCCAGGACAATTGGTTACCCGAGGTGTTGGAAAGATCCCAGAGGGAATGTCTTAAGTGAGGCCCTGAGAAATGAGTTGGATTCTGAGAAGTGGAAAGGAAAGGAATGAGAAAGAGCTTTGTAAGCAAGAGGATCTGTACCAGCAAAGGCTTGGAATAATGGTTAAGCCTGTGCTATTTCTAGGTCACTGTGGAAAATAGCCTGCTTAGAGTGAAGGACTTGAGTGGGAATGACTGGGATAGGTAGGATGGGAGGACATGATTTTGAAGAACCCTCAAGCTGATGAATTTGGAGTTTATCTAATAGGAAATGGAGGAGCGAGGATCCCTAGAAATAGGAAAAGCCAGTAGGTATTCATAATGTTGGGAAGAGAAAAAGTAGGGGAAAAAGGACAAGGAAAGCAGAGATGGGATGAACTACTTATATGGGGTATGAATACAGGATGAATATTAGGAATGGAAGTGAGGCAGGTTCCTGACTGTCACTTGAAAAGGCAAGTACAACAGGCTCTTTGATGGTGCAGGTTGAAGGTCTGGGGAGAAGAGATGAAAACAGGGGTCTTATCGTTGGATATCAGAACAGTTGAAAAGTCCTAACTGGAGATTGATCAAGTGAGAATAAACAAAATGCCAAGAATCAAGACTTATGGAGGGACAGGATAATTGGGAGTAGTTGAAAGGGATTGTTTAGTTACTACTTTAAATCCATACAAATCTACAGGGCAATGTGACCTGTGATTGGCATTTCCCTTCAATTGATGCAGTACAGAAAAGATACTTTTTGAGGACTGTGTATCTAGCCATATCCTTGTTTTCTGAAAAATTCTTACCTATTTATACCGCCTGACTCTTCCTTTCCCTTTCTTCCCAATGGACATCTAATGAGAACAACTAAAATGGGAGTGACTCTGGCTTCTGATTTTTTGCTTCTTGCCTTTCGTCCCCCTTGAGGCCCAGCTGTATTCTTGCTCGTGGGTTCTATGAGATAACCTTGTATCCTTACATAAATATCTCCTTTGCTTGAGCTGGCTTCAGCAGGTTTTTGTTAACTTCAAACCAAATTATTTCTCAACGAGACAGCATATGTTCTCACAAATATCTCATGATAGTGAAGTTTATTCATGCCCCCTTACCTTAATTTGATGAGAGAGGAAGAAGGAAAGTTAGTGACTCTAGATAGCATGATTTGTAACTAGAATATAATTTCTATTTTTATCCAGGTGTAACAGAGGTAGGGAGAACTTGAGACCTACCAGAGACACAACCTTCACAGACTCTATAAGAGATAAGCTAGTCAGGAGGTGGCATAGCACAGAGATAAAGAATGTGAACTCTGGAGTCAGATTGCCTGAGTGGAAATCCTAGCACCACTACTTGCTAGATGTTTAACCACGCACAAGTTGCTTAACTTCTCTTTGCCTTAGTTTTTCATTTGTAAAGTAACCATAATAGGGTTGTTATGAGGATTAAAATATATCCTATTAAAACATATAAAACACTTGGAATAGTACCTGGAACAAACTAGGTTTTCAAGGAAGGCATTTGTCATTCTACTGCTGCTATGCTAACAAGTTAGTCACACAAACATACCTAACAAACTAGCAAAGTTCAACTACAGTATGCTTGGGATTTTTATTCTGGAAAATACTCATGAGTAACACACAAGAAAATCATAGACTGGGACTTAAATACATTTACAGAGCTAAACATGAAAGGTCCAAATGGCAAGGTAGGCCTGGTTCCAACCTGAATAGCTTCATCTACTATGAAGTTCTCTTACAGGGTCTGGGTAAAATTCTCCTTTTCCTCTAGCACTGGCCTGTCCACAAGCTCTGGCTCTGGGAAGCAAGCTCCCAAGGAGAAGGGCCAAAAGTAAAAGTTTGAAAAATGGCTCATATAAGGTTCAGCCTACCAATACAGAGACCCTTTAAAGTCATCGGTCAGTCATTGTGTATGCAGCCAAAAAAGTGCCCAGGTACTAACTGAAGGTAGAATCTATGTGTAAAACATGAAAGACTTAAAAAAAAAATCCCCGACATAAATTTTAAACTTAACTAGTTGGGCAAACATCTCAGAATTATTTTGAATAATGTGTGTACTTAAAGTATTCTTGACCTATGTATTTTGAACAGATTTCTCATCAGTCCTTTTCATTTTGATTTAGGAAAAAAGACAGCAAATTATTCTGTTGTATTGAAATACTATACAATATGCATGTGATGGGTTCCTGATGCCCAGAGTTCTGGGCTCCTTGCCTTGCTGGATCATATTATCATTATGCTAAGCCAATGGTTTCTCATTTACTATGGAATAAATGGAAAAAACATCCCAAACACAGCATCACATGGAATGTGGTTCAAAATACTGACTGGGTAATGAATACTATCAACAAATACAATTTTATGTTAGTAGAAAAAGATATTTGCTAATTTTACAAAACTTGTAATATATAACTTACAACATGTTGATTCTATAGAATTATTGTAAAGCTACTGTAAACAAAGCAGCAGTGAGATGTACATCGTCATGGTATTAATCTTTGTAGGGGGATAAAGGTTCTGGGACAGCCTAGCTGATTACTACAAATAGCACTTTTCAATGCTTTTTCGTACCTTTTTTTTTTTTTTTGAGATGGAGTTTTGCTCTTGTCGCCCAGACTGGAGTACGATGGCATGATCTCGGCTCACTGCAACCTCCGCCTCCTGGGTTCAAGCAATTCTCCTGCCTCAGCCTCCCAAGGAGCTGGGAATACAGGCGCCTGCCACTATGCCTGGCTAATTTTTGTATTTTTAGTAGAGACAGGGTTTCACCATATTGGCCAGGCTGGTCTTGAACTCCTGACCTCAGGTGATTGGCTTGCCTTGGCCTCCCAAAGTGCTGGGATTACAGGTGTAAGCCACCGTGCCAGCCTTACTCATTATTTTTGTATTATCTGGGAAACAATGTTTTTTCCCTATTTTGTAAAACCTCAGAGACATCAACTCTCCACATGAAATTTTCTAATTTGCAGAAATCAACTAAAAGGGATTTTGTTCTAAATCTTAAGTGAAATTTATGATGTTTCAAAGAATATGCTCAATGATACT
The DNA here is from genome assembly GCF_000951035.1 of Colobus angolensis palliatus. Classification (NCBI taxonomy): domain Eukaryota; kingdom Metazoa; phylum Chordata; class Mammalia; order Primates; family Cercopithecidae; genus Colobus; species Colobus angolensis. The sequence continues at coordinate 27,279,906 of NW_012116265.1, forward strand.
TTGTACTCTGTGGGTAGTACATTCACAAAATCATTCAATCTCAAAGTTGTAAATGTCATCTTGTCCATTATCACTGCTGGGCCAGTTATTTGGGTCCTGCCATACTCTATCCCCCTCTGTCACTCTCTCTTACTCTCCTTTCTGTTGTACGCTTCTGGTGTTTGGAGATTTGGTCAGATACCCTGCCTTACTAGAGAGACAGGTACCAATGTATGACAACAGCCAGGGGATCTATAACTTCATTTATGTGGCATGCTATAATCTCTCAATAAATCTGTATGCTAGACTGAATAGGTATTACTATGCTCATTTTAAGAAAAGGCAAGTGATATTCAGAGAGGCAAAGTGTAGACAGAGCAGTAAGTGGCAGAGCCAGGACTACAAACTCTGGCTTCTTATTAAATGCTTGTTCCACTCCCTGCCCAATCAGAAGTGATTGTGTAGTTTTTTAAAGGCATGTAATATACCATAAAAGGAAGAGTCTAATGAGAATGGACTCTTGTCCAAAAACATCAGAAAGAGAGGATGCTGGTCAAGTGCAGTGGCACACCTGTAGTCTCAGCTACCTGGGAGGCTGAGGTGAGAGGACTGCTTGAGCCCTGTAGTTCAAGACTGCAGTGAGCTATTATTGCGTCTGTGACTAGCCACTGCATTCTAGCCTGGGTGATGTAGTGAGACCTAGTCTCTCTCTCTCTCTCTTTTTTTTTTTTGAGATGGAGGAGTCTTGCTTTGTTGACCAGGCTGGAGTGGAGTGGCACGATCTCGGCTCACTGCAACCTCTGCCTCCTGAGTTCAAGCAATTCTCCTGTCTCAGCTTCTCAAGCAGCTGGGATTACAGATGCCTGCCACCATGCCTGGCTAATGTTTTGTAGTTTTAGTAGAGATGGGTTTCACCATGCTCGCCAGGCTAGTCTTGAAATCCTGACCTCAAGTGATCTGCCCACTTTGGCCTCCCAAAGTGCTGGGATTACAGGCGTGAGCCACCGTGCCCAGCCCTAGACCTAGTCTCCTAAAAAACAAAAACAAAACAAAACAAAAAAGGGACAGGATGCTATGGCATGAGGTATGGATTTGTCTGGGGTAACCAGCAGAAAACCGCATGTGTGAACATTTTACTATCGCTCTGTGGAATGAAATGAACATGATTCAGAATCTCTCATGTTCAGATGGTTATTTTGGTTAACCATAGCTTAAGGGCCTATTCACATCATAAATTTGCTTTCTTTTTTGTGATTCATGCTATATTTTAAATTATAAAACATTTCCAACGTAATAGTATAACCAATACCCATGCATCCATCGCTCAGATTTGACAAATGCTAATATTTTCCAATATTTACTTCATATTCCTTCCCCCAGACTCTATTTTTAACAAATAAAAACTGAGTTTGCTTTCTAAAACTCAAAGATTACTCTGAAGAGTGATAAGAGGAAATAGGTAACAAGGGTTATAATCATGAATAATAGAGAGAAAACAGTTCATGATTTTCTCAGTTTTCTTACATAAAGCAAGCAGGGTGTCTTAATTTTCTCAAGGATAGGAGGCTAAAACTACAAAACATTATAATCTGACCTTATATTTTAAGACAGAACTTCCTGCATTTAATATCAATTAATATCCAAGAAATAAAATTAATGACAATACTAATGTTTTTAAAAAATAATACATTTTCACACCTACGTGTTAATCTCACAACTCTGTGAGGAAGGCAGGACAAAAGAGGGCACTGAAGTTCACATAGGCAATGGTAGGTTCAAAGTCATCTTATGTTTTTTCTACTCTTCTTCTAAATATAGTAATATTTGCATTATGAAAGACACTTTGTTACACATAAAACACCTTCAGATAAAAGCTATTTATCGGCATTTATCTAAATATATAAATCTCATTTGTTTATACCAAATACTGATAGAAACAAAATTTGTACTTCTAAAATCTGGCTTATTCTCACCACTGCCACTAGAGGGGCTATTGGATTAAGCAGATTAAGTTTTCTAGGTATGTATCAGTAGTTTCCCTTTTCTCAAAGAGTGGCATACCTTGAAGGGATATCATGATATCACTTAAATCTGTCTTCATTAACAACTGCAGTTTTAACTTAATTTGGATGGTGCTTAGCCATTCCTTTAAAGATAAATCTTTTTTTTTTTTTCTTTTTTTGAGACAGGGTGTCACTCTATTACCCAGGCTGGAGTGCAGTGGTATGATCATGGCTCACTGCAGCCTCTACATACCAGGCTCAAGTGATCCTCCCACTTCAGCCTCCTGAGTAGCTGGGACCACAAGAGTGCGCCACCACACCTGGATAATATTTTTTGTGTATTTTGTAGACAGGGTTTCACCATGTCGCCCAGGCTGGTCTTGAACTCCTGGGCTCAAGAGATCTGCCTGCCTCAGTCTCCAAAAGTGCTGGGATTACAGCCACTGCACCTGGCCTAAAAAAAAATATTATTATTTTTATGTTTTAAGACAGAGTCAGCCGGGTGCAGTGGCTCACGCCTGTAATCCTAGCACTTTGGGAGGCCGAGGCAAGTGGATCACGAGGTCAGGAGATTGGGACCATCCTGGCTAACACAGTAAAACCCTGTCTCTACTAAAAATACAAACAATTAGTTGGGCATGGTGGTGGGCACCTGTAGTCCCAGCTACTCGGGAGGCTGAGACAGGAGAATGGTGTGAACCCGGGAGGTGGAGCTTGTATTCAGCAGAGATGGTGCTACTGCACTCTAGCCTGGGCAACAGTATGGGACTCCTAATAAAAACGAAAACAAAAACAACAACAACAACAAAAACACAACAACAAAAAGACAGAGTCTCGCTCTGTCACTCAGGCTGGAGTGCATGGCGCTATCTCTGCTCACTGCAACCTCTGCCTCCCAGCTTTAAGTGATTCCTGTGCCTCAGTCACCCAAGTAGCTGGGATTACAAGTGTGTGCCACCATGCTTGGCAAATTTTTGTATTTTTACTAGAGTTTCGCCATGTTGGCCAGGCTGGTCTTGAATTCCTGGCCTCCCAAAGTGCTGGGATTACAGGCATGAGCCACTGCGCCTAGCCAAAAATAATTCTAATACTAACATGAATGTTGATTTACTAACACTTCCCATTCATTTTCATTTGAATTATTAAGTACCTAACCATTGTTCTCTTACAGTACCAATATTACATGAAAGCATTCTACAAGACAATTGCTTTAATGCTAAGAATGTATGTACTAGGCAACAGAAGATAAAGCCATTAATTGAAGGCCTGAGTGTCACAAAGTCTAGAATCCTGTTTTAGCTCTACTGCTAACTACTTAGATGATCCTGAAAAACTAGTATCATTTTCTGGGGGAAGGGGGTATTATTCTCCTTATCTACAAAATAAGGACATTTGGAGTATGTCTTTTTCATCTTTAACATTCACTGATTCTAAGAATTTGTGGTTGGTTGGGATCCAGATCAAGGGCAAAGCTATAATTTTTTTTATGTTGACCCAGAAGTCTGGATTCTACTTTAAAACATATTAAGACTGCCCTATCCTTTAAAGGCTGGGAAAGTCCAGCCTTCACAACAAAACTGTCCAGGAAGCACAGAGGCTTGGACTGTTTATTTCTTGTACTTTAATAGAACACTAGCAGCTTGCCATTTAGTACTTTGTTAATTCAGGAATTGACAGCTTTCTTCCTTTTGCCACTCATGATCCTCTTTTCCAATGTAACTCCATTCTCACCAGGCCCAAAGTACCCTAGCAGCTTCCAGAACCCTTAGGGTGAATAGAACTTCCAGTAGGGAGAAGAAAATACCAGCAACCTAAGTAACAACCAACTGAAAAGTGGAAGAATGAGCATAATATTTAGGATATCCCCTTGAGAAATAAAACTTCTGGGGCAACAGATAATTTTAATAACAATAATAAGTAATTAAAACACTAATACAGATTTAATTATGACATTAAAACTGTGTTCTGGAACAAAATATGTGATTTTCAAATTTTAAGATTTAGTAGATGAAGGTAAGTACAGTCCTTGTCAAAAATTTGGTTAGTTGCTTGGAAGATCAAGTGGTAGAAATATCTCCAAGGACTGTGCAAAAGTACAAAAGATAGAAATCATGCAGAAAATAAGAAGACAGAGCAAGAGACTGACATATTACCAACAGGAATTCCATAAGGAAATAAAAGAAGAGATGGGGGGGAAAAGAGGAAAGTTTCATTTATTTGAGAAGAGTTGGACTTGGAAATTGAAAAGGTTCACTAAGTTCCAGGCAAGATTGATTAAAAAAAAAGAAAAAAAAAAGAAAAACAAAAACATAAACCTAAACATGTCCCGGTACAATTTTGGAATTTCAAAGGTAAACAGAAAAGCTTACAAGCTGCCAAATATTTAATAGGAAGACTGGGTTACTAACAAAGGAAAAAGTAATACTGGCTTTGGACTTCTTACCTACAATACCCAAAACTAGCAAATAGTAAATTAACACCAACATATCTCTTCAAGGCATACAACCCTCATATCCTACATCCAGTCATTCACCAATCAAAATGGAAGAATGACACTTGTTAAAATGCAAAGATTCAGATGACAAATCACCAAGTAATGTTCTGGAAAAATGACTGTAAATGAAAAAATGATTCAGAACATAGGCTTCAAGGCAGGGGAAGTTGGAGGAGAGGAAACAGTAGTGAAATACACAAACATACACACTCTTTTATATAAAATAGAGCCGGGCGTGGTGTCTCACATCTGAAATCCCAGCACTTTGGGAGGCTGAGGCAGGTAGATTGCTTGAAGTCAGGAGTTCGAGACCAGCCTGCCCAACATGGTGAAACCCTGTCTCTACTAAAAATATAAAAATTAGCTGAGCATAGTGGCAGGTGCCTGTAATCCTAGTTACTCAGGACGCTGATGCAGGAGGATCACTTGAACCCAGGAGGTGGAGGTTGCAGGGAGCTGAGATTACACCATTGCAGTCCAGCCTGGGTGACAGAGTAAGACTCTGTCAAAAAAAAAAAAAAAGAAAAAGAAAGAAAGAAAGAGAGAGAAAGGAAAGATAAAGAGGAAAAAAGAAAGAGAAAGAAAAGAAAAAGAAGAAAGAAAGAGAAAGGAAAGAGAAAAAAAGAAGGAAAAAGAAAGAAAAGAAAAAAGAAAGAAAGAAAATAACAGCTAGGGCAAAAAGTCACCAGGCAAATGTAAATAAGCAAAAAAGCAGGAGTAGTAATATTAATGTCAAAACGGGATTTGATGTTAAAAAAACTTAAAAGGACAAAGAGAGGCAACAAATTGTGATAAAAGAAACTTTGTAAAGATGACATAGCAGTATACAACTCTCTCACAAAACAGGGTCTCATTTCATCCAGGCTTCCTGATTGCCCCACCAAATTCCTGCACATTGTAGGCACTCAGTAAATGAGCTGAACCTGATTTCAAGTCAGTTTATCTACAGTAGCTTTGGGAGTAAATACTGTTTAGTTACTCAATTATAATGATATCATAGGCTAATAATATTCTCTGGGGATAAAAAAAAGATACTGCTAAACATATAATCATAAATAGTACTTTGAGAAGGGATTAAGGTGAAACAATTGTGTATTCAAATATCACATAAAAGAGGAAGCCAACTTATTTGGCATTGCTTGGAGGGCAGAATTAGGGCTAACAGATGAAAGAAACAGGAAGAAAGACTGGCTCAGTGTAATGGGAAAACATCCTTACTTTAACATAACCGCCATCGAACAATAGAACGTGCTATCTCATGAGGCAGTAGAGATCTTTCTCACTAAAAGAATTCAAACAAAAACCTAATGGCTAAGTTGTTCAGATTTTCCTCAACATCTCCACTGGGTGAAAGTTTGGACTAGCTAACATCAGAATAAGATATTATGATTCTATGGAAATACTGAAAGTTACATAAACACAATGACTATTTTCTTTTCACACATAAACTGAAAGCACAGAGGGAAACACCGACCTGAGTGTTGCAATTTGATACTCGTCTTGTAGATAATACTCTTCTCCCTTTCCTTTTTGAACATAAGAGACATTTGCCTATTTGACTTGAGTGAAATGAGTAACTGTGTATTTTCTTCCTAAAGCCATGACATTCATCTTCTACTTGGAAGAAGGCTACCAATGTTAATAGCACTCTCTGTAGAGTTCTAACTTGATCACATGTCAAAGAACCACATACTTAATAGAAAGGTAGAAAAAGAGAAAGGAGAAGCATGTTTCAAAATAAATATGTCAGAGAATGAATGTAGCTTTCTCAAAACTGGAGGTACTCATCAGTTTCTGTGAAGAAAGAATATATTCAGAGGGTATGACATCTTTTGAACACTTTATCTTTTCAGATTTCAATCTCATTGCTTTGGGGGCTCAATTCCAAAGCAACTTAAAAAGGTTAAGACTTTTTTGCTTTTTAAAATTTACATCTGCCTCAAATTACTATAATCTTGATTCTGGCATAAAATTATTTTTCCTTTATCATGAAGATACATGGTAAAGGCTCTGTCTTGGTTTTGAATTTTATAGCATTTACCCAAGTTCAGGATTTATGAATTTCAGAAAGAGTATTCAGAATGCAAATACATTTCTATTTAAAAATATTTAATATAAACACACAGATGGACAACAGCTGCTAATTAGTTTCCTGTTTCATCTGTTACACCAACTGCAAGCTGCATGATTTTAAGATGAGTGAAGATGACACAGAGAAAAAGTTCTAGGATGTATAGGTTAAAGAATGTTGGCAGTTAATCATACCAAGGTAACAAAAAATAGCTGAGGACATCTATTAATCATATCATAGTTTCTTCAGAGGTCGAAGATAAATTCATTAACTACAAATCTTTTCTGGGTGTCTACTTCACGTATGGAATCAAACTACATACTACACATATAGCCATCATTTCACTCTTTTCCAGTCTCACTGAGTGTTCTGGGACCATGGAGTCATGTAAAGAAAGAAGAAAGCATGGTTCTTGCCTTTAAATTTATAAGCTAGTGCAGAAAACTCATCAGTGAAAGAAGTTAGAAAAATGAGTGAAATAAGCAATGACATTAATATCATCTGTTGAATTCAAATACATTAATTAAAATGAAAAATATATATCATATTTATATGTAATATAAAGAAATGATAAAAAGGGTGAATGGGATAGAATGATCAGAACTGGATTGAGATAATTAGGACAGGCTTTCTGGAAGACATTACTTTTTATGAGTTTGGGGTAGGAAAACAATGTCTAAAGCTACAGTAATACCTAGAGGTTATTCATAGAAGAAACAGAAATGTCAATGCAATAGCAATGCTTAAAGATAAAGGAGGGCAACTCTAACAGCTACATAGAAAGTCTGTCGCTGAGATCGGAAAGAATCTCTCGTCATTAAACACGTTTGTTAGGGTAGAATGTTCTTTGTTAACCAATAGAAAATGAGAAACCTCTGCTGAAAAATGATCAGAAAATAAATATATCCCAGCTTGCCAGGAGTAAAAGAAAAAAAAAAGAAAATAAATCTATTATGTTGACTCAAAAATGAAAACTTTGCATTTTAAGCAGAAAAGGAAGTTCATGCCATAAGGAAAGCAGACAGTTTATAAAAATGACAAGAACCAATTAAATTCAGATCTAAATTATCATTGATTATTAGAAAACTCCTACTTTAAGAACATTAGGTAAGCAATGAAAAATTAGGATATGTTTGGTTCACAAATTGGAAGTTGTAAGGCACTTGGCTTTGCCCAAATAATCACTGTGCTGTTAAGTCTATCTTGATAATTTCTGCTAAATGTGCCAGTTTTATAAGAACCCAGTTTTCTATCTCAGTACCTGTCCTTCTTCTGCTTCTTGCTTTAATATAAAGAGCTAGCTTCACAAATTTGCAGCAGCAAGAGGAGGCAGTTCAGATACAAAACACCAATCCATGACATAGTCAAGTAAGCCCAGGACTGGAGTGGGGCAGGCTTCTGTGATGGCAGTTTTCCAGAAGGGGGAACTCTTTTTAATGATGGGAATTTCCCAGCCCTTCCTTAGGCCTTGAAAGGCCAGAAAGTCCAAGTTGGCAGTTCAGAAGCTATATTGCTGAGCTGTCATAAAGTTGAATACTTATTCAATAGTTAAAATCAGTTTGAGGAATTATATAAACTCAATTAATGCTGAAATTTATTTAAAAAAATTTCCCCAAGTGGATTCTACCTATTTGGATAATGATTACCACTTGTTATATTCAAGAAGTAAATTTGTAAGACCTTTTCAAGCCTGAGAGAGCTGCTCCTCAATTTTTTAAATTAAAAGCCTGCTAAATCTATTTGGAATTTCTCCTGAGATGCTTTTCTTCAGAAATAAAAAACGAACCACCCAGCCACAAAGCTTTACATTGTACATTTTTGGGGGATGTGTCTTAGGAATGCAACTCTACTGTCAGTACCATACTTTCTGGCCTGCTCCTATGGCCAAGGCTTTTGGACTTACTTTGAAGGGGCCCTGTAAGATTCTTTTGGACTGCTGTATAATTGAAAGTTTCTAGGTTTCATGGAAAGAGAGAATGGTATAGGAAAAGATGGCAGGGCTGTTTAATGTATCCCTACTAAGTGCTGTGGATATAGTGTTTACCAACATACACTTTATCCTAGTATTCATGGAGCTTATCTGGTGGGAAAGAAAACAACTCTGGCCCAATCCTCACAAATCCTTTTTCCACCCTGTTTAAGCCATATAAGACAAAAACTTCTCAAAGCAAATTTATCAGGAAACTGAGAAAAAAAGAAAAAAAAAAAAAGCAGTAACAGAGAAGAATATATGTGCTCAAATGACCAATATCTTAGTAACTAAGTTCTGGCCACAGCTGCTTGGCTAGTACATACAGCATTCAGTACTTGTTTACCTATCTACATTTCTCTGTCTTCAACTCTTCCCCTACAGTAGCTCACGCTGTCTAGGAGGACTAAAGGAGGCTAATAGGTTATTGAACCAGCCTTGGGGAAAAGAAAACTAGGACATCTGCTGTCCCATATTTAAGGCAGATCCATTAAAAAATAGGCAAAAAACCTGAACAGACACTTCTCAAAAGGACATACAAACAGCCAACAAACATATGAACATATGATTAGGGATATGATCATTTAACATATTCCTAATCACAGAGAAATAAAAATCAAAACCACAATGACACCAGCTCACACCAGTCCAAATGGCTATTATTAAAAAGTAAATAAATAATAGATCTTGGTGAGGCTGCACAGAAAAGAGCACACTTACACACTGTTGGTGGGAGTGTAGATTGGTTCAGCCACTGTGGAAAGAGGTTTGGAGATTTCTCAAAGAACTGAGAACTACCACTCAACCCAGCAATCTCATCACTGGGTATATATCCAGAAGAAAACAAATCATCCTACTAAAAAGACACATGCACTCTTTTTTTTTTTTTTTTTTTGAGGCGGAGTCTCGCTCCGTCGCCCGGACGTCGCCCGGACTGGAGTGCAGTGGCCGGATCTCAGCTCACTGCAAGCTCCGCCTCCCGGGTTTACGCCATTCTCCTGCCTCAGCCTCCGGAGTAGCTGGGACTACAGGCGCCCGCCACCTCGCCCGGCTAGTTTTTTTTTGTATTTTTAGTAGAGACGGGGTTTCACCGTGTTAGCCAGGATGGTCTCGATCTCCTGACCTCGTGATCCGCCCGTCTCGGCCTCCCAAAGTGCTGGGATTACAGGCTTGAACCACCGCGCCCGGCCAGACACATGCACTCTTATGTTCACTGCAGCATTATTCACAACAGTAGAGACAAAGAATGCTCTTCAGTGGTGGACTGGATAAAGAAAATGTGGTGCATATACACCATGGAATAGTACACAGCCATGGAAAAGAATGAAATCATGTCCTTTGCAGCAACACGGATACAGCTGGAGGCCATTATCCTGAGTGAATTAATGCAGGAACAGAAAACCAAATACCACATGTTCTTACTTATAAGTGGGAGCTAAACAGTGGGTACTCTTGAACATAATGATGGCAACAACAGACACTGGGAACTACTAGAGGAGGGAAGGAGGGAGAGGGATAAGTGGCCTAAAACCTAACTATTGGGTACTATGCTCACTACCTGGGTGATGTGATCATTGGTTCTCAAAACCTCAGCATCATCCAATATACCCATGTAACAAACCTGCACATTAGCCCCTGCATCTAAAATTTACAAAGTCGAAAATATGTAAATAGATAAAAGTATGCAATTGAGTGAAAAGAATGGAAAGAATAGAAAGGCACTGTGACATCAAGAGAAGGAAAAACATGAAAATGAGGAAAAAGAATTTATAATGAGAGGTTGAAAATTCAAAGCCAATATATTACATTATTATTTTGTGGAAGTCTAGATGAAGTAAAATAGTTGATATTTTGTCAAGGGTAACATTAAAGACTTCCTCCCTCCCTCCCTCCCTTCCTTCTTTCTTTCTTTTTATTCGATGATGCTGCCAACACTCCCTCCCTCCCTCCCTCCCTCCCTTCCTTGCTTCCCTCCTTCCTTCTTTCTTTTTATTCAGTGATGCTGCCAACCTATCATCTATTGGGGAAAATATCTACTATGAACAGTTTATCACCATGGGTTCTGGAAAACAAAACATAGCTATGAAATACTTTTTATGCTTGTAGAAAACAAAATGTAGGTAGGCCAAGGTTTCTATTATATTAGTTATCTGTCAAGTTCTACAAATATATACTATGGCTAAATTTTCAAGTCTTATTATTTGAGCAATTGCAAAATAGTAAGAGAAACACAATTCGAAATCAATATAGACATTAAGATTTTGCATTTAAGTATGTTTTGATTAAAAAGTTTTGATTTAAACTTTTGTTGTATTACAAAATATGATTTTACTTAAAATGCAGCAAGACTTTGGCTTCTGTTTTAATTTGTCTACTTATCACTATGTTTATGGCATTATACACTTAATAGTATTAATAGCTCTTACTTGGATTCAGATTACTTAGATGAGCTGCTTGCCTCTTTTGTCTGTTTTGTAAAGTTTGATTATACTTGTCAATACTGGTCCACCAAATTTTTAATGATGCATAAGTGGAATTTTTAGGAGTTTCTTTTATTACAAAAGAAATACACTATATCCTCAAGGTAAAAATATTCAAGTATTTCAGAAATATTAAAAAAAAGTAGAAGTGGCTGGGCATGGTGGCTCACACCTGTAATCTCAGTACTTTGGGAGGCCGAGGCAGGTGGATCACCTGAGGTCGGAAGTTTGAGACCAGCCTGACCAACATGGAGAAACTCCGTCTTTACTAAAAATACGAAATTAGCTGGGTGTGGTGGTGCATGCCTGTAATCCCAGCTACTCAGGAGGCTGAGGCAGGGGAATTGCTTGAACCCGCAAGGTGCAAGTTTCGGTGAGCTGAGATCGTGCCATTGCACTCCAGCTTGGGCAACAACAGCGAAACTCTGTCTCTAAAAAAAAATTAGAAGCGCCCACCACCATGCATGGCTAATTTTTGTATTTTTAGTAGAGACGGGGTTTCACCATATTGGCCAGGCTGATCTCAAACTCCTGACCTTGTGCTCTGCCCGCCTTGGCCTCCCAAAGTGCTGGGATTAGAGGCGTAAGCCACTGTGCCTGGCCTTCACCATCACTTTAAATTCTCTAACTTCTACCCCATATGTAAACTCTTACTACTAGAAATAACAGTTGGGTATATAGGGTATTTCTACATATAAATATCTTCCAATGCATATACCATGTTTATAAATACATGTTTGTTCAGTTGCTATTCAATGTGAGATAAAATTAAACTCATTCTGCAACTTGCTTTTTTCAAATAAAATATATCTTGGGAAAAAAGTAGAAACAGGGGCCGGACGCGGTGGTGGGTGCCTGTAGTCTCAGCTACTCAGGAGGCTGAGACAGGAGAATCACTTGAACCCGGGAGGTGGATGTTGCAGTGAGCACAGATTGCGCCACTGTACTCCAGCCTGGGCGGCAGAGTGAGACTCCATCTCAAAAAAAAAAAAGTAGAAATAGGGTTGTGTTTAAAAGTATATAAACTCACATAAATTTGTGCCAATTCAGAATATCTAGGCTTTACTAGTTTCATATTTGGGCTGGGGATATTAGATTTGGTAGTCAGTCATTAGCATACAGAATGAAAAGGACAGACAGCCAAGGGTAAGCCACGGGGAGACCTAAATTTAGGGGAATGAGCATAGTAAGAAGAGCTATAAAAGCCAAGAAATAATAGATTTTGAGTGGAGAATGAAGATATGAAATAATATGTTGCTACACAGGAATATAAAATTGTGGTAAAGAGCCCTAACAGCTTGCTTTCCCAGGCATTTTGTGTTTACCTACACATACCATTTTGAGGCTTTGTAATCCAGACAAAGATAATTCAACTGTGATACTGCTCTCTTCTAAATAATCTTCACTATTTCTCTTTATTTAATCTCTTTCTTCTTAGTTATAGTTCCAAATTTGAGTTTAAGTTCTAGAACCTTCTAAAATATTTTTACTGCTAGGAATTTGTAATTCTTCAAAAGCAAGATCAATATCTGTTTCAATTTTGTATCTTCAATAGCCTTTGGCTTAAAATTCATAGCAGACGCATGACTGATCTTACTATATTCTTGATACTTCCTGTGATCCACAGACTTGCAGTTTGGCATAATTTCGGAGCTTGTTAGAGATGCAAAATCTCAGCTCACCCCAGATTTGTTAAAGTATAATCAAATTTTCAATAAGATCTCCAGATGATTCACCGGTACACAATCAATACTTCCTGGTGACTGAATAAACAATGAGTAAACAAACTGTATTGTTCTCCTTATTTCCAGTCTCCATCATTAGCTTATATGATAAATTTAGGTCAACTGATCTTTTTAAAATAATAGTTTTTTACGTCAATTCTGCAAAAAAAAGAAAAAAAAAACAAAAACAAAAACCCAAATAAAAAAAATACCCAAATTTCAAATTTAACGAATTGGGTAGTTCTGCCTAAATTGCAAAGCCTTTCAAAATCTGGCTCAAATTTCTACTCAATTTACCTGTCTTATCCTTCTACCTGAACCTCTTGTTCATTTCTAATTCTCTACACTGTATTTGTTTCTACTTCTCTACTTTTGTGCATTCTCTTTCCTACTTGGATTAACATTCTCTCTTTTCCTATCTAAATCCTACTCATTCTTTAAGTTCTAGCTTGAAACTAGAGATTTATAAGACTCTGACCAATCCAGCCCACAGTAGTACACAGGTATACAATATCTTGTCTTTATAATGATAGTAGAGAAGTATGGATTGTCAATCTCAGGAAATTTAGATTCCATTTTTATCTCTGTCACTAACTAGTAGTATAATGCCGGGCAAGTTACTTAACATCTCTGGGTTTCTAAATGTGTCTCTTTAAAGAAAAAGACTATAGGAACTCCAACAGTACTGTGTGCCAAACAGTGTGTGAAAACAAGAAATGTATTTTAATATATACATAATATTTATAAATGAATGATTTTCAAATATAGTTGTTAATTCTCAGGTATTTGAAGCATCCCTCCAGTAATCTTCATAGTACTATTAAATCAACCTCTTTTTATTCTTTTTTTTTTTTTTGAGGCGATGTCTTGCTCTGTCGCCCAGGCTGGAGTGCAGTGGTGCGAGCTCGGCTCACTGAAAGCTCCGCTCCCCCCGCCTCCCCGGGTTCACGCCATTCTCCTGCCTCAGCCTCCCGAGTAGCTGGGACTACCGGCGCCCACCACCATGCCCGGCTAATTTTTTGTATTTT
>NW_012116265.1:27294388-27306139 GCF_000951035.1 Colobus angolensis palliatus
TCCCAAGTAGCTGGGATTATAGGCATGCACCACCACGCCTAGCTAATTTTTATATTTTTAGTAGAGATGGGGGTTTGCCATGTTGGCCAGGCTGGTCTCCAACACTTGATCTCAGGTGATCCGCCTGCCTTGGGCTCCCAAAGTGCTGGGATTATAGGCGTGAGCCACTGCACCTGGCCCTTATTATTGACATTCTTGAGCTATTTCTCTCCCTGCTTTAAACCTAAGGTACGGTTTCTCCCATGACTCTGCTTGTTTCCCTGGAGAGCTTTACTCAGATGCTTCTGTGTAACAATATTTGCTTTCCTTAGCAAATGGCTAAATAGGAAGAAGAAGAATGAAGGAGGGCAGCCTTCACAGAATATCAATAGGCTGCAGATTAAACATCTTGTTTTCTTTGCTAAACTCCCACCACACATTTCCATTAGAACAATTATAAATTATTTCCTCCCACATCCCACCTCTGCATTCTACACCATTCACTCTGGACCCCTTCAATATAGCACTCTAAGACTAAGAAAGCCTAGATTTGCAACAGGTTTTTTTTTTTTTTTTTTTAATTGTTCTCAAGTTTGATATAAGGTATTACTATTCAAGAAAAGGGTATACACTAGAGATTTGAACATTCACTGAATTGCCTTAACCTGTTTATAGTTTTGTTGTTCTTTATTCTGTTTTCAAAGTATATTTTGGAGTTAAATGCAATGTCACCATTATTAGGAAATGACCACCACAAATTAACAGTGTGGATCCCAGAAAAATATCAGCATACTAACATGTTGACCTTTCAATGATGTTTTGGCCTTTAGAGTACTTCAAGATAATGGCAGTATATATAGTATATTAAGTAACCTCTTTTTAAAAAAGTATAAAAGTATAACAGTAAGAGGGAGAATGGACAGAATTATAGTCCAGAACAAATTAGGGTAAAAACAATTTAAAAGCTCCCTTTTCCCTTATAATATTTCTTAGAGCTCATTAATGTACTTAGAGGTAGGGCCAGAGCCATTGGTAGGAGAGAAATAACCCTAAGAATCTGGTGTTTGTTCCATGAAGTTTCAAGCCTGCTTGCCTTATCTTTGTGTTTTCAAACTCTTGGATTTATCCCTTCTCTTCTCAGAAGTTGGTTTTGGTCTTTGAAAAAGGTGTATCTGGATAGGATAGTTTTTAGGTACTTGTACCTGAAAGGACAGGTTACTGCTAAGGCCCAAATTCAAATAACTGGCTTTTCCCCCCCTTTCCTTCCTGTACACTGGCTTTACTTTCCCTTTCTAGGACGAGGGGTCCTGGGCAGGGTGATGCTAGGTAACCTGTACACTGGCTTTATTAGCATGGGCTCTAACTTGGCTGGTTACTTAATGATAAACTTCTTCTTTCTTTCTTTCTCTTTCTTTCCTTCCCTTCCTTCTTTTCTTTTCTTTCTTTCTTTTTTTTTTTTTGAGATGGAGTCTCACTTTGTTGCCCAGGCTGGAGTGCAATGGTGCGATCTCAGCTCACTGCAACCTCCACCTCCCGGGTTCAAGTGATTCTCCTGTGTTAGCTTTCCTAGTAGCTGCGATTACAGGTGCACACCACTATACCCAGTTAATTTTTGTATTTTTAGTAGAGATGGGGTTTCACCATGTTGGCCAGGCTGGTCTCAAACTCCTGATCTCAGGTGATTCACCTGCCTTGGCCTCTCAAAGTGCTGGGATTATAGGCGTGAGCCACCACTCCCAGCCAAACTTCTTTAGAACTAAACATCCATGTAAATACAAATGGTGAAGATTTTAAAAAGAATGACATTTGAAAACACACCAGCTTCTACTCCAGTATTCTCAGAGAAAGAAAAAAAAAATCAGGAGGAAAGAAGAGAACTTCAAAAGTTTAGATCACATAAAAGCTACTACCTTTCAGGTTACTGGCAAGATGCTTGTGTCCAAGGTTTACACCAGGGGTGTTCAATCTTTTGGCTTCCCTGGGCCATATCAGAAGAAGAAGAATTGTTTTGGGCCACATATAAAATACACTAATGATAGCTAAGGAGCTAAGAAAAAAAAATCTCAAAAGAAACTCATAATGTTTTGAGAAAGTTTACAAATTTGTGTTGGGCTACATTCAAAGCTGTCCTGGGTTGTACATGGTCCATGGGCCAAGGGTTGGAGAAACTTAGTTTGTTTATTTATTTATTTTTTGAGACAGAGTCTCGCTCTGTTTCACAGCCTGGGGTGCAGTGTTATGATCTCAGCTCATTTCAACCTCCACCCCCTAAGCTCAAATGATCCTCATGCCTCAGCTTCCCGAGTAGCTGGGATTACAGGTGTGCACCACCACACCCAGGCAATTTTTGTATTTTTTAGTAGAGATGGGGTTTCTCCATGTTAGGCTGGTCTCGAACTCTTGGCCTCAAGTGATCCACCCGCCTTGGCCTTCCAAAGTGCTGGGATTACAGGCGTGAGCCACTGCGCCTGGCCTGGACAAGCTTAGGTTAGACTGTGTCCAGTTTGAGCCTAAGATAAAGTTCATAGCACGCCTTGTCAGAGCCTACCTTGTGAATGGTAGGTCAGAACCTCTTCAAAAGCACCTTTGAGTTTTGGGAAAGTACTCAACATAAGGGAAGAAGGATCCATGCTTAATGAGGTCTACTCAGTGATGAGGTAGTGATAAAAGAGAAAGGGGATTATGCGTGATAGATACATCATGGGTATTTATCACTCAGATCTGTCTCTGAGCCTTGTCTACATTGGGTTGATATTTGAGTATTACTAAAAGCAGGTGTAGCTCTAGTGAACTGGAAAGAGTGCCTTTTGAAAAGACAGCCAGGCAGCAGTGTTGCATGATGCTGGGATGTTTAGAAAGTGTAGACTTGCTTTTGATCACACATGAGACAAAACTGGAGATTCACAGAAATACTTAGAAAACTTAGCAGAGGGCTGAGTTAATTCAGTAGATGGGAGTAATAGGCTCTTAAAAATTGAGTAATTATAGTCAATGTGCTTCCCTTTGTACTTTCAGGTAGGTAAAGCCTGGAGAAATGGGTTACATAAAGATATAAAAATCAATATAGAAGTTCTAGAAAAAAATTGTACTTAAACTTCAAAGAATTAGGTAGTGCTAATTTTGACAATCTCTCTTTTCTTACCTATGTTTTTCTTGTCTTTCTTGAAGGAAGTAAAAATGTGAATCAGAATAATGCCATCACTGTTGGTTCCATTGGGATAAAACCAAAACTATCACAAAAATATCCTTTGAAACCTAACACACCTACAGGAAAGTAAAGTATTTCTCTTGTTTTCAGAGACATTCTAAGAAATCTTGATCTCTAAAGGACATAGATACCGCTATAATTTTTTGGCTTCTGAAGAATGAGATGAGTGAAAATTACGACATTAAATTACTGTCTCTTTAGCAGCAACTCCACCTACTGAGTACTCCAAAAACTCATATTTGTACAAATACAAAGTTTTCAGAATAACATCAAATACTTACTTGTCTCCTACAATACCCAAGTTGATTGTGGGGTAACCATGTTCCTGAATTGTTGCTAGAAGAGTTGAACGATTGCTGTCTCGAATCTTCCCTGGTAAGAGGTCATCTTCAGGATTTAGCAGCTACAAAGCCAAAAAACCACCACAAATTATTCTATTGAGATAATGTTGTATATTTCTAATGAAAAATAGAATCTACTAAACTGAGTTTAACATATCTAGCACCTACAACGGTATCTGGCATTTTGAAGGTGAATGCCCAAAAGATCTTTAAATACATATTGAAAGTATAGGAGTATGAGAAAATGTTCCTATGGAAGTCAGAAAACACTCAGACATTTACCAGGTTGGGCTCCAATTTGATAATAATGCTCTGGAGATACTGGCCAAACTAAATAAAACAATAATCTTTTTTTCTCCCAATATTATTTTCCAATTTATCTTTCATTGGGAATATTTGAGGTACAGATTGTGTGACATGATATCCTTATCCTTAAGTCTGAACAGAATAATAGTTTATCTTTTCTTTCAAACTTTTTGGTCTCTTTTCTGAAGTGGGGTTAACAGTATCAAAGAAGTTAAGCTTATGTGAAGGAGAGAAGACATGTTTTGTCTCTGATACTAGCAAACTTAAGTAATACTTAGCTACATGTATGCACAATTCCATTATTCTGAACTGAATTAACCTTCAGAGATTTAATATCTACTATGTCTATGAAGAAAATTAAAGAAGCTTATCATATCTTAGGATGTTCCAATGAGGTAGTAAGATTGTATAGTAGGAAGAGCTTTGGATTCCTATAGGGTTCAAATTCAAGTTGACAAAATTCTTTGTCTTAATTTTCTCATTTATAAAATATAGTAATAATAACTACCTTGCAAGGTAATTGTTAGGAGTGAGATAATGAACATTCAGTTTCTGCAGATAAATGTACAATAAATGTGATTCTCTTTCCTTTCTTGATGACATATGACGTCAAAAGATTACCTACTTTCCTCCCAATTGTTCTCATATTGTTACCCCTAGATGCTAGTACAGATGAAATCAGTTTATAATGTGAATACAGACTATTAGATTATAAAATACCTAAGAGTAGTGGGTTTTTAACACACACAGACACATTCTTACAACAATTTATGTACAAGTTTTAAGATACGCTTTGATTTCAGAAATTATAAAGTAAAAAAAGTACTTATTTGAAGTGAGAAAACCTGGACTATTATTTTACGAGGTTAAAGGCAAGCCTGCACATTTAAGATGTTATAGCTACTAATATGGCCAACACCAGAGCTTAATATATGAATTCTCCCAGACAATAACCGCAAGCCCCAATCTTCCTTCAGACTCATTAGTGATACTATGTGGCCAGATTTTTGACTTTATATTGGAACAGTAGTAGCTTTGCAACCAACTGTCCCCTTACAATAGGCTAGAGGAAAACTCTGACCATCTTATTCAGTGTCACCAGGGAGTCTTCCCTTTGAATACTGTACTAATTTTACTTAATCAGATGCCATGTGATATTGTAACTCACTTTCATTCATACTCACTGGCAGTGCTTGGAAAATTGCTATTGCAATGCTAACATAGATTAATTTTCTGATCTTAATTAACATACAGTTATTAAAGTGATTATAATTTTATAAGGGGCAAGACTTGCAGCTCTTTAACTCCATTAATCAAACCAGTTGCTTTAGAAACAAAACTGTGTGATTATGTCATTTTTTTTCAAAGCAGGGTGCTGACCACCAAGTAAATAAGATTCCTCCGTTATCAGGGTGTTTTCTTTGCTATTTATGTTCCTCTCTGTTATCTTGCTGCAAACAGTTCCAGAAATAATGGAAAATTAGAGGTCACTGGAGAACCAGTTATTTGTCTGTAAAACTGACATAATGAAAAAATAGCTAGTTACATGAGGGTGTGGGATTTACAGTGCATTTTAAATAATTTCAAAGACAACAATACAGAATTAAATGTCAGAGTATAAGGCTAAATATACTAGAATAAACTCACAATTTTTCCTTTTAAAACT
The DNA here is from genome assembly GCF_000951035.1 of Colobus angolensis palliatus. Taxonomy (NCBI): domain Eukaryota; kingdom Metazoa; phylum Chordata; class Mammalia; order Primates; family Cercopithecidae; genus Colobus; species Colobus angolensis. Next base: position 27,299,889 of record NW_012116265.1, read on the forward strand.
GAATCTTATTTTCTGTTATACTTCCAGTCATCTTGGGAATGATGTCTGAAATTTATTATAGTTTCAACAGAAAAAAAATACAAGGTAAAACAAAACATAACCCATCATCTCCATATCAAGTCACCAATTTCAATTTCTCATTTTTGGTATTATCAATGGTGCCACTATCTTCCCACATTTTTTTTTTTTTCCAGATGGAGTCTTACTCTGTTGCACAGGCTGGATTGCAGTGGTACAATCTCAGCTCATTGCAACCTTCGCCCCCTGGGTTCAAGCGATCCTCCTACCACTGCTTCCTGCGTATCTGGGACTACATGCACACACTACCATGCCTGGCTAATTTTTGCATTTTTAGTAGAGATGGGGGTTTGCCATGTTGGCCAGACTGTTCTTGAACTCCTGACCTCGGGTGATCTGCCTGCTTTGGTCTCCCAAAGTGCTGGGATTACAGGTGTGAGCCACCGCGCCTGGCCTAAACATTTAACTTTGTTTTCCCCTTTGTAGCCCACTCTTCCCAAAAACCTCAATCATTAAGAATATTCGAATCCATCTCTTCCTTGACTCTACATTTTCATTCACTCTTTTACTACTTCCCAAAACATTTCTAAGCATTCATTATATTATGTCAGAATTTCTGTGAAAGCTTTATACTTGGCTGCCTTGCCTACAAACTATTTCCTTCTGAGAAATAAAACAGAAACATCAACTTGCAAAACTATACCATTATTTGCATAACAGCTAAACTGTACCAAACCAGGACATGTAACTTGAACTACATTGTTTTTAACACAACCTTGTTCAGATCCATATACTTTAAGATAAGATCATGGACAACTTGTTTTAACAGTAATTCCACATGGATTCATACACTCTGAAGATAAGACTGTGATCCATCAATTCACCTATTTTACAAATTCCGACCAATCTTTGTTCGGACCTTGCTTAATAACTTCTACCTTAAAACTACCCCATGGCCAACCCTAGTCCTCAAAATCCTATAAATACCCTCATAAAAATCTTATGACTTCCCAGTTGTGAAACACTACTGAGACTCTGTTGAGGGGTAGCAGAATATACCACCCCAAAATATGCCAGCATAAACAAATATTTTTGAGCTGAAGACACTTGAGAAGAAAAATGTAAGAAACGCTCTCTGCCTTTCTCCTGTTTGCCTAAAAGTAGGGCATAAATTAACAAAAGTAACTCCCCCAACCCCCGGAGGGATACATTTTTTTTTTTTTGAGACGGAGTCTCGCTCTGTAGTCCAGGCTGGAGTGCAGTGGCAGGATCTCCGCTCACTGCAAGCTCCACCTCCAGGGTTCACGCCACTCTCCTGCCTCAGCCTCCCGAGTAGTGGGGACTACAGGCGCCCACCACCACACCCGGCTAATTTTTTTGTATTTTCAGCAGAGACGGGATTTCACCGTGTGTCAGCCAAGATGGTCTTGACTTCCTGACCTCGTGATCCACCCGCCTCGGCCTCCCAAAGTGCTGGGATTACAGGCGTGAGCCACCGCACCCGGCTCGAGGGATAAATCTTTGGACACTTATCAGCCTGCAGATGGCGCCAGAGGAATTTATAGATCAAACTTTATTAACTAGCCTTTATCATTGGTTTCCCATATATTTGCCTTCCCACAAATTGCCGGCCCTAGAGACTGAAGGTCCTTTTCTTTTGTCTCATCACTTCTCTAAGAATGTATCGTTCTTTGCTGAACATGCTATTTAAGCCAGACTTCTCAGCCAACACTTTAGGAGTTACTAATTTTCCCTTGGGTATCTCCCATATATACATGAGGTATACATGTTAACTAACTTCTGTTTTTTTCTTGTTAATCTATCTTTTATAGAGGTCCCAGGTAAGAACTCATAAGGGTTGAGGAAAAATTATTTTTCCCTCCCCAGCATTGTCAAGGTGATGTTTTCTTTTGCTCAGAAACTTTAATATAACCATTTTGTATGATCAACAAGTTTCCCTGGTGGTCTTTGTATTAGGATCTTGGTATTATGAAAATCCTACCAAGACTTAGGCGGGAGCCCTTGCCACCAGTTATATTATTGGTTATACTGTATTTCAGTGAGGTCTCTTCTGCCTTTTTGTTGGGGGGATTCCTTGTTTATGATGCTTAGATTAACTCCAGCCCTTGTTTTGAGGTCTGATCCTTTTTTTTGTTGAACTCCCAAAGATAGCTGATACTGATTTTGTTATAAGGTTTCCAGAATTGTTTGGTTATGATTGGATTTATATTAATTTTTGTTTTTCTTAGTAAAGATTTGAAACTGGCCATCCCGTCTGTCAATTGGCCACATTGTTGTGTGCCTATAAGAACTTTTCTTAGTTTTGTTTTGTCTATGAGAAACCGGCTTTGGGAAAGATTTCCTCTCTACCCATTCTAGCTTGTTGGGTTTTAGGGTTAGCTGTCGGGGTTCAACCTTTACTGTTGAGGACTTTAGATACAATATTTAAGTGCTATTTTTCCCTTCTGAATGACCAGTAGCTAATGAATTCATGGGTTCATTTAATAATAAACTTGCACTATCTCCAGGCACAACTCTGGCTTCTGTTTTCTCTTTCACACATTTATCTTTCTAAAAAGTATAATTTCATCAAAGACAACTTGGAATTGCAGTGGTCATTTTGAAGTACTTTTGATATGACTACGATTATTCACTATGAAATATATTTAGAGACTTTATTGATGCTATAGTCTTGATGGCATCATCAAGGGCCTAAGACATTATTTGAACTGGTTGTAATGACTTCCTTTCTTTCTCACGTATCCAAATGGGTTTGCTTGCTTTTAAGGCTTTCCCACTGTTTGCAAAGAGAAGATGATTAGACTTTTATAGTGGTCAGTAATTCTTTACATATTTGTGGTAATCATCTCACTTTCTTTCTCTGTCTTCTAGAAAACTCAATTTATTAATCGATCAAAACGCCATTCTGGTTAATATGGACACACCCAGATAGTTCAGATAAATAGGTCTAACAGAAAAAGAGGGAGAAAAGTCAATGAGCTCTCATGAAGCATGTTCCTGTTCCAAATAGCTTTTAACAAAACTCTGGGGAAAAAAAGGTTTAACTGATAGTTAAGCTAATTGCCTGGCTTACTAGGTTGCAAGATAAGAAGGGAAGAGAAACATTTAGAGCTTCTAAACATAATTTAAGGAGTCTTTAACAATTTGGTTTAGAAATAGAGTTTTACAAATTGTATTAGAAAATAATTAATATAATATTTCCATTAAGCTGACTCTGGACAGATTTCATTGGTTTAATAATTTTGGCTTAAAAACTGTCCTGTGAAGTGGCTATGGTAGCATAAGCCTGTAGTCTCAGCTACTTGGGAAGCTGAGGTGGGAGGATCACTTGAGCTTAGGAGTTTAAGGCCAGCCTGGGCAAAATGGCAAGACTCTTTTTCCTTCTTTCTTTCTTTTTTGGATTCTGAATGATTTTTCTTTTTCTGTCTTTTTAAAATTTTTAATTCAATAGGTTTTTGGGGAACAGGTGGTATCTGGTTACATGAATAATTTCTTCAGTGGTGATTAGTGAGATTTTGGTGCACCCTTCTCCTAAGCAGCTCTGCCCTGCCCTCCCCTCCCCTCCCTTCCTTTCCTTGTTTCTTTTCTTTTCTCTCCCTTCCCTTCCCTTCCCTCCCCTCCCCTCCTTTCCTTCCTCCTTCCTTCCTTCCTTCCTCCCTCCTTCCCTCCCTTCCTTCCCTCTCTCTCCCTCTCTTTCTCTCTTTGTTTTTTTTTTTTTTTTTTTTTTTTTTCAAGGTATCACTCTGTTTCCCAGGTGTAGTGCAGTGGAATGGTCATTGCTCACTGTAACCTTTGCCTCAGCCTCCTGAGTAGCAGAGACTACAGGGGCATAGCATCATGCCTGGCTAATTTTTGTATTTTTGTGTAGAGTTAGGGTTTTGCCATGTTGCTCAGGCTGGTCTCAAACTCCTAGCCTCAAGTGATCTACCCATCTCAGCCTCCCAAATTGCTGGGATTACAGGCATGAGCCACCACAGGTTGCATATCTAAATTTTAATATGCATAGTTTGTTGAAATCAACAAATATCGAAATCAGCTATTCCATGTTAGCTATAGTTGATAACTCTATATCCCCAATTTTGAAATAATTTGTTGGTTCTTAACAAGCTCATACAGTAACAAAATACTGGGTAGGTTTTAAAGAGTATACATAGACATCTTGTATGACATTCTTTGGGTTGCCAAGGCGACTGTCCTGCTTACCAATATGTCACATGAAATTCAAGAAGTGGACATATGTGAAACCATATATATCTTTTATTTATTTTTTTTGAGATGGAGTCTCTCTGTCGCCTAGACTAGAGTACAGTGGTGCGATCTCAGCTCACTGCAACCTCCACCTCCCAGGTTCAAGCAATTCTCCTGCCTCAGCCGCCCAAGTAGTTGTCACTACAGGCATGTGCCATCACACCCAGCTAATTTTTTGGTATTTTTAGTACAGACAGGGTTTTGCCATGTTGGTCAGTCTGGTCTCGAACTCCTGACCTCAAGTGATCCTCCTGCCTCAGCCTCCCAAAGTGCTGGGATTACAGGCGTGAGCAACCATGCCCAGCTATTGGTTTTGGAAACTAAAACCAATACTTAAGGAAGTTTGTACTGTGACTGGGCAAATTATGGCCTTGCCACATTAAATGCAATTTCTTTTGCCCTTTGTGAAAATAGGTAATTTTTTTTTGCTATTGTTTTCTGGGTACCTGAGAATTTCAAGACTTCAGGAGAGATAATATGCTTTATCTCTTTTATCACCAATTTCCAGTAAAGTGCCTGGCACAGAGGTACCCAATTATCTGCTGAACAAAACTAAACTATATGATCACGGAGTCATAATAAAAACTAACTTGAATAAGAGAAAGGGAGGAATGTTGAGCTATATGGAACCCAAGATTATATAATTTAGAAGCATTATTCTCTTGGAAAACTGTGGTATAGTTTAGTAGAGCAGGCCTGTTAAAGTAGGGGAATGAGTCATGTAGAATTAGTCAAAGCTTCTTCAAGAATAATACGCTCTATGGGGGCAGGGAACTAAGACTACAAATTCTTCCCCAGATTTCATGATATAATACCATCTCTATTTTCGCCCCATTACCTTGGCCTACTTCCAGTAATTAGTTTTAACTGAGTGTAAAAGGTAGCTTAAACAAAACACTAACAATATACTCTGGATAATTGAGAGGCTGAGTCTAGACCTACAAAAGCATGAGAGAGAAATATAAGCAATATCGCTTAAACAGAGTTTCCTATTAACTAAATAGTTATTTATGAGTGTGTTAATTCTTATTTTACTTTATTTTGTGATAGGGTCTCACTCTGTCACCCAGGCTAAAGTGCAGTGGTGCTATCATAGCTCACTGCAGCCTTGAATTCCTGGGCTCAAGTGATCCTCCCATCTCAGCCTCCCCAGTAGCTAGGACTATAGGCATGTGCTACCAAGTATAGCTATTTTTAATTTTTTAGTAGAGGCAGGGTCCCACTATGTTGCCCAGGCTGGTTTTGAACTCCTAGCCTCAACTGATCCCCCTGCTTCAGCCTCCCTAAATGCTGGGATTACAGGTATAAGCTATCATGCCTGGTCCATGAGTGTGCTACTGTGTAGCTTTCTCAAACTCCATGAACTGACTTGATGCACAAAGCATGTTAAGTAAATCATAAAAAAGTATAGTTCATTGAGTCAACCAGTTTAACAAAAATTTATTTCTGATGTTATATATAGTGTTATTTGGTACTAAGGGTATTAAAATCATTACTGTGTAGATCAAATTGAAAAGAATGTTTGTTTTCTGTCAATCAATAGTTTTTGGAAATGACTACTGCATATATACTGGGAAGTAAGCACATCTGGAATGTTGATTTAGCTATCCATTCGCAAAATAAAACAGTCTATTCTTTTGCTTTAACCAAAAGGACTGTAAGGTCATAAAAAGACCTTTGAAAATTTTCATTTCCAAGACTTCAAGAAATTAAAAATAATGATGACTTTATTTTCAGAACAAAGAGATTAAAAAAAAATCCCGTTAATCTTTTCTTTAATAGTAACGTCAAAGGAATTATTAATACTTTTAAAAATCTCAATAGTTTCTGATTCTTTTAAAAGGTTTTGAGTTTCCAGCAGATTCACATTTTAGTATTCTCTATTTGACCTTAGAGCTTCTGACTGAAGTTTTGCACAACCTAAGCAAAACAGGCAATGGGAAGTTTTTTAATAGTTCTCAGAA
>NW_012116265.1:27308594-27350198 GCF_000951035.1 Colobus angolensis palliatus
TGCAGAAATCACCGGTCTTCTGTGTCCTTCGCGCTGGGAGTTGGAGACTGGAGCTGTTCCTATTCGGCCATCTTGCTCCGCCCCCCCCTAAATTCTCTTTTCTAAATCAGGAATGAAATGATGTTTTGGCCCATTCTAAATATCATGCAACTAGAGATGCTATCTTTAAGGAGAGAGAAAAAAAAAAACCCGGATTATCAAATTCCTCTTGGTGATTAAAGATCAAATGGAACTTTTCGTAAGAAATACTAGCCATGATGTCCTGATTCATTGATACTTTCCACACAGAAGCGGCCCATCATTTCAGCAGTAGGCTGGGCACAATTCATTGTCTAAACAGAAAAAGTACTGAGTTTGCAGAGTTTAATATCTATAGCTAGCAGCTAAACTTCTTTGCTTATGTGTACTGACTTTGTGGAAACGCCATTGGTTATATTTCATTCTAATAGAAGAGAACATTTCATAATACATAATTTTTACTAGTTCTTCTTTGTTCTCATATTCTGAACTTGAAACTATCCTTAGGCCAATTTATCGTTTCCCTGTTATAAGAATGTGGACCCACTGGTATGATCTATAATCTGCAACATTCTATTTACAACACAGATGTCAGAAATACCTTTATCTTACAGGCCTGCTCCCCACTCCCTCCATTTTTATTTTTAATACCTCATTCCCTGTTGACATGACTGCAACCACTGGAAACTTATTAACTTCAACCTCTGTGACACCTACAGTTGCCAGAAGACCAATCTCTGAGGGGCCCATGTGGGTTCCTTTGGCCAAAACACATTCCCCTCTTTTAATGTCATGGCCGATGGGTCTGAAAGTCAAAGCAGAACCATAAGCAGTGTGATTAAGAACAACATTTTCTCAACTCAGAGGGAAACTTTAGTGTCAAAAAAAAGGACATTCAAGAGGATAAAAAAGTTAAGAAATAAAGTAGTAGGAAAATAATGAAATGAAGGGATTCTAAAAATCCTATGCTTTTTTAATTTTAAAAATTAAATCACACAACAGAAAACAGAAATAGGATTTGAATATATTACTGCTAAAGAAAAATATGTTACTTCATATTTGAAAATTTTTTTTCCTGAGTACCTGTGAAGAAAATTACTTTACAAATTGTTTTGTGTTACATTACAGTAAAAATACCAATTGTAAACTTTCTTTGATAAGGCAAGAATTTGTATGAAAATATCTAGTGGCATTAATGATAAGAGGTCCACAGCTGGCTAGCTTTGTGGCAAGGAGATTAATGCTAATGAGGTTACAGTTATAGAGATAATTTCCATTTGGACCACTTAGGTTGGTCCTGATCTGTGGCTACCGAGGTATATTCACCTTGGTGTGCTGCCATAGGGATGGGAGAAGTGTAGCTTCGTTACAAAGGGATGTTCAGCAAATTAGTATTAATGGAATCAGGGTAAACATATTTCATTGTAAGAAAAGTAATTTAAGGTATATGCACTATTTATTATAGCAAATAGCTTCCTCTTTGCATATAAGGGGGAGCAGATTATTCCATTATTATTGGTAGTCACTAGAGCATATGGTATCAGTTAACTGTGTAAATACCCAATTCTGGTATTATCTGAGTTAATACCAAATTCCACATTTAGGAATGGGATTGGGTAATTCTGGATTATCTAGGAGTAAAATTAACTGTAGAATATGTAGGCTCATGACTTTACCTCTTTCTCATCTTGCTTTTCACTAACTTGCCTTTACTATCTTCATTAGAAAGTAGGCAGGGCAGATATATGATACAGAATTCATAAAATTCATTTTGCTTTTTGTTAAAGCCCTGAAAATTAATGGCTAATTGACACGGCTGCAGATTTATAGCAGCCAGGGTTTCCTGAGTAAATGATCATGTAGAAACAAAAGTAGGTTATATATTCTATGTGTTTTGAAGTTACCTGATATCTTGGCCTGGCCGAGCTTGCACCAAAATTCGCACTTCAAGTTCTTCAGTGCCCTATAATAAGAGCAGGTCATGTAATTTCAAACAGAATTTCTGAGCAGTAGAATTCAGCTACTCTGATACTTTTACCATCAGATAGGCCCAGGATATATACAAATATAGAGAAAAAGACAATTATTTGCTACACCATTTGAAAACACTGAATTTCTAACACAGGTTCCTGAAAAATTAGAAGGTTTGGTGGCAATAAATAAAAAAATTAAAATGTACCAATTCAAATATTAAATCTTGTTTATAATACATTATAAATTTTTATATACATATACATATATATATATATATAGCTACCCTAATAAAGTGAATGTGCATGGAGGTAATAGCTTTCTTCTTTTCCCATGAATCATGGGATCAATACCATGCCAAGGTTACAAAATACTTACAGAAATTTCAGTAAAGAACTTATAGTTTGCCTGGTAGTAGATTTCTGTACATTAATTGCAATAATCAATTTTACATTTATGGGCTGTGAATAATATTGTGACATTGGAACTGTGTCTTGTCATCCGGCAGAGTCTGTGGATGCATGTGTTCTGGAATTCAGTGCTCTGCTGGCTTCCCTGATGCCAATAAATCTGCGTAGGCAGTTTTAACAGCAAGCCATGTGACCTGTTTGCCAAGAGTTGAATTTTATAAACCTTACATATGGAAAGGTGATTAGAAAGAAAATCTTCAGATCAAGGAAAGTGTCTGTCTCTTGGCATGGCCAATTTTACTATCTACTCAGCTTGGGAGAATATATGTTTATTTTCAACCTCAGCTTTACAATATATCTTTACTTTCTTCACAAAACAAGAAACATAGCTGATTATTAAAATCTCAGTTGAATCTATTCTACTTTTATTACTGGCTTATACTCTGGTTTCAATAACCTGCCACTCTTTTCAGTGAGATAAAGGCTTGCTTAGATTCCAACATCTTTTACTTGAGGCAATGGAGGGAGAACTGACATACACTTAATACTTGCAGGTTGTCATTTGGTGGCACAACTTTTTCCGGACTTACAGAAAACCAGAGGTGAAAGGGTCATTTGGTTCAAGTGCTTGGCTTAGTGTAATATTCAATAACTTGCCCAAGTGCTCTTTGTTAAATGCTTCTCTAGTGAATTCTGATTTCATGAACTCCTTGACATTTTATCAGAAGCTAGTCTGAGCGGCAAATTTTTCAGCTGGAAGGTATGTCAACCATTAATATCTCTGCTCTGGAAGGTATCTCAACCATTAATATCTCTGCTCTGGAAGGTATCTCAACCATTAATATCTCTGCTTTTCTTTCTTGAGGTACTTTCTTTCCTTGTTTGCATGTGAAACTGCTTGGGTCAAATATGGTTCAAATTCTGCTATAACAGAAATGATCACAGAAACCCCTCCTGTAACAACAGATTTTCAAGCTTAAGGAAATTTCTTATTTACTGGAGACTCATATACGACAATATAAGATACCACCATAAGCAAAAACAAAACAAAACAACCCAAAAAACTGGGTTAATCTCACAAACATTGCAGAAAATGGTTGTGACATAATACTGCCATAGGAACAACAGCGCAGTAAGAGTTGGTGATGACGTACATCATCTGATTCCCTGATAAGTTCAGTATCTTCCACTTGTACTACTGCATCAGCACCGCAGGGTATTGGAGCACCTGTTGTAACCCGCATGACTTGTCCTGGCATTACTGTCTGAGTTGGCTGGAAATAAACATGAAAAAGACAGTTGATGTACTTTGCTGCTGTAAAGGAAAAGTCTGCAGAGGATGTTAATTTTTTTAATATTAAAAAAATAAAAAAAGTCTTACAGTCTTATTCATTTTGGGCTATGTAATAAAAGTTACCCACAAACAGGTGCACTCACACTAAAGAGGCTTTAGGTTCATTTTAAGCTGATTTTATATGTACTTTAAGGTAATAACTATTAGGTGTCTTTCTTGGTGCTCTGCTTTACTTTTGAAGAACTGCCATTTACATTTGCCACTTTTGCCTCTCAAATAATGTACATTTTCCTAATATATGTAAAGTGATTTGAGAGTCTGCAAGTAAAAAAATTGCTAGGACATACATTATGAATAACAATTACAAAAAAATCACCTTCGCAAATTACTGAAGTTCTGATGTTTGAGAAATGTAGTACTTTATTAACTAAACTTTTTGGTTAAATAAAGGCAAGCCAGAAATATTTGAAGTACTGCCTTTGAAAATATTCTAAAACATATTCTCACCTATCAATTAATAATAGAAATTAAGCAAATATAACCAAATCTTTAAAAACGATTCCAGTGTCTGTAATGACCTAGGTTAAACATTACTTTTGAAAATGAAAAACAAGATTTTCATTGTCTGTGCTCTCATATTGATGGTATAAGAGATAGAACCTTCCCTGCTAACTTCTTACAACATGGGGAAAAGCATTTTTCTGTAAGATTCATCTGATAAGATTTGATCGGATAGACAAGTGATCTGAAAGTCACTTGTCAGGGGCAATGATTTAGACTGAAGTTTGGAAAAGGAATGCTTCAAATTCCCCCTAAGAAAAAATCATGAGACAATATTAATCCCCCCCTGCCAAAAGATTACTTTCTAAAGATGTCTGCCTCATAAGTATAGTCATGTGCTGCATAAGGATAGTTTGCTTAATGTTGGACTGCATATATGATGGTGGTCCCATAAGATTACCATATTTTTTACTATACTTTTTGTTTTGATAAACAAATACTTACCATTATAATTGCATACAGTATTCAGTACAGTAATATGCTGTGCAGGTATGTAGCCTAGGAGCAATAGGTTATACCACGTAGACTAGGTGTGTAGTGGGCTAAACCATCCAGGTTTGTGTAAGTACACTCTATGATGGTTGAACAAGAAAATTGCCCAACAACATATTTCTCAGAACATATCTTCGTTAAGTGACTCATAACTCTATTTAAAATCTTAAGTCCCTACATTGTGAATATATTTACCACTACTGAACTATAAGCTTAAAAACTGTCAAGATGGTATATTTAATGTTATGTGTGTGTGTATGTTTTGTCGTTGTTGTTATTTTAACAACCAAAATAAGATAAAGTAACATAAACCACACATATACACACACACCCCTTAGGGAATGGTTAAGAAAAAAAAATACCCTACTACTGAAAGTATAATCAAAGTAAAACAGGAAATTTATTAGAAAAGTCTTAAAATTCTTCTCTCCATAATATTATTACTGCAAGCAATACTACCAATAACTAATATTTATTGAACCCACAATCTATGCTAGGTACAATGTTAAATACATTATATATTCTAGAATATAAGCCTTACAAAGACAAAGATTTGTTTCATTTTCTGTTTGCCTCTCCAGATCACATCATCATTCTCTACTCTGTGCTGTGGTCCAGAAGCTGACCTCTACGGACTATTTTAAACAGGTTCCCATCACTTTGGCATCTGGTGAGACTCAGCCAAAGGGAGGGGTCAGTAAGAGATTAGAAGGTAGGAGGGAGACAGAAAAGTAGAGTTTTCATTCCCCTTGCTCTTTTCCTCCTGGGTTGCAGTTTGGTGATAGTTAGGGCATCTCTACTACTGAGGGCAACAGCTGCTGTTGGGCAATCCTCTCCCATAGCTATGAATCTTCCCAGGTTCAGGTACCGTCATCTTTCTTTGCTCCTTCAGACTAAGAGGTGGTAAGGAAATCTCATGGTTGCTAGCTCCTGGGTGCTGCAGATTCCTTTGTTGGTTTCCCTTAACTCCATCTAGACATTGGAGATAGTTTCTAATCTTTAATCATCCTTTTTCCAGACATATTGCTGTTACAGCAAGGCTTAGAAAGTATGTGGCTTTGTATGACACTTTGCCAAGCTGAGCACCTATGCATCCCAGGCTGAGCTGATGTAGTCGCTCATATCCTAGGGAAACAGTGCTGATCGAGCCAAGATACCCTGACCTACAGGTCAAATAACTCTAGTACTCTGCTTCTCTGGAGCTAGACAATAGCCCCTTAGAGTCTGAGCTGCTGAGATACCTCTCTCTCTGGGGAGTTGAGTCATTTCTGTGTTGATCCTTGTCCCCCTGGTGATCAAACCATAGCTGTGCTCTGCCATTCTAAGGTATCTGCTGCTGCTGCACCTGGCCTCAGAGTCTGAGGCAAGGATCTGTGTAGCCCCGCCATCCAGGGGTCTAGAGTCACTACTACACAGTACCTTATCCACTGTGACCCGAGCTGCTGCTGAGCCCTACTGGCTCTGGTTCCTAAGCTGCGGCCATACCCTGCTCCCCTGGCTAAAACCTTTTTCTTTGGAGTTTGGTCAGTACTACACCCTACCCATTAGGTATAAAATCACAGGTACAACCAGAGCACCTGGGTCCAAGCTGCTAGGGGGTGCCTCAGAGTCATAAATCTTGGTTCTTTGGATAACCTACACCCAACTCTGCCACAGAGAATGAACCTGAACCCCGAGAACCAGGTGCCACAACGGATTCACAAGACCCTGAGCCTTGGATCCTGGCTCCACAGTCACTCCAAGCACCATTTTTGAGCCTAGTGCTACTGTAGCTGCTTGGAGGGCATTGCAGACCTAACGCCAAGAGGGATCCCTTTAGCTGATTCTCCCTATTGTGTGGAAAACAAGAAGAGGAGGACTCCAAAAACCCACACCAAGGATAGTAACAGCCTATGACACTACTACCACTGACACAAACTTCTATGGATTAGGCCACTGAAGTACTCACAGTTATTGCTGACATTGAATGCAACTGAAAAAGCTGCATGGAGACTACACCATTGCACCTGTCCAGAAAGTCACCATGCCCTTTGCAACCAACACACTAAAGGCCAACTATAGGCTTCTCTACAAAACCACCCTAGAAAGTCTGAAAGAAGCAATAGTTCCACCAGGCACACAGATCAACATGGGGCCACAAGAAACACAAAAAAGCAAGGAAATACGACACCACTAAAGGAATACATCTCTAGTAACAGACTCCAATGAAAAGGGAATCAGTGAACTCCTGGAAAAGAAACTGCAAAATAATGATCTTAAGGAAACTCAATTAGATACCAAAAAAACACCTAGTTATAATTCAACAAAATCAGCAAAACAATTCATAAGAACAAGAAATTCAACGAAGATATAGAAATCAAAAAAGAACCAAACAGAGATCCTGTAGCTGAATAATTCAAATAATGAAATAAAAAATTACAATAGAGTGCTTCAATAGCAGTTTTAATAAAGCAGAAGAAAGAATCTTTGAACTTGAAGGTAGGTCATTTGAAATACCCAGCGAGAGAGAGAGAGAGAGAAAGAGAAGAATGAAAAAGAGTTAAGAAAGCTTGTAAGACTTATGGAACGCCATACAAGAACAAATATTCATATTATTGGAGTTTCAGAAAAAAAGAAAGGAAAAGGCATAAGAAACTTATTTAATAAAATAATCGCTGAAAACTTCCCAAGTCTGGGGAAAGGTATGGATATCCAGTCCAGGAAGTCCAAAGGTCTCCAAATCAAGTCATATATAATGAAATCCACATTAGACTAACAGTAGATTTCTCTGCAGAAAACTTACAGGCCAGGAAGAAAGGAGATAATATCTTCAAAGTGCTGAAATAAAAAAATTTCTAACTCTGAATACTATATGCAGCAAAGCTATCCTTTGGAAATGAGGGAGAAATAAAGTCTTTCCCAGACAAGCAAAAATGGAGAGAATTCATTACTACTACACTGGTCTTACAATAAATTCTCAAGGCAGTAATATATCTGGAAGCAAAAAGACAATAATCACTATCATAAAAACACACACAAGCATAAAACTCACTGGTACAGCAGATTAACAAAGGAGAAAGAGAAAAGAATAAAAGAGTATCAATATAGAAAACAACCCAACTGCAATGATAAACAATAAGAGAAGGAAGAAGCAAGGGGTAAGCAAACCCAGAAAACAATAAAACGACAGGAGTCCTCATCTATCAGTAATAACCTTAAATGTAAATAGATTAAATTCCCTAGTTGAAAGATACAGAGAAGCTGAATGGATTAAAAAAAAACCACAACTATTTGCTGCCTACATGAGACTCACTTCACCTATACAGATACATATAGACTGAAAGTGAAGAAATCAATCAAGATATTTGATGCAAATGGAAACCAAAATCAGGTAAGAGTAGTTACATTTATACTAGATAAAACAGACTTTAAGTCAGAAACTGTAAAAAGAAATACAAGAGAAGTCATTCTATAATTATAAAGGGATCAATTTACCATAAGGATACAACAATCATAAACATATATGCATTGAACATGGGATCACCCACTATAAAGCAGGTATTATTTATCTAAAAGGAGAGACAGATTCCAATACAATATTTGGGGAGTTTGACACCCTACTCGCAGCATTGGACAAGTCATACAGATAGAAAATCAACATAGAAATGCTGGATTTAAACTGCATTTTAGACCAAATAGACGTAACAGGTATTTATAGTACATTTCATTCAAGAGCTGTATAATACACATTTTCTTTTTCACTAGCACACGGAACATTCTCCAGATAGACCATATTAGGCTACAAAACAAGTCTCAACAAATTTAAAGGAACTAAAATTATATCAAATTTTTTTCCAACCACAATGGACTAAAAGTATAAATCAATACAAGAGGAACATTCAAAATTGTACAAACATGTAGAAATTATACAACATGCTCCTGAGCAACCAATGGATCAATAAATATATTAAGAGATACATAGATTTCCCAAAACAAACAAAAATAGAAACACAGCAGACAAAAACCTATGGGATACAGCAAAAACAGCATTAAGGGGGAAGTTTATAGCAATAAACACCTACACCAACATGGTAGAAAGATTTCAATGAAACAACATATTAATATATCTCAAGGAATTAGAAAAGCAAGAACAAACCAGATCCAAAATCAGAAGAAGGAAAGAAATAATAAAGATCAGAGAAACAAATGAAATTGAGACTAAAAAACCATAAAAGATAAATAAAATTAAAGTTGACTTTATGAAAATATAAACAAAATTGACAAAGCATTAGGTAGACTAATAAAAAAAGACACAAATAAACAAAATCAGAAATGAAAAAGGAGGCATTACAACTGATACTACAGAAATACAAAGGGTCATTAGAGACTACTAGGAAGAACTACATGCCAAAAAATTAGAAAACCTAGTAGAAATGGGTAAATTCCTCAATACATACAATCTACCAAGCTTGAGCCAAGAAGAAATAGAAAACCTGAACAGATCAATCATGAGTAATGAGACTGAATCTGTAATAAAGTCTCCCATTGAAGAAAAGCCCAAGATCTGATGACTTCACTGCTTAATCCTATCAAACATTTAAAGAAGAACTCATACTAATTCTTCTCAAACTCTTCTGGAAAACTGAAGAGGAAGGAATTCTTCCAAACTCAATCTATGAGGTCAGCATTATTCTGATACTCAAACCAGAAAGGGACACAACACAAAAAAGGAAAACGATAGGCCAATATCCTTGATGCAAAAATGCTTAATAAAACACTTGCAACTGAATCCAGTAGCACATTAAAAAGATCATTTACCATGATCAAGTGGGATTTACCCTGGGGATGCAAGGGTGGCTCAACATATGCCAGTCAATAAACATGATACATCACACCAACAGGATGAAGGACCAAAACCATATGATCATCTCAACAGACTTAGGAAAACATTTGATAAAATTCAACAAACTTTCATGATTAAAACTCTCAACAACTTAGGTATAGAAAGAATGAGTGTACACAGTTAAGGCCCTAGATGACAAACCCACAGCCAACATCATACTGAATGGGGAAGATTTGAAAGCTTTTCCTCTGAGATCTACACCAAGACAAGGATGCCCACTTTCAACACTTTTATTCAACACAGTACTGGAAGTCCCAGCCAGAACATTTAGGCAAGAGAAAGAAATAAAGGGTATCCAAAGGGGAAAAGAGGAAGTCAGATTGTACCTGTTTGCAGATAACATGATCTTATATATAGAAAATCCTAAAAGCTCCACCAAAAACACTTAAAACTGATAAATATAGTACAGCTGCAGGATACAAAATCAACATACAAAAATGAGTAGCATTTCTATACACCAAGAACAAACTAGCAGAGAAAGAAAATGAGAGAGCAATCCCATGTATAATAACTACAAAAAAATCTAGGAATAGATTTAGCCAAGGAGGTTAAAAATTCTCTATAAGGAAAACTATAAAATACTGATGAAAAAGATTGAAGAAGCCACAAAAAAAGAGAGAAAGAAACAACATCCCATCGTTGGGTTGGAAGAATTAATATTGTGAAAATGACCATACAACCAAAAACGCAATCTACAGATTCATTGCAATTCCTGTATAAATGCCAGGTGACATTCTTCACAGAAATAGAAAACCCTACAATTTGTATGAAACCACAAGAGACCCCAAATAGCCAAAGCTATCCTGAATAAAAAGAAGAAAACTGGAGGCTTCACACTGTCAGAAATCAAAATATACTACAAAGCTATAGTAACTGAAATAGCAAGGTTTGGACAGCAAAACAGACACATTGACCAATGGATCAGAAGAGAGAACCCAGTGAGGTTGGAGCCCCCACACAGAGTCCATACTGGGGTGAAGGTTGCAGTGAGCTGAGATCATGCTGGGCAACAGAGCAAGACTCTGTCTCAAGAAAAAACCCAGAAAGCAAAAACCAAGAACAACCTCCCTCCCCCACAAAAAACCCAAGCAAACAAACAAACAAACAAAATAAGACAAGTTATTTATAAAAAAGAATCAAGCCTAGCTGTTCTTTTTGTCAGAAAAATGGTCATGGTAATAATCCAGCTTGGTGCAGCATGGACAAGAATATATATCACTATAGTGCCAACTCAGCTTCAGAGAGCTGTATGTGAATCTCCTCAATTTTTGGATGCTAAAATGAGGAAGCTAGGGTTAACACCATTGGTACTATCCTTCTCCTATATATCTCGACTCATTTCTACTGTTAGTCTATGCTAAGCCAAAGAAGAAAGGCATGGAACATAGTGTTTGCCAAACTGCTGCCTTTATTTCAAAAATTATTATTTATTTATTTCTTGCTACTTTTATTTATTTTTATTTTTATTTTTTTGAGACGGAGTTTTGCTCTTGTTGCCCAGGCTGGAGTGCAGTGGTGAGATTTCGGCTCACTGCAACCTCTGCCTCCCGGGTTCAAGCAATTCTCCTGCCTCAGCCTCCAGAGTAGCCGGGATTACAACTATGTGCCACCATGCCTGGCTCATTTTGTATTTTCAGTAGAGACAGGCTTTCTCCATCTTGGTCAGGCTGGTCTTAAACTCGCAAACTCAGGTGATCTGCCCGCCCTGGCCTCCCAAAGTGCTGGGATTATAGGCGTGAGCCACCGCGCCTGCTGCCACTTTTATTTTTATATATTGCATGGTAGTAGCAGTTGAGTATTCCATCTCAGGAAGAGGAAACTTTAAAGGGGAGCAGAAGGGAAAGGAAAAAAGTTCTTTGGTTTTCTTCTAGTTCCATTCAGTAAGGTAGGAGCTCTGTCGATCAACCTTTGTAACTCACCGGATTGACAGATGCTATTTCCTCTTAAACAAAACAATGGCCCCAGCACACTTAAAGTTTGAAGCTGTTACACTCTTCTGTTGTATACCTGTAAGCTGGCACTCCAAGAATCAATTGAGTTTGTTCCCAAACTTGTTTGTGCCAGTGTGTGGCAATAGTTTTAACTGAAATATGTTGTTTAAATAAATATGGCCGGGTGCGGTGGCTCACGCCTGTAATCCCAGCACTTTGGGAGGCTGAGGCAGGTGGATCACAAGGTCAGAAATCAAGACCATCCTGGCTAACATGGTGAAACCCCAACTCTACTAAAAACACAAAAACAAAAAGTTAGCCCTGCGTGGTGGTGGGCACTTGTGGTCCCAGCTACTTGGGAGGCCCAGGTGGGAGAATGGCGTGAACCCAGGAGGCGGAGCTTGCAGTGAGCCAAGATCGTGCCACTGCACTCCAGCCTGAGTGACAGAGCAAGACTATGCCTCAAAAAGAAAGAAAGAAAGAAAAGAAAGAGAGAAAAGAAAGAAAGAAAGAAGGAAAGAAAGAAAGAAAAAGAAGAGAGAAAGAGAGAAGAAAGGAAAGAAGGAAAGAAGGAAGGAAAGAAAGAAGGAAAGAAAAGAAAGAAAGAAAAAGAAAGAAAGATTACATAAACCAATGATATATGAGTGTGAAAGAGTTATTTATTTTTTTTCTATAAAAATTAAGTAAAACCTTTTGGAAACCTCCATTAAAAATGCTGCTAAAAAGAAATGCTATAAAATTAGGTGTGAGTGAGGAAACTAAAAGAATGTAAAATATAATAAAACCCTAAAAGGATTCTGCTCTTCTATGTATTGCAAGTATTGCTCAGTTTTTTTCCACTTTAAATAAATAAAAATGGAAATCAGAGACATTGCCTTTTGTGTGGTTTACATAAGAAAGACCTGATAGAAATTAAAACATCATACTTATTTAAAAGGAAGACCTTGGCTCTTCATCAAGTTATTGACTAATAAATATTTGTTTAACTTAAATTTATATTTATTTTAAATGTATAATATAATTTCCCACTTTAACTGATTTTTCAATTAAGTGGCCAATTACTGGGCTCCAACTGTCAAATGGCCTTGTATTTTCATTATGGCCCATTATTATTTCATTTCTTAATATAAATATATGTATACCTGTTCCCTGGCTAGATCCCAAGTGAGAAAAATTAAATAATTAGCTAAAGAGTTTAAATAATCTACTTCTTCTAAGTTTCCCTATTTGTAACACAAGTTGGGGAGAAGTCTGAGAAGACTACCTAGAAATTGTTCTATTCAGAACCTTTTTTTTTTTTTTCAGGAAAAAAGAATCACCCAATCACAGGTCTAGAAAATGCTTGTAATGCATGTCTGTGAGACATACTAATAATACTATGCCATATATTAATAGATGTAGATTTTTCAATTAAGAAATAATTCTTTTGGTTCTCCTGGGAACTATACTTTCATCCCTTTGATAACTTTCTGACTAATCTCTCTAATTCCCACTACACTGATAGGAGAAATTTAGAATTAGATACCCAAAGTCCATGAAGCTGAAATCTTCAGTGCCTTTCAGGCCTACCAATCTCACCTGTTCACCAGCTTGGGATTCCCCAATGATGAAACGATCTCCTGGGCCATCAGCAGCTGTGAGATGGAACAGAGCCAAGAACAAACATCAGTATGGACCTATAGCATAGAACAAGAACCTAAAATTGGAATTCTAAAATTTGACTCAAATTATTTGATAAGACTTAGAGAAGTGGAATATTTTTCTGATCTCCTAGACTTGACAATGACTTTGTTACTACTGGTTTAATGTTTGGTATCCGCAACTCACATGCACTGATAGAAGTGGTCCTAATTGTACCACTGGTGACTAATTGTGCCACGGTGTCACTGGAGATGGTCTTCCTGTCACTTCGTAATTTCCACACTTGTGCTTTTCTTTTTTCTTTTTTGAGACGGAGTCTCGCTTGTCACCCAGGCTGGAGTGCAGTGGCCGGATCTCAGCTCACTGCAAGCTCCGCCTCCCGGGTTCACGCCATTCTCCTGCCTCAGCCTCCCAAGTAGCTGGGACTACAGGCGCCCGCCACCTCGCCCGGCTAGTTTTTTGTATTTTTTAGTAGAGACAGGGTTTCACCATGATAGCCAGGATGGTCTCGATCTCCTGACCTCGTGATCCACCCGTTTCAGCCTCCCAAAGTGCTGGGATTACAGGCTTGAGCCACCGCGCCCGGCCCCACTTGTGCTTTTCTAATGTTATTCTAGCCGATCTTCCTAATACCACCTTATCCATGTGTACGTATGTGTCGTGCATGTGTACACTCACGGATATATGTACACATATATATGTGTGTGTGTATATATATGTGTATATATATCCGTATGTCTCCATTTTTCGATAACAATTTAACTACTTCATACTGTTTTCTTATTTATCTCCCAGTCTGGGCTTCCTGATGTGAAATAGGAAGAACATTCCTTTCTTCATCTGACGGTTGAAGGAAATGAATTATAGAATGAAATAATTCAGGTAGAAAGAAAAGGTAAAGTACTCTGAACAACTTCTGGTTAATGGTAGAGCTAGGACTAAAATCCAGTCTCATAACTGTAGCACAGTATTTTTAAATAATGTATCAAAATTCTATTCATGAGTTAGAATACATAGGCAGTACTGTATCACATTTTCCATTGGCTATTTATTTTTAAATTGAAAAAAGAAATTCCAGAATTGGGATGAAAAAAGTTTATTAAAAAATATATACAGTATAACAATGGCTAGATGAAGAAACATTCTTGGCGATTTAAAGAGTTTTCTTGACATATGATGTGGCTTTCAGACCAATATGACTGGGCAAAAATGTCTATCTAGTACGTTTTAAAATCACGACCATTACCTTCACGTTATCTGCAAACAGCAGAGTTTTGGGGGCATATCTACAAAAAATATATACATTATATATGAATATTTAACATTTATAATCACAGTGATAAATAATGATATTTTCTCTTTTTAAAAGGACATTAGATTAATTGCTCATTTATGTAGCTATAAAGTGATATTTTTTCTAAAGGCTTATATAAAACACTTTATAATGAAGTCATCCCTTTTTTGCATAAATGGTTTTGGTTAGCATGATATGAAGAGGGACAAAAATTAACACTGGGTCCCTTCTGTCACAAGATGTTGTATTTTATGCTTTATAGATATTATCCAAGTTAATAAACTCTTGTTTTTCTGTGTTTTTTTTTGAATCCTGTTATATTGTTCCATTTTTACTTGTAAAAACTATCATAGAAGAGTTTTATGGTAATGTTATTTTATTAAGCCATTTTCATGGGTTTTTTTTTTTTTTTAAATTTAAGAAGTTTTTACAACAGGCCAGGTGTGGTGGCTCACACCTATAATCCCAGCACTTTGGGAGGCTGGGGCAGGCAGATCACCTGAGGTCAGGAGTTTGAGACGAGCCTGACCAACGTGGAGAAACCCTGTCTCTACTAAAAATATAAAATTAGCTGGGTGTGGTGGCACATGCCTGTAATACCAGCTACTCGGGAGGCTGAGGCAGGAGAATCGCTTGAACCTGTGAGGCGGAGGTTGTGGTGAGCTGAGACTGTGCCATTGCACTCCAGCCTGGGCAACAAGAGTGAAACTCCGTCTCAAAAAAAAAAAAAGTTTTTACAACAGACATAGAAGTCATTGCTTCAACAATTATCAACATTTTACCAATCTTGTTTCATCTATTCCCCCAATTATTTTTGCCATCTTTCAGAGCAAATGATAATCTTCTTACTGTAGAAAATTAAAACATCAATTATCTTTCAAAGTTCCACACTAACTGCATCTCAAACGTGAATAAACTTACTTACAATTGTTTCTCTACTAGATAAATAATTATCAGCTTGCTACCTCCTATGGCAACCTAGATATTTTCTCTCTCTCTTTTTTTTTTGAGACGGAGTTTCGTTCTTGCTGCCCAGGCTGGGGTGCAATGGCGCCATCTTGGCTCACTGCAACCTCTGCCTCCCGCATTCAAGCCAATCTCCTGTCTCAGCCTCCCGAGTAGCTGGGATTACAGGCATACGCCACCACGCCCGGCTAATTTTTGTATTTTATTTTATTTTATTTTTTTAGTAGAGACAGGGTTTCATCATATTGGTCAGGCTGGTGTCAAACTCCTGACCTCAGGTGATCCACCTGCCTTGGCCTCCCAAAATGCTGGGGTTACAGGCATGAGCCACCGTGCCTGACCCGTTTTCTCTTTTTTTACTTCCTGCACAAGGGGGAAATTAGCATTGTTTCAGAGTAAAAAAACCTGAATCTGAATCCTGGTTCTGTTTATTGTTAGCTTCAGGGACTCTCAGCAAAATTACTAAACTTCTCTAACCTTCAGTTTCCTTGTTGGTAAAAATGGGGATAATCACACTTTTAAAACAATATCTTTGAAGCTCTTTATTCCTTTTATTCATTCAGTAAATGTCTGCTGAGTGTCTTTTATGCCCCAAGTGTTAAATTAGGGGCTGGAGAGAGAGTAGGGGGCAAACCTAGACACTGCTTCTATTTTAGTGCAGTGCCAACCTGTTACAAGGTTTTTCAAACTCTGGATGACAAATGGAGGTAGGCTGTAAAATCTACTTGTGAAGAATTTTTTAATGAAAAGGATAGAAATATATTTCAACACACATGGTAAGGATGACTCTTGTTTCATAAAACTTATTTTTGTTTATATATGTGTATGTATGTATATTTATATGTACTGTATATGTTATATATGCGTGTGTATATCATTGGCTTGTGATGTATAATATATTTAATGTATTTCTTCCCATGGGAGTGGTTAAAACTCTTAAAGTCACTGATGCATCAGGAGAGGCAGATATTAATCAGATAATCACATTAATGAATACATACATACAAATTAAGAAAACTACTCCAAAGCAAAGAAACATGATTTTATGACAGTATACAATTAAAGTACCTGAGCTCCACTAGGGGGTCATGAAAAGCATGATAAAAGGATTTCTGATTTGAATATGAAGAATGAGTAAGAGCTAAGTAGGTGTGTGTGTGTGTGTGTGTGTGTATGTAGGTGGGGAGAGAGAAAGGGAGGGAGATAGGGAGGGAAGGGAGGAGAGGGGGAGAGAGGAATAGACATGAAGTGGAAGTGCTCCATCATTGTATGCAAAGAGAACATATGTGCAGAGGCCTTGGTTCATGTCTTCCTTATACCTTATACTCTAGCTATTATCAACTGCTAGTACTATAGCAGTTGATATACTGAGAGTACCAAGATAATTCGCATTTTGGCTCCATGACATATGCTACTTCCACTACTTAAAGTATACTTTTCTTATTCTTGCCTTCTGATTACAGATTTTCTAGCTGTTAAGACTCAGCTCAAGTGTCATCTTCTCTATGAAGTCATATGTGACTCCTCTCCCCTCAAGAGTTGTCAGCATCCTCTTTTGTTTCCCCAGTGTAGCCTGAAATCAATTATAGCTTCTAAATGTATTTATAGTATTTGCAAATCCCTGGCACTTGCTGTACAATGGGTGTTAAATAAATGTTCAATATGTTAAGTATTCAAAATGGTTGGCAGATGAATGAATGTGGTTCCAAAAATGTTCTTAGAAGATTCATGCACAAATGAACAAATAAGTAATATTTTCTAACACAAAGTTCTATAT
This sequence comes from Colobus angolensis palliatus, assembly GCF_000951035.1. Taxonomy (NCBI): domain Eukaryota; kingdom Metazoa; phylum Chordata; class Mammalia; order Primates; family Cercopithecidae; genus Colobus; species Colobus angolensis. The sequence continues at coordinate 27,325,832 of NW_012116265.1, forward strand.
TTGTTATATATACTTTTTGCTGATCCATATATATTGTTTCCTTCAAAATTTGAGTCAGCATCTTAAGAATGTTTAGAAAGATTGCTTTGGCTGGGCAAATCACTTCAGCTCAGGAGTTTGAGACCAACCTGGGCAACGTGGCAAAACCCCATCTTTACAAAAAATACAAAAATTAGCCAGGTGTGGTGGTGCGTGCCTGTAGTCCTAGCTACTTGGGAGGCTGAGGCGCAAACATGGCTTGAGAACTGGGTGGTAGGTGGGGAGTGGAGGTTTTAGTGAGCTGAGATTGTACCACTGCACTCCAGCTGGAGCAACATAGTGAGATCCTGTCTCAAAAAAAAAAAAGAGACTGCTTTGATTAATTCTGTATAACTTAGATTATGTCATTATTCTGTCTAGCATAGTGCCTAGCTTATCGTTGATAATAAATATTTGTTAAAAGAATAAAGAAATGAAGTTAGCATTCTCATAAAGTTTTAGGTGGGAAGTATTTCTCTTTTCTCCTGTTCCCCCACACACATGCACATAAACTCAAAATGCTCATATCAATGTTCTGCATAATCCTCTAAATAAACTGAATAATGAGTAGCCGGAGGTCATCTGGGAGGTCATCTGGGGCAAGCCGAGTATGGAGTTTCAGGGAAGTCCACATGTGAAAGCGCTCTGAAGTGATTCTAAGGAGCAAGGTCTTTGTTATTGGGGAAAGTATACCAATTGTGGAGAGAATATGTGCTTACTTGCACTATGTTCTCCACCTTACCCTGAACCTTTCCAGTTGGTAAATGTGTCTCTATATTGCTAGCTAAGGAAGAATCAGTCAACCAACTACACAGAAGTTTCTTGGTACCAAGAGAGGAGTCATTTTGATTATTTCTCTTATTTCTCAACATTTAATGTGCATGCAAATCATCTGGAGATCTTGTGAATATACAGATTCTAATTTAGTAGGGCTGGGGCAGGGTCTGAGATTCTAAATTCTAACAAGCTGATGCTGAGGCTGGTGGTCCATGGATTACCCTTTTTGAGGAGCAGAGCACTATAAGATCTAACTGAATATAGACAAATTCAGACTAAGAGAACATTTAAGGAATAAAAAATTAGTGAACTACAGGGGTCCAAATTTTACATTAACACTAAGGTTTGTCTTATAAAGACAGAAAAATAATTATCAATCTATCTAACTTCCTGATACAGTCATGAGTCACTTAACAATGGGGATATATTCTAAGAAATGCATTGTTAGGCAATTTTGTTGTGTGAACATCATCACAGAGTGTACTAACACAAACCTAGATGATAAAGTCTATTATACAACTAGGCTACATGGTATAGCCTATTGCTCTTGGGCTACAAACTTGTACAGCATATTACAATACTGAATACTATAGGGAACTGTAACACAGTGCTAAGTATCTGTGTATCTAAACATATCTAACTATACGAAAGGTAATGTGTTGCACTATGTGACCTTACAATGGCTACAATGTCACTAGGCAATAGGAATTTTTCAGCTCCATTGTAATCTTATGGGACCACCATCATGTAAGAGTCTGTTTTTGACCCAAATGTTAATGTGGTGTATGACTATATTTATTTAAAAATATCTATGAAAGAAATAGGTTAAAAAAAGTTGTAGTTTTTCAAGATGAATTCTACAAGTTTAGGTAGGAGAGGGCAGAAGTGGAGGTATGATAGCACATGAACCTAGAGCTTGGAAAGAAAAAAAGAAAGTAAGCCACAGTACGTCATTAGAAAAGATGAATGGATTTGAAGGACTTCAACAGACTTAGAATTGTTTCCCTTGTAATTCTGACATATCTGCTAATGTGTTTTCTTTTCTGCTTTGCAACTGTAGAATTTAATTTGAAAGAAGTGATAAAAGCAATATAAACCCTAATGGGATATGCGTTATGTAAACAATGTTTAATGCAAGACCCTGAAGCTATTCCCTCTTATTCCTTCTTTTTCTAATGTCCAGAAAACACTTTTAGTTCTGTTTACCCATTTGTTTGAAGATTTCTGGTTATATTATTTGATATGAAATTGATACCACTAGATAACTACTCATTGTGTACATAGAAAACAATAATCTTTGAATCATCTGCCATGGAATTATCCTTCATTTTCCTTTTCCAGCCATAGTGATCTTTCAAGTCTCTTGAAATACTGTATAGCTATTCATTTATTTTCAATACTAAGAGTCTCATCATTTCCACTTTAAGGCTGAACAAATTAGAGCACATAGAGATGGCATAATTTTCAGAGGTCCTAGAAAATAGTTGATAGAGGAATACGGCAGAAGGAATAGTAATTTGTCTACTCTGCTTATAGAACTACACTGTCTGAGACTGCAAGAAGGGCACAGGGTAATAGTCTTTATATGGATACTAAAGTTAAGATTATAGGAGGGGTTGGCAGGAAAAGGTAACAAGAGAAGGTGACAAAGCTGGAATAAGAGGATTCATACTTACTGCAATTACATTCAAGTATTACATTAGGTAAATTGTTTGGAATTTTAAACTGGCTACCTTTTCTTATGGAAAGCAGGGAGGTGGGCACAGGATACATGAGTAAGAAGGCATTGTGTATTCTTCACCATAATCTTCCAGGGAAAATGCCTATTAATTGTTAGTATTTGGAAAGGAGGCGTTATTTTCCTAATATTTTCTTTTTGGAATTAACTAAACTAAATTATTCCAAATTATCTATCCGTTCACATGAGTATTACTCCCATATCATAAGGCCCTCTTTTTCACTGAAAGTATCCTACAGTAGAGGGCAAAAATAGGCTGTCAAATGAATTGCAGAACCAGTGGTAGCCAAAGATCATTCAAGTGGATACAACAAAAGCCCTGAAATATGATTACTGTTGAAAGAATAAGAACTAGCTCTAAGTCACAACGGCTGTGGATTGTCTATATTGAATTTTGGTGTATTCTAACCCACTGTATGTGGGTTAAACGCACAAAATGTTAATAATGGCCAGGGGGTAAGTTAATGGGTAATTTTAAAATGTTCTTTTGATTATTTTTGCATTTTCCATAAGTAATTTCAATCAGAATGTAAACAAGAAAAATAAAACTTTTAAAATTCTCTCTACCCAAATGGCAAAGCTTTCTCTTAATATACTTTTTCAGAACGGTATGTTACCCATGGCTCTGAAAATAATTCCTGGTTTGTTCAAAATATTCCTTTTTTCCAAATGATCCCAAAATAAGTTCTAAAGGGATAAACCTTTCAAACTGAACTTTTTCAAGAAAGCTGAACTTGGATTTCTGAGATATTTTTGCCCTTATTAATATCCACAAAGAAAGTGTGAGACAATAAGCACCCACATCTATATAGGAGGATGTGAATGCATCAAGAGGACGATTAGCTTCATCAGTGTGAAGGGAGAAACAAAATCCAAAAATGTGAAAAATAAAAATACTGTATTGATTCAAATTGTAAATATGCCACTTTCATTTTTATTTTATCTACTTTTATCTTTCAAATTCATTCCCACATGAATGCAGTTTTAGGTTTACAGGCCTTCCTATTATTTTATATTATCATCACTTGATTCCTGCCTTCTTTACATTCTATTTTTTCTTAATGTTTTATTTTGAGCTGTTTCTACTTATTTCCTTAGTCATTTTATTACTGTCTTGATTTTTGAACTCACATACCTTAAAGAAAGTGATCCTCCAACTGGTTTGGAGTTTTATCCCACATGTTTCTGAAGGATACTGGCTAATGCTTAGTGATCCAGAGCAAGTTAGCAACATCTTTACACCTAGAGGGTTAGCAATGCCCACGAGTGCCACTGGTTATTACTGGAAGGCCTAAGGTAAAGGCAGAGGAGAAGAAAATAGGGAGAATCAAGGGAGCAGGGAGAAAGGAACCAGAGTAAAGGAAGACAGGGGTAGAGAGAAGGAGGTACTCAAAGGAGGGTCGTAGAGAGCCACAACAATTGGCCTCAAGGATATTCTTTACCAAAACACTGCCTGGGGTGGTATTTATAATAGAAAAGAGGCTAATGAATACATTTACCTTTAAAGAAATGAAAATCATCTTAATTACTAAATATGATAAAAATAACTTTTAGGATTCATAGAGTTTATCTTCCTGTATTACAGACAAAAGTGAGGAGGTATAAACTGGAAAATTCAGCATAGTTGTAAGACCATGCCACTTTCTACAGAAGACTTTTGCTTCTTTAATTATGATGTTCATATTGTACACACAGACACACTAACCATTCCTACTTTGAGATTTAACCATCTACAGAATGGTTATCACTTATGTCTCTCTTATATGTTACATATCTTGGAGAACTAGCAACTCTTTGCAAGAAAGAAACAATGTGAATCAGCTTCATGGTAGATAATCTCTCTAACTCTTTATAATGTGAGATGCCATTTTAGATTTTTTTTGGTGAAATAATGTAAAAACCCCTCCCAAACAAAAGCATAAATAGGATACTAAACGGTAATTTTACATAAAATTTTTTTTATGAGTTGTACAGTGTCTGAAAAGCTCATAGGGGCTAATTGCTCCCTTTGGCAATAAGAAAAGCTAACAGCAACCGTTTTTTTTTTTTTTAAATTGAGGTGCTGCTAGCTCATGTAAAAATCACAGAACAATATTCTGTTTGGGAATAATTCTGCCTCAAATATTTTATTTTCTCACTCTCTCCCACTTTATTTGTAAAAAACAGACTTCTTTGTCTCTGGCGTTTCATCTGCTCTAGCTGTTTGCTTTACTCTGGAAGCAAGAATTCTTTGTCATTTTATAGTAATCTTGTATGGCTACAAATTGTAACATCAGTACAGAATTTACTTTTTAGATGGGCAATAAGAAACTATTTCAAGCCAACAATGACATTGGGAAAAAAAAAGAAACTAGAAGAGCCAGTGAAGCTATCATAAGATAAAATAATTTTCTATCTGGACAATATTTATTCTGATCAACACTGTAGAAGGAAGCAATTTGAAAGAAAAAAACACAGGAGCCATTGGGAATTTGGTATTTATGTTTTGGCTTTGCCAATTTCAGAAGTATTCTGATATAGTGAGATCAAGCTGAATGAAGTGAATCCAAGATAATCTTCCTGAGAAAGAATACACTAGTGGAAATGAAAAAACATAAGCTCAATCTCTCTACCATTTTATTTACACAGAAAATGAGAGTAGCAATTCAAATGTTAGCCCTTTTTCAGAGATAGTTTAAGAAAATGTGTTTAAAATAATAATAGTGCTAATAATGGTTACTATCATTAAACATTTTAAAATACAATTATCAAGTGTTCTTTTTTTTTTTTTTTTAAATGTGTGTCAGGTAGTTTATTAAGGCTTTCTACAACCTCATCTAATCCTTACAACAACCTGCTGGGGTAAGTATTGTTGTAATTATTGTAATTTTAGAGATGAGAAAACTGAAGCTAAAAAAATTTAAGTGATTTGCTCAAAGTTACACAGATGGAACTGGTACTAAAACCCAGATCACTCGAGCTTTGCTCAATGCTTGTAGCCTTAACCATTTGCTATGTTATCTCCAACATAAAAAGATAACTACTAAGAGATGATGGAACACAGAGGAGATTAATGAAGTATTTAATTACAAGAAAAAGGAAATTATAGGTTGATCATCTTTTATATGAAATGCTTGGGACCAGAAGTATTTTGGATTTTGATATTTTTCAGATTTTGGAATATCTGCATATACACAATGAGATATCTTGTGGATGGGACCGAAGTCTAAACACAAAATTAATTTATGTTTCATATATATCCTATACAGATAGCCACAAGGTAGGTAATTTTAAACAATGTTTCAAATAATTTTTCTAAACAAAGTTTTGAGTGTGTTTTTACTGTGACCCTTCACATGAGGTCAGGTATAAAATTTTCTACTTGTGGTGCCATGTCAACATGCAAAAAAATTTCAGATTTTGGAGTACTTCAAATTCTAGATTTTTGAATTAGGGATGCCCAACCTGTATTTTCATGGCTAAATGTAGCTAAAAAAACCAAAACCAAAACCAAGTAAGAGACTCCATAACTCCGTATCTCATGTACCCCATTAAAAAGGGATTGGCATGCTTAACAGCTCTGATAAACTGAAAAAATTTTTTAACATGTTTCTTCAATGATATCAAGCTTGTATTAATAACCAATAACATAATAACAATGTATCATAGTTTGAAAATCACTAAGAGAGCAGATTTTAAGTCTCACCACAAAAATGATAAGGATGTGAGGTAATGCATGTGTTAATTAGCTCAGCTAAGCCATTCTACAATGTATACTAAATATTTTAAAATATCATGTTGTACATGGAAAAACAAAAACAAAACCAAAAAAATCAACAACAGTTTCTAAGCAATTCAGAATTTACATTTGGGGTTTTTAGATTGGAATTTAGGCAGAAAAATGCTATTTAGTATTTGCTTTTAAGCTTTATGCAATCTCAGGCAACTTTGCGTTAGCTGTTGGGGCTCCAGAATTTTGAAATATGGCATCTTCTACAGAATTAGAGGTTTCCCTCATGTCTGCTTTTTTTTTTTTTTTTTTTTGAGTCGGAGTCTCGCTCTGTCACCCAAGCTGGAGTGCTGTGGCCGGATCTCAGCTCACTGCAAGCTCCGCCTCCTGGGTTCACACCATTCTCCTGCCTCAGCCTCCCGAGTAGCTGGGACTACAGGCGCCGCCACCTCGCCCGGCTAGTTTTTTGTAGTTTTTAGTACAGACGGGGTTGCACCGTGTTAGCCAGGATGGTCTCGATCTCCTGACCTCGTGATCCGCCCGTCTCGGCCTCCCAAAGTGCTGGGATTACAGGCTTGAGCCACCGCGCCCGGCCATATCTGCTTTTTATGAAGCCCTTTACTGATGTTTGAGTTGAAAGCGTATCAGACCACCTCAACTTTACCCTTGTGTTGGGAGTTTGCTCTTTTTTCTTAGACCATATAGATGTTTTCAACTAGAAAACATTTGGAAAACTTCTATACCAAGAATGTATGCTGTCTGGCATGTGTAGGAACAGAAAGAATAAATTGAAGTACAGTGTTTTAATTTTATTCCTATATATTTATTTGTAAGCAAGAATTTTAGTAACATAAAGGATAAACACTTGATGTGACAGATTCCACATTTACCCTGATGTGATTTTTATGCATTGCATGTCTGTATTTTAACATCTCATGTACCCCATAAATATATATACCTACCATGTATCCACAAATATTAAAAATAAAAAATTTAAAAAAGAGAATTTTCATATAACTTTTCTTTATCTGAAAAGTTTTAATCAAGATTGTGCCAGAAAATATACAGGTGCAGATTAACATGGTTATCTGTGAATTTTGACAATCATGGGGAAACAAACCTAACAGCTACTGGGTGCTTGGGCTAAGCCAACAATCTGAAAAAAAAAATACAGTGTAAGTCTGATTATGTTTAAGAGAACCAAAATATTCACCTCGGACAGCATAGCCATCTTTTACCGATGCTGGGAAGGGCGGTAAATTGTCTTTTGCATATACATCTTGAGCAAGGACTCGCCCCATTCCATCTGAAGGAAGAGAAAAGAAGGAAAATGTAAATATCGAGAGCAACGGGTAAGCAGGCAGTCATAAACAAGATGGGCACGTGTGCTTGTCTGTCACAGCTTGTAAATGGGTTCAGTCAGACCTCCTGATTTCTGTCCCAAGAAATAGGGGGCAGAAAGAAGAGATGCATTCTGGTGCCTGAAATAACATATTATATTCAGTCAATTCATGGCAATGTTTGTAGAGATTATCTGAATATGAGGTGCTATACAGTAATCAAAGATGTGTTCAGTTGATGTGTTAGTAATCCTTTAAAAACCCAAATATGATTTTCTTTAAAAGGAAAGCCATCTTTACAGATTTTCATACCCATTGACCTAGTAGTTTGACTTCTAGAAATCTATCCTAGGAAAAATGGATAAATGTTTCTGTATATGTTTATTTCAGAGTTGCTTACAATAGAAAAAATGGAAAGAAACCAAACTATCAACAATATAGGTATTTAAATAAGAAATGATATATTCTTAAGATAAAATATTATGGAGACTAAAGTAATATTTATGAAGAATATTCATTGACATAGGAAAATTCCTATGATACATATTTTTACCACATGCAAAGTCAAATCTGCAGCATATAGTCTTAACTGTATTAAGATATAAGTGTACATATCAATAGAAAAAGAAGGAAAAACCATACATGAAAATATAAAGCATTTACTACTTCAGAATGTCAGATTTATGGTTTTTATTCCCTTTGCTCTACTTTTCCAAAAATTTCCACATTTTCTACAATGAATGCATCATTTTTTAATCCTAAAGTTGTTTTTTTCTTAAGAAGATGAAGTTTTTTAAAAAAAGGAATCTCCCAGTCATTCCATTTGAGTTTTAGCCTTTGATTTTGGCTTCATTAATTGAAATAATTTAGTGCCTATAAGAAGAGCACCAGTAACCTTTTGTGTGAAGTAAGTATTCAGACTACTCTCGATGAAAATCACTTTTGGCTCAGAAATTTGAATTAGTGCCAACAAGAATAAAAGTTTCAGGAGTCATAACCAATTCCTTAAATCCTCTAGTCAGAAACTGTCTTTATTGCTAATTTCAAAAAAGGAAAGCAAAAATAAATGAGGTTAAAAAAAGAGGAAGAGGAAGGAAGAAAAGAAACCAAGACAAGTAATACAGGACTTGATTTACATGAAGTATTTGTATAATTTATAAAATTTCATTGATCCAGAGCTGGATAAGTGAGTCTGTATTTTTTATCTTTGACCTTAGCCACCTAGGGTCTCTGATTTCCAGATCCTAGGACCTACAAGTAAGTGTAGAGAGATTTTTAAATTTATATTCTGACCATCTGATTTTCAAATTTCTATTCTGAATATCACTATATTCTATAGTGATATTGACTCTTCCCTTTTGGCACTTGAATTGGAAGGGAGAACTTAGCAGATTCTAGCTTCAGATACTCCTAGGATGTTGAAGCTATTCTGGAGCTATACTGGAGGTCTGGGCCATACTATGTAAGACAAGGGAAGTGGTGGGACCATAGGGTCTAGTTTGTATTCACATATATAACATTAACTCCCAAATGAACCTGAAGCTATATAGTCCCTAGTAGCGGGCCCAGTGGTGCTTGTCCAGGATCACAATAAACCTCAGGGGATGCTTCCTTATTTGGAAGTAGTTTGTCCTGGCATTGGGGGGTGTAGGTCAAAATGTAAGCTCTACACCAGCTCAGAATCTACACGAATGACTTTGCTGGAATTTTGAATAGTGCACTAATAGCGGTTAATAATCAGAGATAGCACAAGGGCTGAGTTTTTCTGGTGGCTAGCCCCATTGACATAGTAAATGTCTATTAACATTGTATGATTACATATATAATCTCACTTAATCCCATGAAAATCTAGTAGAGCACTGTTAGGTTCATTTTACAGATGAAGGAAGCGAGTGTTTTTTGTTTTTGTTTTTTTTTTGAGACAGAGTCTCGCTCTGCAGCTCAGGTTGGAGTGCAGTGGCGCGATCTCGGCTCACTGCAAGCTCTGCCTCCTGGGTTCACGCCATTCTCCTGCCTCAGCCTCCCAAGTAGCGGGAGCTACCGGCGCCTGCCACCAGGCCCGGCTAATTTTTTTTTGTATTTTTAGTAGAGACGGGGTTTCACCGTGTTAGCCAGGATGATCTCGATCTCGTGACCTCGTGATCTGCCCGCCTCGGTCTCCCAAAGTGCTGAGATTACAGGCGTGAGCCACCACGCCCGGCCATAAGAGAGGTTTAAATAGAGTAAGTCCTTACCTACAGCAATATATTTCATAGGTGGCTAAGGTAAGATGGAAAAACTATATTTTAGAACTTTTCATCCATACTATGACCATAGTAATAACTACTACAACTCATGTTCCCTCTACCCACTGCTCTTCCTTTATGTCCCTCACATTTAAAAAGTTGCAAGTTAAAAAATTAAACATCATTACTATATAAACCAGCAATTCCATTTCTAGGTATACATCCAAAACATTAAAAGCTGGGACTTGAACACATATCTATACACCCATATTCACAACATTATCCACAACAGTCAATGGTGGAAGCAACTCAAGTATCTATTGACAGATGAATGGATAAGCAAAGTATGGTATATACATACAGAAATATTATTTAACCTTAAAAAGGAAGGAAATTCTGACTATGTTACAACATGGATGAATCTTGAGGACATTCTGCTAAGTGAAATAAGCTGACCACAAAAAGACAAATATTTTATGATTCCACTTACATGAAGTACATAGAGTAGTCAAATCACAGAGATAGAAAGTAGAATGGTGGTGGCAGGTGCTGGGATGAGGAGGGAAAGGAGAGTTAGTGTTTAATGGGTATAGAGTTTCAGTTTGGGAAGACCAAAAAGTTCTAGACATGGCTGGTGGTGATGGTTACAGAACAATGTGAATGTACTTAACCATGTGCTTAAAAATGGTTAAAATAGTAAGTTTTATGTTACATATATGTTATCACTACAGACACCATCACCAACAACAAAAAACTACAAATTTGTTGGCCATAAGAATCAACAGTTAGTATAGTCACTTTTCCACCCTAAGTTCTTGCCAGTAGCCCCAAAGAAACAGGCTCAGCATGGCTCTCTTTCTTCCGATATTCTAAGACAGGGGCTTTATATTTAATATGCTAAGTCTGAAAGACAACTGATACTGACAGCTGTATTATAGATCTCACAGTGTCTTGAAATGCACATGAATGAATTATTTTAATACTCTGAGGACAGGAATAATGATTATTTTCTGCTTTTGCAAGATTTAGATACATGGACGTGGAAGAAAGTTGAGTAAGGTCTCACTGACAATTTGGATAAAAGAATATCAGCACACTTGATTTCTGTCTTGAATGCCTGAGTTGTTCATACATCTTATTGTGTAATTCCATTCTGGAAGGCTCCTATGGTATAGAATCTACTCAATCATAATTTGATAACATTTGATTCTGGAATCTAAAAACTTTGTTCTGGTAGTTTGCAATAATATTTACTCCCCATTCTAACATACATATAAATACTAAAAAATATCCCTTGAATTTCTGAGGAGGCTCAAATGAGAAAAATGTATGTATGACAAGGAATTATGTAGTTATTTAAATGCTGCAACCCACCCAAACTTTAGTCGGTTAAAAATTAATAAACATATCCTATTATAATAATTCTGCAGTGCTAGTTTAAGAATCGCTTAGCACAATGTGGGAAATATTTATACTGTGATTGACCTTTATTTCTAACAAATGTCCAGTTTCTGATACAAAGTATGATTTGTCACATCTTAAACATTCTGGGCTTTTTCTAGTCTGTGCTTTTGCAGATCATCTTGCATTGGACAGGAATGCTTTTTTCTTTCCTTTTTTCTCCTCCTAGTAAATATCATGCATTCTTCAAGGTTCAGCTCAGATGTTACCTCTTTGGTCTTCTGTCTCTTACCAAGGCCAACAAGTTCACTGACTGATTTACTCATCCATTCATTAAACACTGGGAACCTAATATATGCTAGACACTGGAGACAAAAATACCCGTAAGGCCTGGCTGATGTCCTCAAGGGATTCACAAGTACAGTGCATGAGGGAAAGAGAAAGATAGAGAAATAGAGATGATTACAAGATAGTATGACATAGACAGCGGCAAGAAAATGTACAGGGTGATATGGGAGACATACAGAAAATCACCTAACCAAAAACTTGTGGAACATCTAGAAAATCTTCCTAGAAGAGATAAACACCTGAGCTGAGTTTTAAAGGGTAACTCAAAACCAGGTAGGGGGGGGGGCATTTTAGACAAATGAAACAGGATCAAGGGAGTTTAAACCTAATTTTGTAAAAATGGGAATCCAATGAGGGATTTTTAAGCAGACTAATGACTTCAAATTAATTCACTAGAATAATTTAAGTCTCTTGAAAGGTAATGAGATTTGTCTTTTAGGAACTTCTTTGGTGATTTAAGGGAGAATCGGTTGGAGGGACTACCTTTACTCTTACTATTTGCATAAGATTTGTAACCATCTATTTTTGCATGGTTTTCACATTGTATTATGGCTGTTTCTGAAACTGTCTTGACTTCTGCATCAGGCTTTGAATTCTTTGTTGTCACAGTATATATCATTCATCTTTGTAATCCTAGTATCAAGCACAGTGTTTGGTATGTAAGGCACTCAGTAACTATTTGAATGACTGAGTCAACGAATGAGTGCATTAATGATTATGACTATGAGAAAATATCAGATAAGTAGAGAAAAATGTCATATCAATCAAATACAACCAGCTTTGATCAAAGAGGATATAAAATAGAGAAGGATATTTTGATAACCTCTAATCTCATTTCCTTGAAGCTGTACCCCTCTCTCTAGCCAAGTCATGTTTCTGTATATACGTGATCACCTCCATGCATATGGTCAAGGCTTCCCTAAGCCCAGACTGTTATCTACCTTTTTGCTGCCAGTCTATGTCCATTATCTATTTCAAGACTTCATTCAAGATAGTAAGTTCTCCTTGATCATTGCCACTCTGAATACTACTCATGTATATATTTTTTGTCAACTATATATTCAATTTGTAATATATCATTATATTAGTCTGTTCTTGCACTGCTATAAAGAAATACTGAGCCTGGGTAATTTATAAAGATAAGAGCTTTAATTGGCTCACAGTTCTATAGGCTGTATAGGAAGCATAGTGGCTTCTTCTTCTGGGGAAGCCTCAGGAAACTTACAATCATGGCAGAAGACAAAGGGAGAGTGGCACCTCACATGGCCAGAGAAGGAGCAAGAGAGAGAGGGGGCGGGTGACACACACTTTTAAACAACCAGATCTCAAGAGAACTCACTATCATGATGACAGCACACATTGAGGATGGTGTTAAACCTTGAGAAATCACCCCCATGCTCCAGTAACCTCCCACCAGGCCCCACCTCCAGCACTGGGAGCTACATATCAATGTGAGATTTGGAGGGGGCGTGGCATAGATCCAAATACTATCAGTCAGTTAGCAACTATTTGCAAAATTGACATGTAAGAGGTCTCATGTTGGTGTGTGTGGTTCCTCAAGCTTTTGAAAAGAATTGCAATTTTTATTTCCTTTGTGTCTACTCAAAGCAGCAAATATAGGTCTTACTCAAAATGTCTTTTTCTATCTTGGACTTCCAGAGCAGTCTTTACTTTTATTTAAGTTCAATTCTTCTTAAAAACCAAGGGCAAACTGAAAAGAAGTGAAAACAAATGCCACACAAAAACTTGAGCATAATTATTTTTAACAGCATTTTTCATAATAGCCAAAAGATGGAAACCTAAATATCCATCAACTGATGAATGAACAAACTGTGGTATATCTATACAATGAAACATTACATAGCCATAAAAATAAATGATGTATTTCTGAAAACTACTAAACATTGCTGAAAGAAATAACAGAGACAAGTAAATGGAAAGACAGCCTGTGTTCATATTGGTAATGTTCATACTACCCATAGCAATCTACAAATTAAGTGCAATCCTATCAAAATCCCAAGGACATTTTTTATAAAAATAGAAAAGCTCATCCTAAAATTTATCTGGAATCTCAAGGGACTCCAAATAGCCAAAACAATTGTGAAAAAGAACAAAGTTGGAGGAATCATATTTCCTGATTTCAAAACATATTATGAAGCCACAGTAATCAAAACGGTATGGTACTGGCATAAACAGACATATACATAAATGGAACAGAATAGAGAACTTAGAAATAAACCCTCATGTGTATAGTCAAATAGTCTGATAAGAGTGCCAAGACCACTCAATGGGGAAAGGACAGTCTCTTCAACAAATGGTGCTAGGAAAATCAGATACCCAAATGCAAAAGAATAAAATTGGAGTCTTACAATTACACTATATACCTCTACAAGGAAAACTACAAAACACTGCTGAAAGAAATAATAGATGACACAAACAAATGGAAACACATCCCATGCTCATGGATGGGTAGAATCAATATTGTGAAAATGACCACACTGCCAAAAGCAACGCACAAATTTAATGTAATTTGCATCAAAATACCACTATCATTCTTCACAGAACTAGAAAAGACAATCCTTAAATTCATATAAAACCAAAAAAGAAGCCCACACAACCAAAGCAAGACTAAGCAAAAAGAACAAATCTGGAGACATTACATTACCTGACTTCAAGCTATACTGTAAGGCCATAGTCAGTAAAACAGCATGGTACTGGTATAAAAATAGGCACAAAGACCAATGAAAGACAATAGAGAACCCAGAAATAAACCCAATACTTATAGCCAACTGATCTTTGACAAGGCAAACAAAAACATGAAGTGGGGAAAGGACATTCTATTCAATAAACGGTGCTGGGATAATTGACAAGTCACATGTAGAAGAATGAAACTGGATCCTCCTCTCTCACCTCATACAAAAATCAACTCAAGCTGGATCAAGAACTTAAGCCTAAGAATTGAAACTATAAAAATTCTAGAAGATAACATCAGAAAAACTATTCTAGACATTGGCTTAGGCAAAGACTTCATGACCAAGAATCCAAAAGCAAACGCAAGAAAAACAATGATAAATATGTGGTACTTAATTAATTAAAAAGTTTCTGCACAGCAAAAGAAACAATCAGTAAAGTAAACAGACAACCTACAGAGTGGGAGAAAATCTTCACAATTTACACATCTGACAAAGGACTAATATCTAGAATCTACAAGGAACTTAAGCAAATTGGCATGAGAAAACAATTCCATCAAAAAATGGGCTAAGGACACGAATACATAATTCTCAAAAGAAGATATACAAATGGCCAACAAACATATATAAAAAAGCTCAACATTGCCAATGCTCAGGGAAATGCAAATCAAAACCACAATGTGATACCACCTTACTCTTGCAAGAATGGCCATAATGAAAAAATAATAATAATAACAAAGATGTTGACAGGGATGTGGTGAAAAGGGGACACTTTTACACTGCTGGTAGAAATGTAAACTTGTACAACCACTATGGAAAACAGTGTGGAGATTCCATAAAGAACTAAAAGTAGAACTACCATTTGATCCAGCAATCCCACTACTAGGTATCTACCCAGAGGAAAAGAAGTAATTATCCATAAAAGATACTTGCACATGCATGTTTATAGCAGCACAATTTGCGATTGCAAAAATATGGAACCAGCCCAAATGCCCAGCAATCCATGACTGGACAAAGAAATTGTGGTATATGTATACCATGGAATACTATTTATCCATAAAAGGAACGAAATAATGGCATTCACAGCAACCTGGATGGAACTGGAGACCATTATTACAAGTGAACTAACTCAGTAAAGAAAAACCAAACACTGTACATTCTCACTTATAAGTGGGAGCTAAGCCATGAAGATGCAGAGGCATAAGAATGATACAGTGGACTTTGGGGACTTGGGGGAAAGGGTCAGATGCAGGTGAGGGATACAAGAATACAAATTGGGTACAGTGTATACTGCTTGGATGATGGGTGCACCAGAATCTCACAAATCACCACTAAAGAACTTACCCATGTAAACAACCACCACCTGTTCCCTAATAACCTATAGAAATTAATAATAAGACAGTGAAAATAAACAACAACAAAGAAAATTAACTCAACCTGAATTAAAGACCTAAATGTAAGACCTAAAACTATAAAACTAGAAGAAAACAGGAAGTAGTTCATGACATTCAACGTGACAATGATTTTTTTCTTGGATATGATACCAAAAACATAGGCAACTAAAGTAAAATAGACAAATGGGACTACATTTAACAGAAATATTTTGTGCATCAAAGAATGTAATCAACAGAGTAAAAAGGCAACCTATGAAATGAGAGAAAATAATTGCAAATCATATATCTAGTATGAGTTAATATCCAGAATACATAAAGAGCTCTTACAACTCAACAACAAAAAACAAATCACATGAATTGAAAATGAAAAAAAGACTTGAATAGACATTTTCCCAAAGATGCTATACAAATAGCCAATGAGAATATAAAAAGATGCTCAACATCAATAATTGTCAGAAAAATGAAAGTCAAAATCACAATGAGAACATCACCTTATACTTATTAGGATAGCTACCATCAAAACACCCAGAAAAGTTTTGGTATGAATAAGGGAAACTGAAACCCTTGTGCACTGCTGGTGGGGTTATAAAGTGGTGCAACCATTTGTAAAATAGCATGGAAAGTTCCTCAAAAAATTAAAAATAGAACTATCAGATGATCCAGCAACCCCACTTCTGGGTATGTATTCAAAAGAATTAAAAGCAGGGTCCTGAAGAGATATTTGCACACCCATGTTCATAGAAACCATATCACAATAGCCAAGAGGTGGAAGCAACTCAAATGTTCATTAATAGGTGAATGAATAAACAATGAAATAGTCAAATTAACAGAAAAAAAGTAGAATGATAGTTATCAGATGCTAGAGAGAGATGTAAGAGAAGAGTTATTTAATGGATATGGAGTTTTGAATTTGTGAGTTGAAAAAATTCTGAAGATCTGTTTCACAAAAATATGAATATACTTAACATTACTGAACTTCAAAATGGTTAAGATGATAAATTTTGTGTTGCGTTTTTACCACCACAACAAAAAAGGAATGAATTACTGATACATGCTATAACATGGATAAATCTTGACAATATTAAAGCTAAGTGGAAGAAGCCAGTTACAGAAGAACATGTATTATATGATCCTACTTTTATGAAATGTCCCAAATAGGCAAATTTATAGAAACAGAAAGTAGACTAGTGGTTTATTAAGGGCTGGATGTGAAGATGAGGGGATAGGAGGATGATTGCTAAAAGGGACAGGCATTCTTTTTGAATTAATGAAAATGTTCTAAAATTGTGGTGATGGCTACACGTCTGAGTATACTAAAAACACTGAATACTTCGAATTGTATAGTATATGAATTATATCTTCCAAAATTGTGGTGATGGCTACACATGCCTGAATATACTAAAAACACTGAATACTTTGAATTATATCTTGATAAGTTTTTTTTTAAAGGCAAGTACAAGAGTTGTTTTACAGAAGAATATTTCATTTCTATACGTGATATTTAGAAAAGTCATATTTATAGCACACATATACCATCTGGTCTTTTGTTAATATTATTAATATAAAATTTACTATATATATAACCAACCAGCTTTTTATTTTGCACTCACGCTATATATAGTGGTTGCTATATTTAAGGTAAATTAGATCCCCAGTGGATTAGTCCTGATTTTGGAGTTGGTATAAAGTCAACTTGTCAGCAAAGATTTAAGTCTCCTCAAAGAGAAAAGCATGCATGACCTCAAGCTTCGGTCTGAGAGCTTAAGGGAAGGGAAAAAATCTGGAGAGAAATAGGCAATCAAGTGGAAAATGGTAAGGGCTCCCAGTAGGCAGCAGATACAAAAGGAATCTTGAAGGAATAAATGCCAGATATACCTCTCTGCAAGCAGCTATATCCACATCTCTCATTAAAGTTTAGGACTAAACAATTTTCTAGCTTTTCCAACCAGTCAATATTAGACTTCATTCAATGTCAGACCAGATGATGCATTTGGAATGTAAAGAGAATATAATAGTGCTGCAAATTACTTCACCACATGGGACTGCCTCTCTTGCATACGAATACTTACATAGATGTGAAACCATCCCTTCCCTTTGCCCATAGGTAGAACCTAAGCAGTAGTGTTGGATAAACCTTGCGCTTGTGATTTTAGAAAGGTATCCTAAGCCTTCAAACGTAAATGGGAACCAGGGAGCAGTAACTTCTCACCTGGATATTATGTTTTAAGTTTAGCATTTGGTAGAGAAACAGCAGTGAGCAGCTGAAGCAGTGGGAGCCTTACTGAAAAATGTAATTTCAGAAAAACATAAGCAAAATTTCCTTTTACCAGTTGCCCCATTCCAGGAAGAGCCCCGTTTATGATAAGCAAAAGTTGGCTTTCCCAATAGGTGATTAATATAACTAATACGCTTGTTTAGGAACATCTGATGTTGGGAGTTTGCAGCTTTTCACAGACTGCTGTGAGCATTTCATTTTGCTGAAGGTTAGGCTGTGTTCCAGGAAGCTATGGTGCTGCTTTCATGGTCTGAGTAGATAATGTTCATTCTGTTCTACTTTCTTCCACACACTGTACTGCATAAATTCTGTAAAATAATGTCTTCAATTTGATGAAGCTGAAGACCATAAACACATATGCATATTTCTGGATTCTACAGAGTGTCAGAAATCTTTTTTTTTTTTTTTTGAGACGGAGTCTCGCTCTGTCGCCCAGGCTGCAGTGCAGTGGCCGGATCTCAGCTCACTGCAAGCTCCGCCTCCCGGGTTTACGCCATTCTCCTGCCTCAGCCTCCCGAGTAGCTGGGACTACAGGCGCCCGCCACCGTCCCCAGCTAGTTTTTTGTATTTTTTAGTAGAGATGGGGTTTCACCGTGTTAGCCAGGATGGTCTCGATCTCCTGACCTCGTGATCCGCCCGTCTGGGCCTCCCAAAGTGCTGGGATTACAGGTTTGAGCCACCGCGCCCCGGCCCAGAGTGTCAGAAATCTTAAAGGAAAGGCTATGTAACACTGGGCACCCTGGGCCATATAATTAAGTGATCTCAGGCGGTAGACAAGAAGAAGGAGTGGAAAAAGACTGGTTGATACATTGTTTTGTGTGCCATGCTTACTTGTGCTGCAAGAAAACAGTGGCAGTCTGGTTGGATCAGAAAGGGTAGTCTTTTTATGTTGTTAGTAGTATACATATAAAATTCAGTTTCCCATATGATAACAGTGATTAATGAATTCCCCACTAGCTGGAGTACTGCTTTTTAAAACTGAGACAGATGACTGACCTAAGGTATCTTTACCAATTCAAATGGCTGACAATGGACATACACACAAGAAAAATAAAGACACAGAACTATGTCTAAAGTTAAGGATGATTTGTAAGCATTGAGCTCAAACATATTCTCTAAAGGGGAAAAGTTAATAGTTAATCTGTTTGGTTGGGTATTTATTCTGACACAGATAATACAGATGTTTCTTGATTTACAATGAGGTTACATCCTGATAAACCCATTTTAAGTTGAAAACATGGCAAGTCAAAAATGCATTCAAATACAGCTAAGAGAGTGAACATCAGAGCTTAGCCTTGCCTAACCTTACATGTGCACAGGATGCTTACATTAACATATGGTTGGGCAGAATCATCTAACACAAAGCCTATTTTATAATAAAGTGTTGAATATCTCAGGTACTACTTCAGGTATCAACAGCCCACAAAATATCAAAATGCACAATTTGATGTTGAAATTGTAATGGTTTTACATAATTGTAAGTCAAAAAACAAAAACAAACAAACAAACAAACAAAAAAAACAAAGCAAAACCTGTAAGCCAAACTATCATAAGTCAGGGACTGGACTATCTATGCTTTCTTCTTGCTGTCTACGTTAAGATGTTAGAACAATTGAAAGGCTTTTGGATATAAGAGTGAAAAGCATTCTAATTTCTCAAAGTCACTTACCAAAATAATCCCATGGTTATAAAGTTCCCTGTGTAGTTAGCTCTAAGAGGCTTTTTAGAAAGTTAAGGGAGAGCTCTAAGTTCAGTGGTCCAGGAAGTTGATTCCTTGTCATCACTTTGGCTAACCAAGATCTATCATTTGTATGAATCAAGAGTGGAGAAAATGTGGTAGGTAACAGAATGCTGAAAGGGAAAGATACTACCTAAGACTTTCAACTATGAAATGTGGACATAAATCCATCTGCTATTGATTATAAACTCTTCAAAAGTTTACTCCTGCCCATTGTAACAGCATTGATGATGCAACATTTAAAAGCCACCATTATACATAGTCTATGTGAGAGGTTACTGAAAGATCTTTCTTCACATAACAACTATTCACTGTGCTCACCGAAAGAGCTGAAAAGACAATCTCAAAACATGTATCTACTCTGCTAAAATGACCATCAGTAGGAACAACATTAACTAAGGGCAAGGATTAAGAGAGTTACTAGGAAAGATGAAACATATACAGATTTGAGTCTCTACATCATTAGAAAAACTTTAAAGTGAATTATAGGGATACCTCAGAGATATTGCAGGGTTAGTTCAAGACTACTGCAATAAACTGAGTATTGCAGTACAGTGATTCACACAATTTTTTTGGTTACCCAGTGCATGTTTACGCTATTCTGTAGTCTATTAAGTGTGAAATAGTATTATGTGAAAGTAACAATGCACATACCTTAATTTAAAAAATACTTTATTGCTAAAAAATGCTAACAATTATCTGCGTCTTCAGCGAGTTGTAACATTTTTGCTGGTGGAGTGTCTTGCCTCCATGTTGATGGCTGCTGACTGATCTGGGTGGTGGTTGCTTGTGGCTGGGGTGGCTGTGGCAATTTCTCAGAATAAGACAGTAATGAAGTTTGCTATACTGATTGACTCTTTCGTTCATGAAAAACATCTCTGTAGCATACAATGCTGTTTGAGAGCATTTAATCCACAGTAGAACTTCTTGCAAATTGGAGTCAATCCTCTTAAATTCTGCTGCTACTTTACCAACTAAGATTATGTAATATTCTAAATCCTTGGTTGTCATTCCAACAGTGTCCACAGCATTTTTATCAGTAGATTCCATCTTAAGAAGCCCCCTTCTTTACTCATCCATAGGAAGTAACTCCTTATCTGTTCAAGTTTCATCATGAGATTGTAGCAAGTCAGTCACATCTTCAGGCTTCATCTCTAATTCTAGTCCTCTTGCTATTTTGATGACATCTGTAGTTACCTCCTCCACTGAAGCGTTGAACTACTTAAAGTCATCCATGAAGGTTGGAATCAACTTCTGTTCAACTCCTGTCAATGTTGATATTTTGACCTCCTCCCGTGAATCATAAATGCTCTTAATGACATCTAGAATGGTGAATCATTTCCAGAAAGTTTTCAATTTACTTTGCCCAGATCCATTATAGGAATCACTATCTATGGCAAGTATAGCCTTATTAAATGTATGTCTTAAATAATAACACTTGAATGTTGAAATTACTCCTTGATCTATGGACTACAGAGTGGATGTTGTATTAGCAGGCATGAAAACAACATTAATCTTGCACATCCCCATCAGCTCTTGGATGACTAGGTGCAATATCAATAATAGTTATATTCTGAAAGAAATCTTTTTGTCTGAATAATAGGCCTCAAGAAAAGACTCAACATATTCAGTAAACCATGCTGCAAAAAGATGTGCTATCATCCAAGCTTTGTCATTTATAGAGCACAGGCAGGGAAGATTTAGCATAGTTCTTAAAGCTACTAGGATTTTTAGAATGACCAATGAATATTGGCTTCAACTTAAAGTCACCAGCTACATTAGCCCCTATCAAGAGAATCAGCCTGTCCTATAAAGCTTTCAAGATAGGAATTAATTTTTCCTCTCTAGCAATGAAAGTCCTAGAAGGTATCTTCTTCCAATATATAAGACTGTTTCATCTACATTGAAAACCTGTTGCTTAGCACAGTCACCTTCATCAATGATCTTAGATAGATCTTCTGGCTAACTTGCTGTTGCTTCCACATCAGCATTTGCTGCTTCACCTTGCATTTTTATATTATGGAGATATATTCTTTCCTTAAACCTCATAAGCCAATCTCTGCTGGCTTCAAACTTTTCTTCTATACCTTTTCCACCTCTCAACCTTCATAGAATTGAAGTGAGTTAGGGCCTTGCTCTGGATTAGGCTTTGGCTTAAGGGAATGTTGGTCTACTGCACTTTTAATTTCCTTAAAGAACTTTTCCTTTGCATTCACAACTTGGCTGTAGCACCAGTGGCCTAGGTTTCTGGCTCTTTTGGCTTTTGATATGCCTTCCTCACTAAGCTTAATCACTTCCAGCTTTTGATTTAAAGTGAGAGACATGCAATTTTTCCTTTCACTTGAATACTTAGAGGCCATTGTAGAGTTATTAAATGGCCTACTTTCAATATTGTTGTGTCTCAGAGAATAGGAAGGCCCAAGGAGAGGGAAAAAGGGGAACAGCCAATTGACAGAACAGTCAGAATTCACAGGTTTATCGATAAAGTCTGCCATCTTATATGGGTGCAATTTGTGGTGCCCCCGAATAATGACAGTAGTAAAAACAAAGATCACTGACTACAGATCACCGTAAGAGATACAAAAATAACAAAGCGTGAAATATTGTGAGAATTACCAAAATGTGACACAGAGACATAAAGGAACACATGCTGTTGGAAAATGGTGCCAGGAGACTTGCTCAATGTAGGATTGCCACAAACCTTCAATTTGTTAAAAAAAAAAAAAAAAGGAATATCTGCAAAGTCAATAAAGTGAGGTATGCACGTATAACATTCATAAAGAAAGCTTCATGGCTATTTATGAGATACTAAAATAAACATTTAACATAGTGGATGCCCTCAAATCTATTCCAGTATAATTTATTCCTCACATCTTTATCTGAAAGACCAACCAGACCAAACTTTAGTGTACTGCAATTCTTGCTTATGTATTACAGGCTTTATATATATATCTGTAGAGTGAAAAAGAATGAATCATTTAGGAGTTAGGATCTCCTTTGTTGAAGACCAGTACATTCATTAATCTAGTTACTCCAGAAGTTGTGTTAATGGAATAATAAAATTCCTATGCTTACAAAATACATAGCTTTCTCAAAGCGCTATTGTGTTGTGTACTTTGAAAAGTGTTGTGCACTTTTTCCCATCTAAGGATGCTCATTATCTGGCAATGTGATGAGTAAGGGAAACCATTACAGTTCTTATGTCATAAAATAAGCTTTATGTAAGGTTACAGAGTTTGGAATAAATACAAATGTTATGATTACCAGAAATGATTAAGCCATGATTTAGTGGTACAAAAAGATGCAATGGAATTGGTAATGAATTAGTTATTAAGTTGGGTTGGTGTTTCATGTTTATTTTATCACTACAACTTCCATCTGTGTTACATATATTCATTTCTATGTATAAAACATTAAGCTTTTAAAATAACTGTATAAATATAAAAAGCATTTAATCTAATTAACATGAAAGGGATACTTTTTTAGTAAGAATAATTTTAAATAATATCTAAAATGTACTTGAGGTCACAGAAAATGCTTCAATTGAGAGCAAATGCCTACTCTTTTCAGTACTTAATGATGAAAACCTTGTCACATCCTGGTCAAATGAGTAGGATATCACTGATAAATGGGTAGCTCTTATGTTCAATGGGTGAATTTGTTGGTCAGGATTTTGTGCAAACAAAGAAAATGTTCACTCTGTAGTCTGAATAATTTAAATTCTTCTTTAATGGTAATTTCTCAGTCACTGTCCTATTAGCCACAGGCTCCACAGGAAAAAAAAAATTCTTGCTATAGTTTCTATAATTTTGAACCATGTACCTCTCTTTTGGAACCCTGGATCTTAGTATTGTAAAAATAATTGCTAAGTTTTCCAACAATGACTTGTCCTGTGTTAGGATATTACTGTGGCCATTAATTAAAAAAACAAAGTTTATATGCAGGAAATATTTTATAAAATAAAAAATCAAATAAAATGTATGATGAAACAAAGCTCCTAGATGGGATGTAAGAAGAAATACATACCAATATGCCAACTATGATACTGACTTGGAAGAAATACTGGTAGCTTATTTCCATATTGCTAAAATCAAAGGAAGGAAATTAGTAAGGCATTATAGTCACAGGGTTGCAACAGTATTACCAAATCATTCACCACTATATCCAAATGATAAGATATTAATGGTTCGTATTTTTTTTTTTTTTAGGAAGTTAACCAAGGAGACTGAGATTCTGCAGAAGAGGAGTTTATAGAAACTGAAAACGAGATTTTAGACACTAGGCAATAAATTCCATTTTTGGAAACTTGAGTTAAAGTATTAAAGATTATTGCAAATAAGTTACATTCTTATACACATTCAGACACATAAGAAACAGTATGGTTGATTAGAATCTTTGTGTCTCTGATTTTCTTCTTCTGCTTTTGCTTCACAATTAAATAAAAGGAAGAACTGGGTTTCCCTGATACTTTTCCCCTGCTGCTCGGCATGAGCTAATGGCCTGCTAGGAGTTGCAAAGTCTTTACTTGAGAAAACAGTCAAAAAGGTAATTCTTGCAGCACTAGGTGCTCTAATGGGAAAGTGAATCACTCAAACTTGAAAAAATAACCCCGGGGGGCGGAGTAAGATGGCTGAATAGGAACAGCTCCAGTCTCCAACTCCCAGCGCGAGCGACACAGAAGACGGGTGATTTCTGCATTTTCAACTGAGGTACT
>NW_012116265.1:27356293-27357439 GCF_000951035.1 Colobus angolensis palliatus
AAAAAAAAAAAAAAAGAAAAAATAACCCTGCTGGTACTGGCAAATCCTTTACTGTCACCTAAGGTTTTCTCTTTTCATTTTCACTAATTTTCATAATTCCACCAATAAAACATTAGGAATAGACAGGGATGAGTTGTAATTTCTAAAAATATTGGAGACGCTTCTTTACTGGAATAAGGTATTTTTATGCTATTACTTATGAGAAAATTTCCATTTTAAGTAAAACATTTTTTTCCACTGCATACCTTCTGAATCCTCATGTAATTCTATAGACTAAGGAACTTCAAAATAAACATAGAATTTAAAAATTGCAAGATAAACTACAGCAAATAAGACGTGTATACAGAAAATGTGAAAATATAATGAGGTACCTATAAATAATGGAAATACTAAGAATCATATCTAAGGACTGTACCTTATTTTAACCACAAGCATAGTCAATAAAAGCTGTGTAAATTAACTTTAAAAATTCTATTGAAAAATTAACCCCCCCTTACTTTTTGGATTAAGTATTATTTTCTACTAAAGTGGCTGAAAGAGATACATTTGTAATATGCTTTTTTCTATTTTATTTTCCTACTTTACTTTTTATTTATAATATACTTTTTTTTTTAAAAGAGAGAAAATGTATAGGAACATATAGAATGGTATGCATAGAAGGAAGTGTGAAAAAGGAAGATTAGTCTACCTGATTGGGAATATTAGGCCAAGGTTATAGGCCTAAATTAGGCCTATATAAATAGGGAAATTAGGCCAAGGTTATAGGCCTGATTCTTTTTCTTTTCATTTTTTATTATTATAATTTAAGTTCTAGGGTACATGTGCTCAATGTGCAGGTTTGGTACATATGTATACATGTGCCATGTTGGTTTGCTGCACCCGTTAACTCATCATTTACATTAGGTATATCTCCTAATGCTATCACTCCCCACTCCCCCTTCCCCACAACAGGCACCTTCCTGTGTCCAAGTGTTCTCATTGTTCACTTCCCACCTATGAGTGAGAATATGCAGTGTTGTCAGTCCTTGCGATAATTTGCTCAGAATGATGGTTTCCAGCTTCATCCATGTGCCTACAAAGGACATGAACTCATCCTTTTTTATGGCTGCATAGTATTCCATGGTGTATATATGCCACATTTTCTTA
>NW_012116265.1:27358634-27362218 GCF_000951035.1 Colobus angolensis palliatus
TGAAGGGAAATATGAATGAGTTTAAGAGGCCACATTCATGGAAAAAATTAAAAAATAGATAGCAAATGCCAGCACAGACTAACATCTCTTTGCAAGTAGAATCATTCTAAGTGAAGACCTTACTAGACTGAAGGTAGAAACTGAAGGCAGTAATTTGGATAATAAAAATATATGCTTTCTCATTGGAAATATTTGAATAGCTATCTCAATTCTTTGCTTCAATTTTGTGCAGCTCAATGAGAGAAGAGCAAAAAATAAAAAAAAAAACACAAAAACTGCTGCTTAATTAAATTTTCGAATGAGACAGAGATATATTCCTGAATGACCTGGGTGGAATTAAAATCTGATTACATCAAAATGCATACAGGATCCAAATGTAGGCCAACAAATGGAGCTGAGCCAATTTTAGCTTTGACTCTGTAATTTACAAGCGCTTATCTCAGGGTTATGACCTTAGAATTCCCATGTTAGGAGAGTAGAGGAAAGGGAAGCAGTTGCTAAATTCCAAATAGAGCAGGTTAGTGAAAATAAAATTATTTATACAATATTATCTCCTTTAATAGTATCCTACAATAACCTGATATTGGGTAGACATTATTTCCATTTTGCGTAGGAGGGAGATAAGACCCAGAAAGGTTAAGTAGCTTGTCCGGGGTCACTTGGCTAGTAAAAGTAGAGTAAGTAAAGATAGAGCCAAAGAGTGTCTGATGAAAACTACTTCTAAGTATACCTTATATCCCTTTTCCTTATTCTCTGACAGCCCCTGAACCATCCGGAACAGTTAATGCACCCCCAGCGACCCTGGTGAGGACTTCCTACTACTTAGAATCAAGAGCTTCAGAATTTCTTCTAAAGAGAAGCCAATCTCAGCTTAAGGTAACTACCTATGCTCAGACAGCTAACTAGCTAGAAGTCAGAGATGGGAACATGGGCCTTTGTGCTGTGGTCAGTATTCTAAAAGAGATACTTCACTGCTCCAAACTTAGTTCCAACAGCAAAACTTAAAGGTTCCTTGACTAGAACTGCTAAAGCAGAAAAACAAAGAACCTAGGTCAGAGACACTGAAGTCTTTAATCATGTAATCTCAAAAAAGCTTAGAGCTTATAATCTAAAATAAAATTCCCAAGACAGCAAAATCCTTTCTATTAAAAAAAACCTCATAGTTTTTTCCACTGTATATAGAAAAAGATCGGGAATTTCAGGGAATGGTGCCAGAATGTTTTAATTTGCCTTACCGAAGTTGGTACTGCACCAAGTGTGAAGTTGTAATTTATTCATGTCATGCATTTTACAAATAAAGAAAATGAATCATAAATGGTAGTCTTACAAATGTTATCATCCATGGTTATGCCAGGAATGTCTACCAGTGGAATACTTGTTCCTTAAAATCCCTGCTTTCAGATAGGAGCTGAAAATAGTAATATGCTAAAAGACAGACCAGAGACAACAGAAAATTCATTGGTAGTCAAAACAGAAAAACAGAAAACACCTTATACATGCAAACACATCTAGGCACTTGCTGTGTAAGAATAATTTTTATATTGATTTGAGATGCAGTATGCTATAGTGAAATGAACACCAGACTGGGAGTTAAGGATTCTGGGTTCTAGTTGTAACCATAACTACCTGTCTAACTTTAAGAATATTATTGGGACTCTGTTCCAAAATGGCCAAATAGGAACAGCTCTGTTCTGCAGCTCCCAGCATGATCGATGCAGAAGATGGGTGATTTCTACATTTCTAACTGAGGTACTTGGTTCATCTCATTGAGACAGGTTGGACAGTGGGTGTGGCGCATGGAGGGTGAGTCGAAGCTGGGCAAGGCGTCGCCTCACCCGGGAAGTGCAAGGGGTCAGGGGATTTCCCTTTCCTAGCCAAGGGAAGTTGTGACAGACTGTACCTCGAAAAATGGGAGATTTCCGCCCAAATACTTTGCTTTGCCCATGGTCTTAGCAACTGGCAGACCAGGATATTCTCTCCCGTGTCTGGCTTGGCAGGTCCCAAACCCATGGAGCCTTGCTCACTGCTAGAGCAGCAGTCTGAGATCAACCTGTCAGGCTGCGGCCTTGTCGGGGGAGGGGCGTCCACCATTGCTGAGGCTTGAGTAGGTAAACAAAGTGGCCAGGAAGCTCGAACTGGGTGGAGCTCAACACAGCTCAGCAAGGCCTACTGCCTCTATAGACTCCACCTCTGTGGGCAGGGCATAGCTGAACAAAAGGCAGGAGAAACTTCCCCAGACTTAAATGTCCCTGTCTGACAGCTCTGAGAGAGCAGTGGTTCTCCCAGCATGGCGTTTGAGCTCTGAGAACAGACAGACTGCCTCATCAAGTGGGTCCCTGAACCCTGTGTAGCCTAACCGAAAGACACGTCCTAGTAGGGGCCAACAGACACCTCATACAGGCAGGTGCCCCTCTGGGATGAAGCTTCCAGAGAAAGGATCAGGCAGCAATATTTGCTGTTCTGCAACATTTGCTGTTCTGCATACTCTGCTGGTGATACCCAGGGAAACAGGGTCTGGAGTGGACCTCCAGTAAACTCCAACAGATCTTCAGCTGAGAGACCTGACTGCTGGAAGGAAAACTAACAAACAGAAAAGAACAGCATCAACATCAACAAAAAGGACAGCCACACCAAAACCCCATCTGTAGGTCAGCAACATCAAAGACCAAAGGTAGATAAAACTACAAAGATGGTGAGAAACCAGAGCAGAAAAGCTGAAAATTCTAAAAACCAGAGCACCTCTTCTCCTCCAAAGTATCGCAGCTCCTCACCAGCAATGGAACAAAGCTGGATGGAGAATGCCTTTGATGAGTTGACAGAAGTAGGCTTCAGAAGGTTTGTAATAACAAACTTCTCTGAGCTAAAGAAACGTGTTCTAACCCATCACAAGGAAGCTAAAAACCTTGAAAAAAGGTTAGACGAATGGCTAACTAGAATAAACAGTGCAGAGAAGACCTTAAGTGACTTGATGTAGTTGAAAACCAAGGCACGAAAACTTTGGGATGCATGCAGTAGCTTCAATAGCTGATTCAATCAAGTGGAAGAAAGGATATCAGTGATTGAAGATCAAATTAATGAAATAAAGTGAGAAGACATGTTTAGAAAAAGAAAGAGTAAAAAGAAATGAACAAAGCCTACAATAAATATGGGACTATGTGAAAAGACGAAATCTATGTTTGATTGGTGTACCTGAAAGTGATGGGGAGAATGGAACCAAGTTGGAAAACACTCTTCAGGACATTATCCAGGAGAACTTCCCCAACTTAGCAAGGCAGGCCAGTATTCACATTCAGGAAATACAGTGAACACCACAAAGATACTCGTTGAGAAAAACAACCCCAAGACACATAACTGTCAATTTCACCAAGATTGAAATGAAGGAAAAAATGTTAAGGGCAGCCAGAGAGAAAGGTCAGGTTATCCACAAAGGGAAGCCCATCAGACTGACAGTGGATCTCTTGGCAGAAACCCTACAAGCCAGAAGAGAGTGGGGGTCAATATTCAACATTCATAAAGAAAATAATTTTCGGCCGGGCGCAGTGGCTCAAGCCTATAATCCCAGCACTTTGGGAGGCTGAGACGGG
>NW_012116265.1:27364828-27367614 GCF_000951035.1 Colobus angolensis palliatus
AAAACCCTAGAAGAAAACCTAGGCAATACCATTCAGGACATAGGCATGGGCAAGGACTTCATGACTAAAACACAAAAAGCAATGGCAACAAAAGCAAAATTGACAAATGGGATCTAATTAAACTAAAGAGCTTCTGCACAGTAAAAGAAACTACCATCAGAGTGAACAGGTAACCTACAGAATGGGAGAAAATTTTTGCAATCTACGCATCTGACAAAGGGTTAATATCCAGAATCTACTAAAAGAACTTAAACAAATTTACAAGGAAAAAACCAAACAATCACATCAAAAAGTGGGCAAAGGATATGAACAGTCACTTCTCAAAAGAAGACATTTATGCAGCCAACAGACCCATTATTTGATCATTTGATCTCAAGTTACCTTCTTACTCTATTATATTCAAAGTGTTTCATGTACTACATTTGATCTCAAGTTACCTTCTTACTCTATTATATTCAAAGTGTTTCATGTACTACACACTCTGAAATTCCTTCATAGAGTTCTCTATGTCTATGACCTTCACAACAATCACTTTCAGCATTTTCTCTACATGTTAAGTCCTTAGTTTTCTGAGATTATTACTGAACCTTCTTAGACATAAAAAAATCATTTTACAGATATCACAGCTTCAAACGCATCAATAGATTCAGTTGGTGCTAGATTTTCCTTACACAACATTGGCTTTCCTCTAAGGGCTTCTGTGATTGTAGGTGTTAGAAGCAAAATATTTGTAATTTCATAGAATGTGAAGGCCTTTTGGTTCTCCCAAATACTTTTTCATATTCAGTGATTAATGAATGAAACTAAATAGTTTAGAGGTGCATCTAGCTGAAATCAAAACAAACTATAAAGGTTTGCTCATTAAAACGCAAATATACTTGCTAAAGAAAATACTCTAAAGTGTGAACATCTATCCTTTTTTCTAGGCTTTATTTGACTTATGACAATTCAATTTACAGTGATTCACACTTACAGCACTCTGCTTTTTTTTTAATGTCCACATTATTTACTAGGGCATTTAAAATTAATAGTGAACAAATATTCCAGTCAGTTGTTTCATAAAACATATGAACAAGGTGCTATGGGAACATGAATGAAGAGTGTTTAACCCAGCTAGGGAAAGGGGGAAGCAGCATCAGGAAAGACTTCATAAAGGAGAAACATCTTAAGCTATATCTTAAAGAATATGTGATGAGCTGAGTGGGAAGATGGCCGAATAGGAACAGCTCCGTTTCCAGCTTCTAGCTCCCAGTGTAAGTGACACAGAAGATGGGTGACTTCTGCATTTTCAACTGAGGTACCGGGTTCATCTCACTGGGGTGTGTCGGACAGTCGATGCTGGTCTGCGGGTGCAGCCCGACCAGCAAGAGCTGAAGCAGGGCAAGGCATCGCCTCACCTAGGAAGCGCAAGGGGGAAGGGAATTCCTTTTCCTAGCAAAGGGAAATTGAGACACACAACACCTGGAAAATCAGGTAACTCCCACCCTAATACTGTGCTTTACCAAGGGTCTTAGCAAACAGCACACCAGGAGATTATATCCCACACCTGGCCTGGAGGGTCCCACGCCCACGGAGCGTCCCTCATTACTAGCACAGTAGTCTGAGATCTAACTGCAAGGTGGCAGCGAGGCTGGGGGAGGGGTGCCCACCATTGCTGAGGCTTAAGTAGGTAAACAAAGCCAGCGGGAAGCTCGAATTTGGTGGAGCCCACTGCAGCTCAAGGAGGCCTGCCTTCCTCTGTAGACTCCACCTCTGGGGACAGGGCATAGCTAAACAAAAAGCAGCAGAAACCTCTGCAGATGTAAAAGTTCCTGTCTGACAGCTTTGAAGAGAGCAGTGGTTCTCCCCAGCATGGAGGTTGAGATCTGAGAACGGACAGACTGCCTGCTCAAGTGGGCCCCTGACCTCTGAGTAGCCTAACTGGGAGACATCCCTCACTAGGTGTAGACCAACACCCCACACCTCACATGGCTGAGTACACCCCTGAGACGAAGCTTCCAGAGCAAGAAACAGACAGCAACACTCGCTGTTCAGCAATATTCTATCTTCTGCAGCCTCCGCTGATGATACCCAGGCAAACAGGGTCTGGAGTGGACCTCAAACAAACTCCAACAGACCTGCAGCTGAGGGTCCTGACTGTTAGAAGGAAAACTAACAAACAGAAGGGACACCCACACCGAAATCCCATCAGTACGTCACCATTATCAAAGACCAAAGGCAGATAAAACCACAAAGATAGGGAAAAAGCAGTGCAGAAAAGCTGGACATTCAAAAAATCAGAGCGCATCTCCTCCTCCAAAGGAACACAGTTCATTGCCAGCAATGGAACAAAGCTAGATGGAGAATGACTTTGACAAGTTGAGAGAAGAAGGTTTCAGTCGATCAAACTTCTCAGAGCTAAAGGAGGAACTATGTAACCAGTGCAAAGAAACTAAAAACCTTGAAAAAAGAAAGAATGAATGGATAGCTAGAATAATAAATGCAGAGAAGACCTTAAAAGAACTGACAGAGATGAAAACCATGACACGAGAAATACATGACAAATGCACAAGCTTCAGTAACTGACTCGATCAACTGGAAGAAAGAGTTTTAGTGATTGAAGATCAAATGAATGAAATGAAGCGAGAAGACAAGTGTAGAGAAAAAACAATAACAAGAAATGAACAAAGCCTCCAAAAAGTATGGGATTATGTGAAAAGACCAAATCTACGTCTGATTGGTGTGCCTGAAAGTGACGGGGAAAATGGAACCAAGTTGGAAAACACTCTGTAGGATATCATCCAGGA
>NW_012116265.1:27371855-27414863 GCF_000951035.1 Colobus angolensis palliatus
CTTGAGGCCAAGAGTTCAAGGCCAGCCTGGGAAACATAGTAAGACCTAGTCTCTTAAAAAACAAAGATATATAAATAAAGGCTTAGAGGTAAGAGAGAATAAGAAGTAAGAATTATCACGTCAGGTTTAGGGAGAAGCAAGGTCTGATGATAAGGAGGTAAGAGAAGAAACAAAGAAAAATTAGAAGAAATCAGGTTATAAAAGGCCTTTCATAACATGTCAAGGAGTTTGAATTTTATCTTGAGGTTAAAGAAAAACAGCTGAAGAGTTGTGTGTAGGGAGTGTGAATAACAAATTAGCAAATTTGAACAGATTACTTTGGCATCAAATTGGAGAATGGATTGGGATGAACTTAATTGGGGGAAGGGGAGTCTGTTTCAATTGTCTAGAAAGTTAATAATAAAGACCTAAACTGGGACAGGCGCAGTGGCTCACTCCTGTAATCCCAGCATTCTGGGAGGCCGAGGTGAGCGGATCACCTGAGATCGGGAGTTTGAGACCAGCCTGACCAACGTGGAGAAACCCTGTCTCTACTAAAAATACAAAATTAGCTGGGCATGGTGGTGCATGCCTATAATCCCAGGTACTCAGGAGGCTGAGGCAGGAGAATCACTTGAACCCAGGAGGTGGATTTTGCTGTGAAACGAGATTGTGCCATTGCACTCCACTCTGGGCAACAAGAATGAAACTCCATTTCAGAAAAAAAAAAAAAAAAAAAAAAAAAAAAAAAAAAACAATAACAGAGGGAATGTAGAACAAGGGACAGTTTTAAGAGGATGTAGAAACACAAATATTGTAGAAGTAGAGAAAATAATTTAGTATTTGTCATGTTATATTTACTAGCAGCAGATATGTAATACATTTAGAATATGAGTTTGGAGCTTGGACAAGCTCTGGGCAATGGTATTGATTTAAAATTCACCTTATAAATGGTATCTGAAACTACTAGCCTGCATGAGGCCATCTGAAGTCAATGGACAAGATGTGAAAAGGGCCAAAGAAAAAAAAACTGTAAAGAAAGCTTTTCAAGGAATTGACAAAGGAAGGCAAGCCTGTAAAGGAGCCAATTAGAGGAGACAAGTACTACATTAATTTACCAATCTCTTCTGCACTAGCCTATGAAATCCACGGGGCAGGAGTTTTATTTCTATTCATCTTTGCAAATACAGGACTTAACATAGTATCTGACATTTACTTGATGTTTATTAAATATTTGTTGAATAAAGTAAATTATGTTTCTATATATAATGTTTTCTAAACACCTAATCAAAGTGCCAAGGGGGTCTAATTACAATACCCTTGAACACAAAAAATTGAGTTTGATCCAACTCAAAGGTTCAATGCAAACCTCATTATTATTTTTCATCATCATAGGTGGAAACACTTGACAAAAAGTTATCCATCTGTGAAGAGTCTGCTCACGTATAAGTGACAACTGATTTGATGAATAAATGAATGGGAAAGAAGCACATGAAGGGAAAAGAGAATACATCTGACAGCATTTTTCTCTAGAGGAAAAATGAAACGGCAATTTCCAACCTTTTTTTTAAAAAAAAAAAACAACAAAAAACCAGAATGTCTCTTTAAATGTGACCTGGAATACATGGTGAGATTTTTCTAAGGACTGATGTTAAGGGAAACTCCTCTGAAATTATAAAAAAAAAAAAACAAAAACAGGGATGGTTTATTTATTTTTATAACAGGTAAAGTAGTATTAATTTTTTCATGACTTAAGTTTACATTCACATTTTCTGAAAATGTCTTGGTTTCTACTGATATCAATAAATATCCCAACATTCTACATTTGATAATAAACAAAACTATTCCATTAAAATTGTTTTGAAATCACACAGTTAATTCCTGACTAATCCCTACTCTAGTGAGTTTTCTAATCTTTCCTTTATTGAGGAGTAAAAGAAAAACAAATGGTTTAAGCCTAATGATATGCATATCTAAAAGAATGTGAACCAAAGATGTAGGATAAGGGCAAACTATAATAACGATTCTTGTCTAAGTGGGGACACAGAGAAAAGAGCTAAAATCTGGCACCATTATGTTAGCTGCATTATTTTTTATAATTTAATGGTGGAAGAAGAGAGCACAATTATGTAGTAAAAGGAAGAATGTAAATCTTGAGACCTTAATCCTATTCCTTTTCTGCTATTCTGAGTTTGAGTTTCCTTGTAAAAAAAATTAGCGTGTTTGTGCTCTCTACTGTTCACTGTAGTTTGAATATTTTATGATTCTATAAAGTTTTTTATTTATAAAATTAATTCTGTTGTGTTCTTTCTGCATAACAAATTAAGAAACTATATTTTATTCAGATTGCACTAAATACAACTCCTCTTTCTGGTGTTGGGAAGAAACCACAAGCTTTATTGGCTGGAAGTTCTCCTCAGGAGTCTGGTCTTCTGGAACTGGATGCCTGAATACAGCTCCTATGCTGAATTTTTAGAAATGGAAGTTGTTAATTAAAAACAAAATACTGGGGAATGCTACCTTTCCATTGTCTTAGTTATCCATGGATAAATTAACATTTTTTTATATTTATTTACAATGTATGTAAATACATTGTATTTACATTTAAATACAGGTTTTCCAAACAGAAAAAGATCATTACAAGACATATTAGTTGTCTCCCATTTCTGACAGAAAGGACATCACATAGACTCAGAGTTTACTTTCCTCACTCAGTGCTGACAGCCCTTTCTTTAGTTTGCAGTATTGGTATTTTGATGGACAGCAGAAACACAGCTGATTTTCTTCCTTTTTTTTTTTTTTTTTTAAATGAAAAGGCAGTTTCATGGATTTTACTCTGTATACTGTTAAGGCTGAACCCTTAGCCTTTTTCTTATTGAGTAGAAATAAGAAAAAAAAAAAAAGAATGATGATAATTGTAATAATAGTTAATAATCTTTCTTTTTCAGGAAAACTGTGCATTAATGTTACATGAATCTTATTTGGTAAAAAATGAAGAAAAGTAAGGGAAATGGTCAAATATAACAGTACCTCGGTAATTGATGATTTCTGTCCCAAGCACCGGAGTCATCTCCAGGACTGTGATAAAGGCTTTGTCCATAGATGTGAGAGGAAAAGGAGACATACGGTGTCTTCTGGCCACCTTGGTGATATCAACAGCACTGTGACCTGAACAGTAAGATAATTAAGAATATGATACTGTAACACTGATTAAAAAGTGGCAATGACTTATAATATCACAACTCCCAATTTCAAATGTCCCCAAATGAAGATTAGCAGGTGAGAAACTGTTTCTCCTGCCTGCAAAATATAGGGAACATTAAATCAAGTTAGCAGTGTTACATCATGTGTCAAAACTTAGCGAAATTCAATGATGACATTGACTAATCCTTTTTGAGCTCTTTCTATGTGTCAAGGCAGTGTACTAAATTAACTCATTAATCCTCCCAACAACCTTATGGTGAGGCACCACAATTATCCTTATTTATAGGTGAGGAAAGAGAAGCTTAGAGAAATTATGTATCATTTCCTAAATCACAGAGCTAGTAACAGAAGAGCTAAGATTCAAAACTAGGTAATTTTGGCTTCAGAGTTCATGTACTCAACTACTACACAAAATTTTGAATACTTAATGCACTAGTTAGTAAAATGAAGTCCCCAAACTTCAATTTATTTAGGGTATCATAGGAAATTTTCTCTCCTCTGAAAAAAGTTATGAAGAAATATTATTATTTAGCTATCGACTCCACAGGTAACCATATTTAGTCCCAAAGCATTCATATCATCCATACATTAAAACTACTAATTTTATATCTCCAATCTCAACCTCTACCCTCAATTCTACATTTTTATATCATCCAACATGCATTTGGATGTGCAACCAGCAACTCAAACCTAAAATGTCCCAAAACAAACTCTTAATTCCCCATCCTCCTATTCCACCCATACAATGACTTATTCTCTTGCAGTTCCCATTTCAGTAAATAGCAACTCCATTCTTCCAGTTATTAAGCCAGAACCTTGCAAGATACTTGATTCTTACATATTTAAACTATCTTTAAAATATATCTGGAATCTGATAATTACTCACCACTTCGATGACTACTGTAATAGTTGAGACCATCACTGATTTCCTGGGAAATTGAATAGCATCCTAACTGGTCTCTCTGCTTCTATCCTTGTCATACTACAATTTATTCTCCACACAGCAGTTACAATGATTCTTTGAATCACTGGATTGTGCTCATCTCTGCTCATAGTTCTCTAATGACTTTCCATGTCCCTTACAATAAAATCTCTGCTATGGCCTATAAGCTCAAAGTATTATGGCTCCCATTGTCCTCCTAACATTCCCTCTTTGTTTACTGTGCTCTAGTCATACTGGTTCCTTTTTTTCACTTGATCATGCCAAATTCATCTCTCCTCAGGGTCTTTGTACTTTCTGTTTCCTTTGTTTGAACCATTCTTCCCCAGATAGTCTCTCATTTCCCCATCTATCCATCAGTTCTTTCAGGTCTCTGTGCAAATATCACTTCATCAGAGAGAAATTTGTTGAACACTCTCTATGGATTAATACCCACCATCACTCTTTATTTCCCTTACCCTACTTTTCTTTTCCTCATAGCTATATATATACCCATGTACATACATAATGTGGATATTCATAACCAATATATAAAATATGTAAATATAAATATGTATATTGATATTTGTTTATAGTCTTCCTCTTCTCAATAGAACATAAAGTTCCATGAGAGCAGCAACTTTGTCTTGTTTACTGTTTTTGTCCACAGTACTTAGAACAGCATCTGGCATATATTAGCAAACAAAAAATAGTATTTGTTGAATTAATAAATGCATAATTTAATGACAAGAAGGAACTTCTTGGAGTATTATATCTTCATATATAAATAACTTGACCTTTTCCTTGGAGCCATATAAGCCTACATGACAAAGAGTTAACAAAAAGTAGCAACTGCAAATACTGCTGCTTAGCTCTCCTACCTGCTATCCACAATCCCCTTCGTAAGCAGCTAGGAGTGGCCGTATGATATAATTCTGGCCAATCAGGGGTAGGAATAAGTCCCTGGGGCAGGCTTCCTCTTACAAATAAAAAGACGAAGATATGAAGCTTTAAGAGGAAAAAGCTTTTGCCCGTCTACCGTTTTTTCTACCTGGAACATGGCTGGAACTGGGAGCTGGGCTGACATTGGGGACTGGTAGGTGCTGTAGCCACTTCTGAACTACGAAGATGCAAGCCCATGCAGTAAGTATAGAAAGGTGAAAAGAAAAAAGAATCCAAGTTCCTCATTACAATGTAGAGCTGCTGTAAAAACCCTAGACTGGGCCGGGCGCGGTGGCTCAAGCCTGTAATCCCAGCACTTTGGGAGGCCGAGACGGGCGGATCACGAGGTCAGGAGATACGAGACCATCCTGGCTATCGCGGTGAAACCCCGTCTCTACTAAAAAATACAACAAAACTAGCTGGGCGAGGTGGCGGGCGCCTGTAGTCACAGCTACTCGGGAGGCTGAGGCAGGAGAATGGCGTAAACCTGGGAGGCGGAGCTTGCAGTGAGCTGAGATCTGGCCACTGCACTCCAGCCTGGGCGACAGAGCGAGACTCCGTCTCAAAAAACAACAACAAAAAACCCTAGACTGCGTGGCTCCAGACTTAGATATGTGAAATACATAAGCTCCCATCTCTTTAAACCACTTTATAATGATTATATGTATCCTTCATAAGATTATGAGTTTCTTGTCATTGTAATTTATTAAATTTAGCACTCCTACTCCAATCCCAGTGGCTGCTCCAGACATGTTCAATGAATTGACTTAAAGGCACTACCCCAAAGGGTTTTCATTCTAAGACTAATGACATTGTCATAGGCACCTAAGAAAAATATATACAAAGTTGCTTATACTATTAATATGTGATTTCTTCTCATGGTGATTCAAAATCGCAAAATTTTCAAAGTTTGAAAACCCTTAGAGATTATTTAGTGCTACATAGAATTTTCTATTCAAATTGTGGGTGAACACTTCAAAAAGGATTATATGTGATTCACCAATCACTTACAATTGAAATATAAATTTATGTAACTCATTTTCATTGAGGTCTTGACCTACTCATTCAAATATAAAAAAAAATTGTCACAACCAGTGTAACTAGGCAGAATGATAGAGATTGCTGCTTCTGCTTTTTATTCAGCTTTATAGGTCTCAGATTAGATCTTTTTTTTTGTGATAGGCTGCACTGTATGGTGCAAACTGGATATAATCTTACAAAAGTTGTCTTTTAAAAATATGTTTAGTTTCTGAGAAGAAAATTCTACTTCTTAGTTATATAGGTTTTATCTGTTGAATATGCTTTGTAATAGGCATTTTCTTATTAAACAGCAAGTCTGATGATACACATATCCATTCAACAAATATTGACTGAGTGCACTTTATGAACCAGGAACAGTTAGGGACTTGGGATCTGAGAGTAAAATATACCCTATATACACCCTGCCATGAAGAATATATAACAGCCCAGCAGAAAGGAAAGAAAAACAAAGAGAAAGAGACCAAGAAAGAGAAAGAGAAAGAGGAAGGAAGGAAGCAAGAAAGGAAGGAAGGAAGAAAGAGAGGGTAGTAAACCACTTGATGGTTCTGTAAGTTTTATTTTTTTACTTTATTTTATTTATGTTCCAGGATACATGTGCAGGATGTGCAGGTTTGTTACACAGGTAAACTTGTGCCATGGTGGTTTGCTGCACAGATCAACCCATCACCTAGGTATTAGGCCCAGCTATTCTTTCTGATGCTCTCCTTCCCTGCAACCCCCTGACAGGACCCAGTGTGTGTTGTTGCCCCGCCATGTGCCCATGTGTCCTCATTATTCAACTCCCACTTTAAGTGAGAACATGCAGTGTTTGGTTTTCTGTTCCTGTGTTAGTTTACTGAGGATAATGGCTTCCAGCTCCCTCCCTGTCCCTGCAAAGCACATGATCTCATTCCTTTTTATGGCTGCATAGCATTGCATGGTGTATAGGTACCACATTTTCTTTATCCAGTCTATCATTGATAGGTGTTTGGGTTGATTCCACATCTTTGCTATTGTGAATAAGTGTTGCAGTGAGCATACACATGCATGTATCTTTATAAGGAAATGATTTATATTCCTCTGGGTATATACCCAGTGATGGGATTGCTGGATCAAATGGCATTTCTGGTTCTAGGTCTTTGAGGAATCACCATACTGTCTTCCACAATGATTGAACTACCAACAGTGTAAAAGAGTTCCCATTTCTCCACACCTTGCCAGCATCTGCTGTTTCTTGACTTTTTAATAACTGCCATTCTGACTGGCATGAGATGGTATCTCATTGTGTTTTTGATTTGCTTTTCTCTAATGAGCAGTGATGTTGAGCTTTTTTCCACGTTTGTTGGCTGCATGTATATCTTCTTTTGAGAAGTGTCTGTTCATATTCTTTGCCCACTTTTAAATGGGGTTTTTTTTTCTTGTAGTTTCTGGATATTACACCGTTGTCTGATGGATAGACTGCAATAATTTCCTCCCATTCTGCAGTTTGTCCCTTCACTCTGATGACAGTTTCTTTTGCTGCACAGAAGCTCTTTAATTAGATCCCATTTGTCAATTTTTGCTTTTGTTGCAATTGCTTTTGACGTTTTTGTCATGAACTCTTTGTCCGTGTCTATGTCCTGAATAGTATTGCCTAAATTTTCTTCTAGGGTTTTCATAGTTTTGGGTTTTACATTTAAATCTTTAATCCATCTCGAGTTAACTTTTGTACAAGGTGTAAGGAAAGGGTCTAGTCCCAATTTTCTGCATACACCTAGCCAGTTCTCCCAGCACCATTTATTAAAAAGCAAATCTTTTCCCCATTGCTTTTGTCAGGTTTGTTGAAGATCACATGGCTGTAGATATGCAGTCTTAGTTTTGAGTTCTATGTTCTGTTTCACTGTCTATGTGTTTGTTTTTGTACTAATACTATGCTATTTTGGTTACTATAGCCTTGTAGTTGAGTTTGAAGTCAGATACACGATGCCATCAGTTTTGTTCTTTTTGCTTAGGATTGTCTTGGTTATACAGGCTCTTTTTTGGTTCCATATGAACTTTAAAGTAGTTTTTTCTAATTCTGTGAAGAATGTCAAGGGTAGTTTAATGGGAATAGCATTGAATTTATAAATTACTCTGGGCAGTATGGCCATTTTCATGATATTGATTCTTCCCATCCACGAGTGTGGAATGTTTTTCCATTTGTTTGGGTGCTCTCTGATTTCTTTGAGCAGCAGTTTGTAGTTCTCCTTAAAGAGGTCCTTCACTTCCCTTGTTAGCTGTATTCCTAGGTATTTTATTCTCTTTGTAGCAATTGCAAAAGGGAATTCATTCATGATTTGGCTTTCTGCTTGTCTACTGCTGGTGTATAGAAATGCTTGTGATTTTTGCACATTGATTTTGTACTTTGCTGAAGGTGCTTATCAGCTTAAGCTTTGGGGCTGAGATGATGGGGTTTTCAGATATAGCAGTATGTCATCTGCAAACAGAGATAGCTTGACTTCCTCTCTTCCTATCTGAATACCCTTTCTTTCTTTCTCTTGCCTGATTGCCCTGGCCAGAACTTCCAATTCTACGTTGAATAGGAGTGGTGAGAGAAGGCATCCTTGTCTTGAGCTGATTTTCAAGGGGAATACTTTTGAGCTTTTTCCCATTCAGTATGATATTGCCTGTGGGTTTGTCATAAATGGCTCTTATATTTTGAGGTATGTTCCATCAAAACCTAGTTTATTGAAAGTTTTTAACATTAAGGGAATTTTAATTTTATCAAAGGCCTTTTCTTCATCTATTGAGATAATCATGTGGTTTTTGTCTTTAGTTCTGTTTATGTGATAAATCACATTTATTGATTTGCATATGTTGAACCAGTCTTGCCTCTTGGGGATGAAGCTGTCTTGATCATGGTGGATAAGTTTTTTGATGTGCTGCTGGATTTGGGTTGTCAGTATTTTATTGAGGATTTTTGCATCGATGTTCATCATGGACATTGGCTTTAAGTTTTCTTTTTTCGTTGTATCTCTGCCAGGTTTGGACATCAGGATGATGCTGGCCTCATAAAATGAGTCAGGGAGGAGTCCCTCCTTTTCAGTTGTTTGGAATAGTTTCAGAAGAAACAGTACCAGCTCCTCTTTGTACCTCTGGTAGAATTCGGCTGTGAATCCATCTGGTCCTGGGCTTTTTTTGGTTGGTAGGCTATTAATTACTGCCTCAATTTCAGAACTTGTTATTGTCTATTCAGAGATTCAACTTCTTCCTGGTTCAGTCTTGGGAGGGTATGTGCATCCAGGAATTTATCCATTTCTTCTAGATTTTCTAGTTTATTTGCATAGATATTCTCTGATATCTTTGCATAGATATTCTCTGTGGGGTCAGTGGTGATATCTCCTTTATAATTTTTTATTGTGTCTATTTGATTCTTCCCTCTTTCATTCTTTATTAATCTAGCTAGTGGTCTACTTCATTATTATTTTTTTCATAAAAACAGCTCCTAGATTCACTGATTTTTTTTAAAGGGTTTTCTCGTTTCTATCTCTTTCAGTTCTGCTCTGATCTTGGTTAGTTCTTGTCTTCTGCTAGCTTTGGCCTTTTTTTTGCTTTTGATTCTCTAGTTCTTTTAGTTTTGATATTAGGATGTCAATTTGAGATCTTTTAACTTTCTGATGTGGGCATTTAGTGCTATAACTTTCCCTCTTTAACAATGCTTTGGCTGTGTCCCAGAGATTCTGGCACGATGTCTCTTTATTCTCATTGGTTTCAAAGAACTTCTTGATTTCTGCCTTGGTTTTGTTATTTACCCAGGAGTCATTCAGGGGCAAGTTGTTTAATTTCCATGTAGTTGTGTGGTTTTGAGTGAGTTTCTTAACCTTGAGTTCTAATTTTATTGCACTGTGCTCTGAGAAACTGTTTCTTATGATTTCAGTTGTTTGGCATTTGCTAGGAGTGTTTTACTTCCAATTATGCAATCTTTTTAGGAGTAAGTGCCATGTGGCACAAAGAAGAATATATATTCTGTTGTTTTTGGGTGGAGAGTTCTGTAGGTATTTGTCAGGTCCACTTGATCCAGAGTTGAGTTTGGGTCCTGAATATCTTTGTTAATTTTCTGTCTCAGTGATCGAATATTGACAGTGCAGTGCTAAAGCCTCCCACTATTATTGTGTGGGAGTCTAAGTCTCCTTGTAGGTCTCTAAGAACTTGTTTTATGAATCTGCATCCTCCTGTATATTTAGGATAGTTAGCACTTCTTGTTGAATTGAGTCCTTTACCATTATGTAATGCCCTTGTCTTTTTTGATCTTTCTTTTTGGTTTAATGTCTGTTTTGTAAGACTTTAACACTAGGATTGTTAGAAAAACAAACACTAGGATTGTTAGAGAAAACCCCTGGTTTTCTCTGCTTTCTATTTGCTTGGTAAATTTTCCTCCATCCCTTTATTTTGAGCCTATGTGTGTCTTTGCACATGAGATGGGTCTCTTGAATACAGCACACTGATGGGTCTTGACTCTTTATCCAGCTTGCCATTCTATGTCTTTCAATTGGGGGCATTTAGCTCATTTACATTTAAGGTTAATATATGTATGAATTTGATCCTGTCATCATGATGCTAGCTGGTTATTTTGCAGACTTGTTGATGTAGTTGCTTCAAAATGTCACTGGTCTGTGTACTTTAATGTGTGTAGTGGCTGGTATTGGTTTTTTCTTTCCATATTTAGTGCTTCTCTCAGGAGCTCTTGCAAGGCAGGCCTGGTGGTGACAAATTCTCTCAGCATTTGCTTTTCTGAAAAGGATTTTATTTCTCCTTCACTTTAAGAAGTTTAGTTTGGCTGGTTTTGAAATTCTGAGTTGGAAATTCTTTTCTTTAAGAATTCTGAATACTGGCCCCCAATCTCTTCTGGCTTGTAGGATTTCTGCTGAGAGGTCCACTGTTAGTCTGATGGGCTTCCCTTTATAGGTAACCTGGCCTTTTTCTCTGGCTTTTCTTTACTTTCATTTCTGGCTTTAATTTTTTAATTTAATTTAATTTTTAATTTTTAATTTAATTTCATCTCTGGCTTTAATACTTTTATTTCATTTGCTTTGGAGAATCTGATGATTACGTGTCTTGGGATGATCTTTCTTCTCATGGAGTATCTTACTGTGGTTCTCTGGATTTCCTGAATTTGAATGTTGGCCTATCTTGCTAGGATGGAGAAGTTCTGGATGATATCCTGATGTATGTTTTCCAACTTGGTTCCATTCTTCCATCTTTCAGGTACCCCAATCAGTTGTAGGTTTGGTCTTTTTACATAATCCCATAGTTCTCAGAGGTTTTGTTCATTCCTTTTCATTCTTTATTCTCTAATCTTGTCTGCCTGTCTTATTTCAGCAAGATAGTCTTCAAGCTCTGAAATTCTTTCCTTTCCTTGGTCTATCCAGCTATTGATACTGATAGTTGTATTATGAAGTTCTTGTGTTGTGTTTCTCAGCTCCATCAGGTCATTTATTTTCCTCTCTAAAATGGCAGACTGGAGCTGCAGTGATGGCAGCCATCTCTTCCTGCAGGGGCTCAGTTGTCTTAGGCAGCAGGCAGTTGCAGTGATGGCAACTGCTCCTCCCACTGGGAGCTCAGTCATCTTTGGCAGCAGGCAGCTGCAGTGATGGCAGCCGCCCCTTCCCCTAGGAACTTGGTAGTCTTAGGCAGTCTCCAGTTGAGCAGCTGCCAAGAATCTGCATAGTTCTGTGCTTGGCAACCAGGGCCCAGGTGGTGTGGGCTTATGAGGGGATCTCCTGATCTGTGGGTTGCACAGATCCATGGAAAAAGCATGGTTCCCCAGGCAGGGTAGCACACTCACTACCTCCCTTGGCTGGGAGTGGCAGTTCCCCTTCCCCTGTGTGGATTCTGGGTTGGCTGTCACTCCACTCTACTTTTCCTCACTCACCATTGGTTGCACCAACTGCCTAGTCAGTCCCAGTGAGAGAACCTGGATACCTCAGTTGCTAGTGTAGGATTTACTCGCTGTTTTCATT
This sequence comes from Colobus angolensis palliatus, assembly GCF_000951035.1. Taxonomy (NCBI): domain Eukaryota; kingdom Metazoa; phylum Chordata; class Mammalia; order Primates; family Cercopithecidae; genus Colobus; species Colobus angolensis. Next base: position 27,383,898 of record NW_012116265.1, read on the forward strand.
CTTCTACATGGGAGCCTCCAACCGTAGCTGCTTTTAGTTGGCCATCTTGGCCCCTCCTTGTTTTCTTTTTTTTTCTTCTTGTTTGGAAATTGCAGCATGGTTATCTACTGGCAGGAATAATCTCTTCCATCTCTAAAGTAATGTTATACCTTGTTTATATTTGTCTTCTGGTATCTATCACTCTCTATCTTATGCTATAGATATTTAAATATTTGCCTTACCTCTGTTAGTAGATGGCAATAATCTCTTCTATCTCTAAGTAATGTTCTACCTTGTTTATACTTGTCTTTTGGTATCTATCACTCTCCATCTTATGCTATAGATATTTAAATATTTGCCTTACCTCTGCTAGTAGATGGTAAACTCATTGAAGGCAGAGCCTATGTCTTATTAATCTTTGTATTCTCTGCCACTTTTAGAACAGTGCCTTCCTTACACTTATAGTAGATATTCAGTAAATACTTGGAGTATTTAATGAATGGCAAATCTTTTAAACAAAGTCCAAAATTGGGAAGCAAAAAGTAAAGCAGTGCTTTCTGCTGTTGTTTTACTTATCTAAGCCACTGAATATTTATAAAGTCTTTGTCACAAAGTGATTACCTCACTGGAAAAATAATTTGTACTTTTTTTTTATAGACCTATAGTATAAACATTTTATGCAAAGTTTATTTTTAATTGGCAGCAATTTTATATAGGCATGGTGTATACCATGATGTTTTGAGATATGTATGCATTGTGGAATAACTTAATTGAAGAAATTAACATACTTTGGTGCTATTGGATAAATACTGGTCCTTGGTTAAACTACTTGCAAGTTAACACAGGGGCCTTTGGAGATATAACAAATTAACTAAAAGGAATGTCTCAAAGGAGGAGTGTTGTAATTCTCTGGCACATCAGCAGGTAGGGTTGTGTGTGCATGCATGTTTGTGCGTGCGTGCATGTGTTTCCCACAAATATTAATCGAGCACCATTTTATGTGCCCTGAGGCTTTTCCCACTCAAGACTCCCCCCAAATTATACAGTACCTAGCTATTCTACCAATAAAAAACCTACTTCAGCCGGGTGTGGTGGCTCACACCTGTAATCCCAGCACATTGGGAGGCTGCGGGGGGTGGATCATGAGGTCAAGAGATTGAGACCATCCTGGCCAACATGGTAAAACCCTGCTTCTACCAAAAATACAAAAATTAGCTGGGCATGGTGGCGCATGCCTGTAGTCCCAGCTACTCGGGAGGCTGAGGCAGGAGAATCGCTTGAACCCAGGAGGCGGAGGTTGCAGTGAGCTGAGATCATGCCACTGCACTCCAGCCTGGCAACAGAGCAAGACTCTGTCTAAAAAAAAAGAAAAAAAAAGTTGTCACGGACTTCTCTTATTTTGTAAATTACAAACCCAAAGCACTTCTTACTGTCTTGGACCATTAGAAAACATCCTGGCTAACATGGTGAAACCCCGTCTCTACTAAAAATACAAAAAAATTAGCTGGGTGTGGTGGTGGGCACCTGTAGGTCCCAGCTACTCAGGAGGCTGAGGCAGGAGAATGGTGTGAACCCAGGAGGTGGAGCTTGCAATGAGCCAAGATGGCGCCACTGTACTCCAGCCTGGGTGACAGAGCGAGACTCTGTCTCAAAAAAAAAAAAAAAAAAAAAAGAAAACTTAATCAGTAGGAAAAAGGACCAAAAAATGTTGTGTCTCTTGTTGATTGTGACTGTAGAACAGAAGTTTGATAGAAGAGAAAAAAAAATTGAGAAAAAAATATGCACCTTTTCCTCTTGAAGGACCCTGTGAGTTATCACCTAGCAGCCAGTAGCCCATAAAATCCATTTAGGCAGAAATAGGAAAGGAAGGAATGAAACATTTTTAAAAAGGTAAGAAGGTTATAATGAAAAATAGATTTTATTTTTGAATAGAAAAAATAGTTTTCTATAAAGCAAAACTATTTCATGGCCACAAATATATTGATAGCTACCTTACAAATGATTACTAATGGTCACAAAGAATCTGCAAGGACATTAGCTTTATTAAACTCATATGTGTTACAATACATGTGAAAATACATGTCCCACCGAGAAGATCATAGCATTCAAGGGAATACTCACATTAATTTACAATAGTAAAATTACCTGGTGATATCACTGTTACTGTTAATTTGCAGGTAGACTAGCTTGTTTGATAAAAATAAACTACAAAGTACTTTAGGATATAGGATTTTTATTTGAGAGTTGGGGCAGAGGTAGGGGAGGGAGTCTAGACATCTTCTCTACTATAGCTGTCTCAACTGAGCTAAGTGGCTAAGAGTGACAGGCTGAATTATTATAACATCTAAACTGACAGCATTCCTCTGCAATGGGTTTACTTTTCTTAAGTAGATTTGTAGGATTAAAGCTATTCTAAAGTGGGCACAAATTGATGCTACAGGTTTCTCTAATGAGCCTACAGTTCCCTCTAATGAGCCTACAGTTCCATAAGTACAACTTAACTTGTCTCTTACATTTTCTAGTTTAGTCCAGAGATGAGGTTGACTATGTTTTAGTTCAGAATTTTTGCAGGGAAAGTAATAAAAATGTTACTGAGATTTCCTATCTTCCATGATGCAGTTATAATCACTGAAAAGACTATATAAGAACTCAGCACAAAAGGAATAGGGGTTCACTCAGGATTGTCATCATCAAAGACACGGTTAAATACTAATGACACTATCTATGATGCAGAAAGCCTCCAAAGGGTCACACAAAGTACAGATGCATTCCTTTCTACTGAGCAGAGTAACAATATGGATCTTTGTTATATAGCAGTAACCTTTTTTTGTGGCGTGGTCATCTTGAAATGGAGCTATTTATACCAATGAAATTATTTTTTCTCAGTTACAATGCATCCTCTTAAACCAGTCAGTTCTTAATATACAATGTTTCATCTTGGTTTTGAGACAGAGTCTGCTTAGACTGGAGTGCAGTTGCGTGATCATGGCTCACTGCAACTTTGACCTGCTGGCTCAAATGATCCTCCTGTCTCACCCTATCGAGTAGCTAGGACCACAGATGCATACCACCATACCTGGCTAATTTTTTGATGTTTTTGCACAGATCGGGTCTCCCTATGTTGCTCAGGCTGGTCTCAAACCCCCGGCCTCCCAAAGTGTTAGGATTACAGGCGTGAGCTACCATGCCCGGCCTTCCCTGAAAATCCATTTTTAAAATGAAAAGTAAATGGGCCGGGTGCAATGGCTCATGCCTGTAATCCTAACACTGGGAGGCTGAGACAGGTGGACTGCCTGAACTCAGGCGTTCAAGACCACTCTGGGCAACATGGTGAAACTGCATTACTATTGTATTAAAATACAAAAAATTAGCCATGCATGGTGTCAGGAGCCTGTAGTCCCAGCTACTCGAAAGGCTGAGGCACGAGAATTCCTTGGATCTGGGATGCAGAGGTTGCAGTGAGCTGAGATTGCACCACTGCACTCCAGCCTGGGCAACAGAGCGAAACTCTGTCTCAAAAAAAAAAAAAACAGAAAAAAAAGTAAATGAGGAAAAGATGCCGTTGATCATAGGAGAGAACATAGCAGAAACAAAATGTTCTAATATTCATGCAGGTTCTTCTTGATTAAATTTAGAACCTCAAGAAACTTCATTTTTCAAAATAAGCAGTAGAAAAGCTCCCTAAACTACCTAAAGTGGAAATCATTATCATTCTTTGGATATACTGCAAATATCAGGAGACTTGTTCTGTTCCTATTAATATTACTGCCTATTTCACATAGCATTTGCAGCGTGAATTCCTCGTATTTCTATTTCCTGGATCTTTCTGAAGAGCAAACCACCTAAGATAATGAATAGCTTTCCTAGGAAACTTAAAGAGCAAAGATAGATGACAGTAATATGGTCAGCTTAAATAGTTAGGTCCCTTGGTAATTCAAAGAATGTGTGGTTCAGATATACAAAGCATTTAGACTTTCATATAAATCTCTCCAATTAGGAGAAAGTGATTCCAAAGCTCTAGGGAAACACTGGCAATGGTAGAGTTTGTAGACTCAGGACTACATGGCACTTTGTACATCTGAAAATAATTTTCATATTGTCTTCAATCTAATAGTTTTATACCTTTTTCTACTTGCTTATTCAAGACAATGAGCCTCACAGCATTTCTGACAAAACCAAAAAGGCATAGCTGAAAGAATTATTTACTAGGGCTCATTAAAAAATATGGAAGTTCTCCTGGGATTTCTGTACATAAAGATGATAAAATAGGCATTGCTGTCACAAAATGTTAGCTTTATAATTTATATCAATAGTTGATTATCACTCACAGCATAAAATTTCAGTTTGTTAGAATAGTATATAAAACCCTTCTTTGCTTTATCTTTAGCCCCATCTCTCATTATTCCATCACTCAGAAAGTTGATAATATTGTAGATATCAGAATACACTGTACTATTTCATAGTTTTCTGCTATAGCATATGATGCTCTTTCTGCCTAGAATACTTTTTCCCTCATCCTTTTATTGTCCTGGGAAATTACAACTCTTCCTTCACAATTTTTTTCAGTAAAAAAGTGCTCAAATAATGACAGGAACACATCAAAAGATCTTGGAACAAGGCTGAGGAACTCCCTTGGGCTAATCTGATATAAATTTATCATCAAAATAAATCATACTAGTAGCAGATTTTAATGTATTTAATAAAATAAAATAAGAATTTATGAATATATACTAAATATAAAAATGATTTAAATAAATTCTTCCTTTAAAAAAAAAATCGAGACAGTAAGTCTCGGTCACAGCCGAGTCAAGGGAGAAGCAAACCCAGATTTCAGGGTTGGGTCTCTATTAATATGTAATATCTATGAGGTATCCAAGTCCAGAAACCAACTTGCCAGTTCTGCACAGGATTCCATATGTAAATCAAATCTGGAGTTTCTAAAGTTAAGAAGTCAGGCCTTGAAAATGAATTAGATCTACCTGAGCTTATTTTAAAAAGAAAGAGAAGAAGGGAGAGAGACACACACACACACACACACACACACACACACACACACACACACAGATGCACAGAGAGAGAGATAGAGAGACAGAGAAAGACAGAGACAGAGAGAGATGGACAGAGACAGAGACAGAGAGACAGAGACACTGAGACAGAGAGAGGGAGAGACAGAGAGAGAGACACACAGAGAGGGAGAGACAAACACAGAGAGAGACAGACACACAGAGAGAGACACAGAAACAGAGACAGAGAGAGACAGAGAAAGACAGAGACAGAGACAAAGAGAGACAGAGAGAGAAGGAGATGGAGAGAGAGAGACAGACAGAGAGGGGCTTAGGCCTCAGGCTTAGGCCTCATAGCGAAAAGCTGAAACAACTTCTGGGATGTTTTTCAAAGAGCCAGTTGTTCCACAAGGGGCTGTGGGTAGTTGTGGAAATTGAGAGAAAGTGTTTAAAGATACATATTTGAGACAGAACGGACAGGACTTGGTCATGGGTCCTTTAGGACATGGAGAAATACAGATTGGGAAAACCCTCCCAGAATCCTAGGTGAACAGTGGTACGATTTATTGAGACAGTAAGTCTGGGTCACAGGCGAGTCAAGGGAGAAGCAAACCCAGATTTTAGGGTTGGGTCTTTATTAATATGTAATATCTATTGAGCATCCAAGTCCAGAAATCAACTCGCCACTCCTATACAGGATTCTGTATGGAGTGAAACCTGGGGTTTCTAAAGTTAAGAATCAAGGCCTTGGAAATCGATTAGATCTACCTGAGTTTATTTTAAAAAGAAAGAGAGGGAGGGAGAGAGAGACAGACAGAGAAAAAGACAGAGGGAGAGACACAGAGAGAGACACACCGACAGAGAGACAGAGACAAGAGAAACACACAGAGAGAGACAGGAGGAGGAGGAGGAAGGGGGTACTCAAGAAATAACTACACATATTTTATAATGCTTTTGATGCCATAAATGGTGGCTGGGGTATGCTTTTAAAACAACAGCAGCAGCAGCAGCAGCAGCAGCAGCAGCGCTTACGGATTTCTAGAAAATAAGATGTTATGAAGTATAGTTTACATCAACCGGCTCTCACTATACCTTGAGAGATTCAGAAAAGTGCTAGTTAACAACAGAAGAAGACACCAACCAACATGTCCTGGGGAAAATATACATCTTCCTAAAAATTGGTGAATTCTACTTCACCTCAAAAGAAATAAGAAAAAGAAAAAATACAAACAAAACAAACACGGGCCAAGGCATCGTTTCTGGAAATATTAAGTAAGCAAATTATTATTACTGTTGTTTATTTTTTTTTTTTTGTTTTTTTTTTTTTTGAGACCGAGTCTTGTCTCTGTCACCCAGGCTCAAGTGCAGTGGTGCGACCTTGGCTCACTGCAACCTCCACCTCCCAGGTTCAAGCAATTCTCCTGTCTATGTGCCACCATGCCTGGCTAATTTTTGTATTTTTAGTAGCAACAGGGTTTCACAATGTTGGCCAGGCTGGTTTTCAACTCCCGACCTCAGGTAATCCACCCACCTTGGCCTCCCAAAGTGCTAGGATTACAGGCATGAGCCATTGCCTCCAGCCAAATTACCATTTTTTAGAAAGTGTTTCTATTGGGGGAGGATTCATGATGGCCGAAGAGGAACAACACTGGTCTGCAGTTCCCAGTGAAATTGACACAGAAGGCGGGTGATTTCTGCATTTCCAATTGAGGTACCCGGTTCATCTCATTGGGACTGGTTTGACAGTGGGTGCAGCCCACGGAGGGCGAGCTGAAGCAGGGCAGGGCATCGCCTCACCCGGGAAGCACAAGGGGTCGGGTAATTTTCTCCCCTACCCAAGGGAAGCTGTGAGGTTCTGAGCCTGAGGATCTCTGGCACAGATACTGTGCTTGTCCCATGGTCTTTGCAACCTGCAAACCAGGAGAGCCCCTCCTGTGCCTACCCCACCAGGGCCCTGGGTTTCAAGCACAAAACTGGGCAGCCAAATGGGCAGACACTGAACTAGCTGCAGGAGCTCTTTTTTTCCCATACCCTAGTGGCACCTGGAAGGCCAGCAAGACAGAACCGTTCACTCCTGTGGAAAGGGGTGCTGAAGCAAGGGAAGCCAAGTGGCCTGGCTCTGCGGGTCTCACCCCCATGGGGCCCAGGAAACTGAGATCCACTGGCTTGAAATTCTTGCTGCCAGCATAGCAGCAATCTGAGATCCGCCTGGGAGGTTCGAGCTTGGTGGGGGAGGGATGTATGCCATTGCTGAGGCTTGAGTAGGTAGTTTTACGGTCACAGTGTAAACAAAGCCACTGGGAAGTCTGAATGGGGCAGAGCCCACTGCAGATCAGCAAGGCAGCTGTGGCCAGACTGCCAGATTTCTCCTCTCTGGACAGGGCGTCTCTGTAAAAAAGGCAGCAGCCCCAGTCAGGGGCTTATAGCAGACTTAAACATCCCTGCCTGATGGCTCTGAAGAGAGCAGTGGACCTATCAGCACAGCATTCGAGCTCGGCTAAGGGTCAGACTGCCTCCTCAAGTTGATCCCTGACCCCAATGTATACTGACTGCGAGACATCTCTCAATGAGGGCTGACAGACACTTCATACAGGAGACCTCTGGCTGGCATCTGGCAGGTGCCCTTCTGGGTCAAAGCTTCCAGAGGAAAGAGCAGGCAGCAATCTTTGCTGCTTTGCAGCCTCCATTGGTAATACCCAGGCAAATAGGGTTGGGAGTGGACCTCCGGCAAACTCCAGCAGACTGGCAGCAGAGAGGCCTGACTGTTAGAAGGAAAAGAAACAAACAGAAAGGATTAGCACGTCCACTCAAAGACCCCATCCAAGGGTCAACAACATCAAAGACCAAAGGTAGAGAAATCCACGAAGATGGGGAAAAACCAGCGCAAAAAGGCTGAAAATTCCAAAAACCAAAACGCCTCTCTTTCTCCAAAGGATCACAACTCCCTCGTCAGCAAGGGAACAAAACTAGATGAAGAATGAGTTTGATGAACTGACAGAAGTAGGCTTCAGAAGGTGGGTAGTAACAAACTCCTCTGAGTTAAAGGAGCATGTTCTAACCCAATGAAAGGAAGTTAAGAACCTTGAAAAAAGGATAGTCGAATTGCTAACTAGAATAACCAATGTAAAGAACATAAATGACTGGATGGAGCTACAAAACACAGCACAAGAACTTTGTGAAGAATACACAAGTATCAAAAACCAAATCAATCAAGCGGAAGAAAGCATAGCAGTGATTGAAGATCAACTTAATAAAATAAAGATAGAAGACAAGATTAGAGTAAAAAGAATAAAAAGGAATGAACAAAACCTCCAAGAAATATGGGACTATGTGAAAAGACAAAATCTGTTTGATTTGTGTACCTGTAAGTGATGGGAGAATGGAACCAAGTTGGAAAACACCCTTCAGGATATTATCCGGAAGAACTTCCCCAACCTAGCAAGACAAGCCAACATTCAAATTCAGTAAATACAGAGAATACAACAAAGATACTCCTTGAGAAGAGCAACCCCAAGACACATAATCGTCAGATTCACCAAGGTTGAAATAAAGGAAAAAATGTTAAGGGCAGCCACAGAGAAAGGTTGGGTTACCCACAAAGGGAAGCCCATCAGACTAACAGCGGATCTCTCTGCAGAAACTCTACAAGCCAGAAGAGAGCGGGGGCCAATATTTGACGTTCTCAAAGAAAATAATTTTCAACCCAGAATTTCATATCCAGCCAAACTAAGCTTCATAAGCAAAGGGGAAATAAAATCATTTACAGACAAGCAAATGCTGCAGGATTTTGTCACCACCAGATCTGCCTTACAAGAGCTCCTGAAGGAAGCACTAAACATGGAAAGGAACAACCAGTATCAGCCATTGCAAAAACATACCAACAGAACATCGACACTATGAAGAAACTTCATCAACTAATGGGCAAAATAACCAGCTAGCATCATAATGACAAGATCAAATTCACATATAACAATATGGACCTTAAATGTAAACGGGTTAAATACCCCAATTAAAAGACACAGACTGGCAAATTGGATAAAGAGTCAAGACCCATCAGTGTGTTGTATTCAGGAGACCCATCTTATGTGCAAAGAAACTCATAGGCTCAAAATAAAGGGATGGAGGAAGATCTAACAAGCAAATGGAAAGAAAAAAAAAAAAGCAGGAGCTGCAAGGAGTTGGTCTTAATCTCTGATAAAACAGTCTTTAAACCAACAAAGATCAAAAGAGACAAAGAAGGCCATTACATAATGGTAAAGGGATCAATGCAGGAAGAAGAGCTAACTATCCTAAATATATATGCACCCAATACAGGAGCACCCAGATTCATAAAGCGTGTTCTTAGAGACCTACAAAGAGACTTAGACTCCCACACAGTAATAGTGGGAGACTTTAACACATCACTGTCAATATTAGACAGATCAACAAGACAGAAAATTAACAAGAATATTCAGGACTTGAACTCAGCTCTGGACCAAGCAGACCTACAGAAATCTACGGAACTCTCCACCCCTAATCAACAGAATATACATTCTTCTCAGCAACTCATTGCACTTATTCTAAAACTGACCACATAATTGGAAGTAAAACACTCCTCAGCAAATGCAAAAGAACGGAAAATATAACAAACAGTCTCTCAGACCACAGTGCAATCAAATTAGAACTCAGGGTTGAGAAACTCACTCAAAACCACACAACTACATGGAGACTGAACAACCTGCTCCTGAATGACTACAAGGTCAATAACAAAATGAAGGCAGAAATAAAGATATTCTCTGAAACCAATGAGAATGAAGACACAACGTACCAGAATCCCTGGGACACATTTAAAGCAGTGTTTAGAGAGAAATTTATAGCACTAAATGCCTACAAGAGAAAGCAGGAAAGATCTAAAATTGACACCCTAACATCAAAATGAAAAGAACTAGAGAAGCAAGAGCAAACAAATTCAAAAGCTAGCAGAAGGCAAGAAATAACTAAGATAAGAGCAGAACTGAAGGAGATAGAGACACAAAAAACCCTTCAAAAAAAAAATCAGTGAATCCATGAGCTGTTTTTTGAAAAAGAAAAAAAAAATCAACAAAATAGATCTCTAGCCAGACTAATAAAGAAGAAAAGAGAGAAGAATCAAATAGATGCAAAAAGAAATGATATAGGGGATATCACCACTAATCTCACAGAAACATAAACTACCATCAGAGAATACTATAAACACCTCTGTGCAAATAAACGAGGAAATCTAGAAGAAATGAATAAATTCCTGGACACATAAACCCTCCCAAGCTAAGCCAGGAAGAAGTTGAATCCCTGAATAAAACAATAATAAATTCTGAAATTGAGGCAGTAATTAATAGCCTACCACCCAAAAAAAGTCCAGGACCAGATGGATTAATAGCCGAATTCTACCAGAGATACAAAGAGTAGCTGGTACCATTCCTACTGAAACTATTCTAAACAACAGAAAAAGAGGGAATCCTCCCTAACTCATTTTATGAGGCCAGCATCATCCTGATACCAAAACCTGGCAGAGACACAACAAAAAAGTAAAATTTCAAGCCAATATCCCTGATGAACATCTATGCAAAAATCCTCAATAAAATACTGGCAAATCAAATCCAGCAGCATCTCAAAAAGCTTATCCACCACGATCAAGTCGGCTTCATCCCTGAGATGAAAGGCTGGTTCAACATATACAAATCAATATATGTAATCCATCACATAAACCAAACCAATGACAAAAAACACATGATTATCTCAATCGATGAAGAAAAGGCCTTCGACAAAATTCAACACCCCCTCCTGCTAAAAACTCTCAATAAACTAGGTATTGATGGAATGCATCTCAAAATAATAAGAACTATTTATGACAAACCCACAGCCAATATCATACTGAATGGGCCAAAACTGGAAGCATTCCCTTTGAAAACCAGCATAAGAGGATGCCCTCTCTCACCACTCCTATTCAATATAATATTGGAAGTTCTGGCCAGGGCAATCAGGCAAGAGAAAGCAATAAAGGGTATTCAAATAATAAGAGAGGAACCAAATTGTCTCTGTTTGCAGATGACATGATTGTATGTTTAGAAAACCCCATCATCTCAGCCCAAAATATACTTAAGCTGATAAGCAACTTCAGCAAAGTCTCAGGATACAAAATCAATGTGGAAAAATCATAAGCATTCTATACCCTAACAACAGACAAACAGAGAGTCAAATCATGAGAGAACTCCCATTCACAATTGCTACAAAGAGAATAAAATACCTAGGAATATGACTTACAAGGGATGTGAAGGACCTCTTCAAGGAGAACTAGAAACCACTGCTCAAGCAAATAAAAGAGGGCACAAACAAATGGAAAAAACATTCCATGCTCATGGATAGGAAGAACCAATATCGTGAAAATGGCCATACTGCCCAAAGTAATTTACAGATTAAATGCTATCCCCATCAAGCTATCACCGACTTTCTTCACAGAATTGGAAAAAAATAATTTAAACTTCATATGGAACCAAAAAAGAGCCCATATAGCCAACACAATCCTGGACAAGAAGAACAAAGCTGGAGGCATCATGCTACCTGACATCAAACTACATTACAAGGCTACAGTAACCAAAACAGCATGGTACTGGTGCCAAAACAGACATATAGACCAATGGGACAGAACGAAGGCCTGAGAAATAACACCACACATCTACAACCATCTGATCTTTGACAAACCTGACACACAAAAGCAATGGGGAAAATATTCCCTATTTAATAAACACTGTTGGGAAAACTGGCTAGCCCTATGCAAAAAACTGAAACTGGACCCCTTCCTTACACCTTATATGAAAATCAACTGAAGATGGATCAAAGATTTAAACATAAGACCTAGGACCATAAAAACCCTACAAGAAAACCTGGGCAATTCCATTCAGGACATAGGCATGGCCAAAGACTTCATATCTAAAACAGTAAAATAAGTGGCAACAAAAGCCAAAATTGACAAATGGGATCCAATTAAACTAAAGAGCTTCTACACAGCAAAAGAAATTATCATCAGAGTGAACAGGCAACTTACAGAATGGGAGAAAATTTTTGTAATCTATCCATCTGACAAAGGGGTAATATCCTGAATCTACAAAGAAGTTAAACAAATTCACAACAAAAAAACAAATAATCCTATCAAAAAATGGGCAAAGTATATGAACAGACATTTCTCAAAAGAAGACATTTATGCAGCCAACAGACATATGAAAATAGGCTCATCATCACTGGTCATTAGAGAAATGCAAATCAAAACCACAATGAGATATCATCTCATGCGAGTTAGAATGGAGATCATTATAAAGTCAGAAAACAGCAGATGCTGGAGAGGTTGTGGAAAAATAGGAACATATTCACACTGCTGGTGGGAGTGTAAATTAGTTCAACCATTGTGGATGACAGTGTGGCGATTCATCAAAGATCTAGAACTAGAAATACCATTTGACCCAGCAATCCCATTTCTGGGCATATACCCAAAGATTGTAAATCATTCTACGATAAAGATACATGCACATGTATGTTTATTGTGGTGCTATTCACACTAGCAAAGACTTGGAACCAACCCATCAATGATAGACTGGATTAAGAAAATGTGGTGCATAGACACCGTGGAATACTATACAGCCATAAAAAGGATGACTTCATGTCCTTTGCAGGGACATGGATGAAGCTGGAGACCATCATTCTCAGCAAAGTATCACAATATCTGAAAACCAAACAGCACATGTTCTCACTCATGAGTAGGAGTTGAACAATCGGAACACATGGGACACAGGGACGGGAACATCATACACTGGAGCCTGTTGCAGGGTGGGGGGCTAGTGGAGGGATAACATTAGGAGAAATACTTAATGTAGGTGATGGGTCGATGGGTGCAACAAACAACCATGGCACGTGTATACCTATGTAACAAAACTGCAGCTTCTACACACGTACCCCAGAACTTAAAGTATAATTAAAAAAAAAAAAAAAAAAAGAAAGTGTTTGTATTTTGGGCAAATACCAATAAGGCCCAAAGTAGAGCTATGACGCCTTTCTCATTTTGAAAATATGCTGGCCTGAGAATAAATTCTTCCTTATAACAGAAGGTCAACTGTTACATGAAGAAATATGGGAATTAGAAAATCGCCACTTGGCAACCTTCTAGTCATAATTGGTTTAGGGAAAAATCATCAGTTAATGCTAAGACTGGAAGGTAAAAGCCTCAAGAAAAACAAAATATATTTGGTCTCAAACTACATCCCTACAAGATATTTATTAACTGTACTCATTAACTACAGTGGAGAAATCTGGCAGACACCCTTTTAGCCAAGTGATCAAAGTTAAAATCACCAGTAATGGGATAAACTGACATCAGGAGCCCCCTGATAAGATGCACTGAGAAAGATACAACATCACATTTGAGATATTCCTGATCAAATGTATAATCAGAATTACACCATTAGGAAACCTGAGAAAAATATAAATTTGAGCGACATTGTACAAAATAACTGACTTGTATGCTTCAAAAATATAAAGGCAATGAAATACAAAGACAAACTTGAAGACTTGTTCCATATTAAAAGAGTCTAAAGAGACAGGATAACTAAATGTAATGCATGATTCTAGATTGAATCCTAGATCAGAAGAAAAGAATGTTGTCTCCTTTGTTATAAAGAACATTATTAGAAAAACTGTCAAAATGTAACTTGAATAAAATTACATAATAGTATTGTGGCATGTTCATTTCCTAATTTTCATAATTGTACTGTGGTTATGTAAGAGAAAGTCTTTTTTATTTGTCACCCTTTCAGATTTTTTTGGAAGGAAACACACATTAAATTATTTAGGGTTAAAGAGGCATCATGTCTGCAATTTACTCACAAGTAGTTTAGGATAATATATAGATTAATATATATAAAGAAATGATAAAGGAAATGTGACAAAATGTTAACATTTGGGGGAGTCTGGATAAAAAATATACAGTAATTCTCTATACTATTCTTGTAACATTTCTGAAGTTTGAAATTATTTCAAAATTTCAAAAATCACTTTCATTAATAGTCTCTCCTTTCTGAAACAATGTATGACTATGTTTGCACTGAAGTACTACAAAATACTCAATTTTTAGGATTTTAATTGCATTTTATATTAACCACATATCTCACTGTAATTATACTTATTTATATACATGTCTGTTTTCTTAACTAGATTATCACCTCTTTGACAAGGAAAAAAAGGCCTTAACATCAAGGTCCAAAGATGTTATGCACACAGTACAGTCTAGATTATATAGACTGACAAAGCAGAAGGGTTGTATAGATAAGCAAACACTACTTACAACTTCAAACTTCATTCTAGTCAATATAGGGCACTTTGTTAAGCACAGTGAGCGAGGTTTTGTTTTGTTTTGAGACAGGGTCTTGCTCTGTTGCCCAGGCTGGAGTGCAGTGGATTGATCTCAGCTCACTGTAACCTCCACCTCCCGGGCTCAAGGAATCTTCCCACCTCAGCCTCCTGAGTAGCTGAGACTACAGCATGTGCCACTACATCCAACTAATTTTTAAATTTTTGGTAGATAAGATCTCACTATATTGCCCAGACTGGTCTTGAACTCCTGGGCTCAAGTGATCCTCCTTCCTTGGCCTCCCAAAGTGCTGGGATTACAGGCATGAGCCACTGCACCTGGCCTGGGAGTATGTTGAAATAAACAAGATGAGATTCCTATCTTACACAGTCTTTCAAGGAACACATAAATCAGGCTGTGTTTTAAGGAAAAAAATAACAGACTATGTGTATGCTTATGTTTTAAAGTACAAACAAAATACTCTGCAAGATAACAAAGAAAAAGGAACAACTAATTCTGATGGGACAAACTGCAAGGCTTTGCAGAGGGGGAGACAATTAAGAGAGGCTTTAAACAATAAGAAAAAGGGGAAGAACATATGAAACTGGAGAAAATATGAACAAAATTACAGAGATCTGAAAGTACTTTTAGAGAATGCAAAATTGCCCAATGAGGCTGGAGGTTGGAGGTGAAGAGGATGAAATATAAGGTATAAGTCTGGTCAATTCAGTTCAGTACAAATTTTGGAGGCTTAGTACTATGGAAAATGGAGAACCATTCAAGATTTTCAGTAGAAAAGCAGTATGTACTTTATAATGTAATACTTGACTGATGGAAGACTGTCAGGGAGCAAGACACTGAAGATAGGAAGAGCAATTATTATGCTACTGCCATCCTAAAGGAGAATGATGAAGAAGGCCTGAACTATTACAACAGGAATGGGAAAAAGGATATTTAGAAGAGCTGCAGCAGAGGGTTCTATGACTGACTATGTTTTGAGAAGGAGATGGTAAATATCATGAGGAGACTTCAAATTTAGTTATTAGAGTAAGTGGGAGTGTAACTGTATAAAAGAACAATACAGGAATAATTTGGAGGAAAGGATTCTAAATCTGGTCTCTGATGAAAGAAACGTGAGATGCCAGCAGGACATCAAAGGGTGATTCCAGTATGCAACAGCAAGGAGAGTCTAGAGCTTGGAAGAGAAGTCAGGCTTAAAATAGAAAGCCATTGGTATGTAGGTGGTGAATCTAATAATGAGAATCAGTAATTCATTTGTTACACATAGAATGGTAACATATACATATCATAAAAAAGAGACACTGAAGGACAATATATGTCCATTCCAGGATAATTCTATGATCAATGAGTAACTTAACTTTTTAATACATTTTCCAGATGCTTAATCTATATACATTTTGTAACCCTGTTAAACAATTTTTAAGTATTTATGTTATGTTAAAAAAAGTTTAACAGAATTAACAATATGTGCCTATTGTTGTACAACAGATCGCTAGAAGTTTCTTATTTTGTGTGAATGAAGCTCTGTATCCATTGGACAATTCCCTATTTCCCTCTCCTCCCAGCCCCTGGCAACCACCATTCTACTTTCTATGAGTTCAATTACTTTAGATGTCTCATATAAGTAGAACCATGAAGTATTAGTTTTGTTTTGGTGATTGGCTTATTTCACTTAGCATTATGTCCTGAAGGTTCATCCATGTTGTAGCATATGACAGGATTTCCTTATTTTTTTTGAAGGCTCAATAACATTCCATCGTATAAATAGGCCATATTTTGCCTATCCACTCATCTGTTAATGAACATTTAGATTACTTTCATATCTTTGCTATTGTAGATAATGCTATGATGAACACAGGTGTGTAAGTATCTTTTTGAGATCCTATTTTCAATTCTTTTGGATATACACCCAGAAGTGGCATTGACAGATCATATGAAAGTTCTATTTTTTAATTTTTTGAAGAAATGCCATACTATTTTCTGTAGCAGTTGCAACGTTTCACAAACCTACCAACAGGGCACAAGTGTTTCAATAGCTCCCTATTATCACCAATACTTGTATTTTCTTTTCTTTTTTTTTTTGTAGTCATCCCAATGGGTGTTAGGTGGTATCTCATTGTGATTTTAATTTGTATTTCCCTGATGATTAGTGACATTGAGCAGCTTTTCATATGTGTGTTGGCCATTTGTGTATCTTCTTTGAGAAATGTCTATGCAAGTCCTTTCCCCATTTTTAAATTGGAATATTTGATTTTTTTGTTGCTGAGTTGTAGGGATTCTTTATATATTCTGGATATTAACCCCTTATCAGATATATGATTTGCAATTATTTTTTCCCATTCTGTTGTTGCCATTTCATTCTGTGGATCGTGACCTTTGTTGCACAAAATATTTAAATGTGAGGTAGTCTCATTTGTTTACATTTGTATAAGTTGTCTGTACTTTTTGGTATCATATCCAAGAGATCGTTTCCCATTCCAATGTCATAAAGATTTTCTGCATATTTCCTTCTGTGAGTTTCATAGTTTCAGACTTATAAGACTTAACTATTAGATATTTAATCCATTTTGAGGTAGTTTTTGTGCATGGTATAAGATAAGGGTCATCTTCGTTCTTTTGCAAAGAGAATAGCTGTTTTCCCAACAACATTTATTGAAGAGACTGTCCTTTCCCCATTGAATGGTCTTGGCACCATCTTCAAAGATCATTTGACCATATACATGAACATATATTTCTGGGCTCTATATTCTGTTACATTAGTTAATATGTCTGTCTTTATGCCAGTACCAAACTTTTTGATTAATGTAACTTGATAATATGTTTTAAAATCAAGAGATGTAAGACTTCTAGCTTTGTTCTTCTTTTTCAAGATTGTTTTGGTCGTTCCAAGACCTCTGAAATTCCGTATGAATTTTAGGGTGGTACTTTCTATTTCTATAAAAAATGTCAGTGGGATTTTGATAGGGATTGCATTGAATTTGTAGATTCCTTTGGGTAGTATGGATATTTTAACAATATTGTGTCTTTCCATCCATGAATCCAGATATCTTTCCATTTACTGTGACTTTAACTTTATTCAGCAAAGATGTGTGGTTTTCACTGCAGAAGTCTTTCATTTTCTTAGTTAAGTTTATTCCTAAGTATTTTATTCTTTCTGATGCTATTCTAAATGGGATTTTCTTAATTTCTTTTTCAGAGTGTTAATTGTTCACTGTTAGTGTATAAAATTCAACTGATTTTTTATTGTTGACTTTGTACTTTGCAGTTTTACTGGCTTCTTGTATTAGCTTTAACAGTTAGTGTTTCTCTCTCTCTTTGCATGTGTGTGTGTGTGTATGTATGTATATGAGTGGAATCTTCAGAGTTTTCTACATAAGATCATGTCATCTGGAAACAGAGAATCTTACTTCTTTTCTTCCATTTGGGATGCATTTTCTTTCTTTTTGTTGCATAACTGCTTTGGTTAGAACTTCCAGGATTATACTGAAGAGAAGTGGCAAAAATGAGCATCTTTGCTTTTTTCTTGATCTTAAAAAAAAAAAGTTTCCAGTTTTTCACCATTTAGTATGTTAGTTATGAGATTTTCAGAAATGACCTTTATTATATTGAGGTAATTTCCTTCCATTTCTAGTTTGCTGATTGTTATATCATGAACGGTTGCTGAATTTTCTAAAATGCATTTTCTGCATCATTTGAGATGATCATGTGATTTTCATTCCATGTTCTGTTAATGTGGTTTATTACATTTATTGATTTTCATGCATTGAACGATCCTTGCATTCCAGGGATAAATCCCACATGGCTGAAGTATATAATCCAATCTGGTTTGCTAGTATTTTGTTGAGGATTTTTGCATCAATTTTTTTATCAGCTATCTTTTTTATGGTTGTATCTTTTTCTATTCGTATCAGGGTAATGTTACCTAATAAAATTATTTTGGAAGCATTCCTTCTTCTTCAAGGTTTTGGAAGACTTTGAGAAGAAATGGTACCAATTCTTTAAATGCTTGGTAGAATTCTCTAGTGAAGCCATCTGGTCATGGGTTTTACTTTATTAGGAAGTTTTCTTTATTGGGAGGATTTTGATTACTGATTCAATATCCTTAATGATTATAGATATGTTTAGATTTTCTATTTCTCCATAATTCAGTCACCAAGACTGTGACTGAACACCAAGGTTGTGTTTCTAGGAATTTATCCACTTCTTCTAGGTGATTCAATTTGTCGGCATATAATTGTATAGAGTAGACTCTTACCATCTGTATTTCCGAAGCATCAGTTGCAATGTCTCCTCTTTTATTTTATTTTTAAGTTTAGTTATTTTGAGTCTTCTCTCTTTTTTTGTCTAGCTAAGAGTTTGTCAATTTTGTTGGCATTTTAGAAAACCCAACTCTTAGTTTCATTGTTTTTTTTCCTAGTATTTTTATTCTCTATTTTGTTTATTTCTGCTCTGATCTTTATTATTTCCTTCTTTCTGCTAACTTTGGATTTAGTTTATTCTTTTTCTCATTCCTTGAGGTAAAAAGTTAGGTTGCTGATTTGAGGTCTTTCCTCCTCATTAAAGTACATGCCACTAATATAAACTTCTCTCTTAGTATTGCTTTCGCTGCAATTCATAAGTTTTGGTGTGTTATGTTTTTGCCTCAAGATATTTCTAATTTCTCCCATGATTTTTTTCTTTGATCTACTGGTTGTTCAAGAGTGTCTCATTTAATTTTCACATATTTGTGTATTTTCCAGTTTTCCTACTGCTATTGATGTCTAGTTTCAGTCCACTAAGACTGTAAAAGATATCTCACAGATTTCAATCTTCTTAACTTTGTTAAGACTTGTTTTTTAGCCTAATATGTGGTCTATCCTACAGAACATTCCATGTATGTTGGGTGGAATATTCTGTTAGATCTAATTGGTTGACAGCATTCAAATTCTCTGTTTCCTTATTAATCCTTCTGGTTGTTCTATCCAGTATCCAAAGTAGAATATTGAAATCTCCTACCATTATTGTGTTATTGTCTGTTCTCCCTTCAATCCTGTCAATGTTTACTTCTTATATTTGGGTGCTGTAATGTTAGCTGGATTTTAATTTATAATTGTTATATATTTCTGTTCTATCAATATAATATTCTTCTTTGTCTCTTGTGACAGTGTTTAACCTTTGTCTAATATAAGTATGGTCACCCCTGCTTTCTTTTGGTTATACTTTGCATGAAGTAATATCTTTTTCTGTCCTTTCATTTTCAGCCTATATGTGTCTTTACATCAAGGATGAGTCTTTTGTAGACATAATATAATTGCATGCTGTTTCTTTAATCCATTCATTCACTTTGTCTTTTTACTGGGGAGTTTAATCCAATTACATTTAAAGGCCTTATTATTGGCACATGTTTTCTGTCTGTCTTGTAGCTATTTAGTCCCTCTTTTTCTCTCTTGCTGTCTTCCTTTGCATTATTAATATGCTTTCATTACTTTCTCATTTTCTTTTCTGTATCTTCTATAAGTATTTTCTTTGTAATTACCATGAGACTTACAGGAAACATAGTTAGAACAATCTATCAATCATACATGAAAGTCTACTCTTTTACATTCCTATCCCCACTGTGTTTTTGACATCACAAATTACATCTTTAGATATAATTTATCCATTAACAGTCATTTGTAGTTATACTTTAGGTTTTTGTCTATTACATTCTACCCAGAATTACATGTGCTTTACATGTAATTCTACTTTGGATAACCATTATAGTAATATAGTATTATGAATTCATATATATATATTTTTTCCTTTACCAGTGAGCTTTGTATTTTTCATAAACTTTCATGTTGCTGTCTAGGGTCCTTTCATGTCAACTTGCAGGACTCTCCTTAGCATTTCTCGTAAGCCAGGTCTAGTTGTGATGAACCCCCTTAGGTTTTGTTTGCCTGAGAGAGTCTTTATTTTTTCATTTTTGAAAGGACAGTTTTGCTGGGTGCAGTATTCCTCACTGGCAGATTTTGTTCCTTTAGCACTATGAATATAACATACTGCTCCCTTCTGACTGGTAAAATTTATCCAATGACATTCTTATGCTTCACTGTACATGATGAGTCACTTTTCTCTTGCTCCTTTCAGATTTTCTCTTTGCCCTTGATTTTTGACAGTTTGATTATAACATATCTTAGTGTGGGTCTCTTTAGATTCACCTTAGTTATATCCTTTGAACTTCAAGTGTCTGGATGTACATTTCTTTCGTCAAATTTGGGAAGTTTTTGACCATTATTTCTTCAAATAATTTCTGTGTTCCTTTTCTCCTGGAACTCTCAGAATGTATACACTGGTCCACACAATGGCATTCTATAAATCTCTTTGGCATTCTTTTTTTTTTTTTTTTTTGAGTTGGGGTCTCACTCTGTTGCCCACAATGGAGTGCAGTGGTGTGATCTTGGCTCACTGAAACTTCCACCTCCTGGGTTCAAGCAATTCTTTTGGCTCAGCCTCCTGAGTAGCTGGGATTACAGGTGTGCACCACCAGGCCTGGCTAATTTTTGTACTTTTAGTAGAGATAGGGTTTCACCATGATGGCCAGGCTAGTCTCGAACCCCTGGACTCAAGTGATCCACCCACCTTGGCCTCCCAAAGTGCTGGGATTACAGGTGTGAACCACCACTCCTGGCTTCTTTGGCTTTCTTTACTTTACTTTTCTGTTTTGTTTTTTTCTCTTTGCTCCTCTGACAATAATTTCAAATGACCTGTCTTCCAATTTTGCTGTTTTTCTCTTCTGATTGCTCCAGTAATTGTTGAACCCCTCTAGTGAATTTTTCAATTCCGTTATTGTATCCTTTGGCTCTAGAATCTCTCTTTGGTTCTTTTTTAATAGTTTCTTTTTGTTGAAATCTTCATTTTGTACATTCATTGGTTTCCTGATTTTGTTTAGTTGTCCATTTGTGTTCTCTTTTAGATCAGTGACCTTTTTAAAGGTAATCATTTTGAATTATTTGCCAGGTAATCATAAATCTCTGTTTCTTTGAAGTTGGTTTCTAGATAATTACTTTGATCTTTTGATATTTTGCTGAGTTTTAGTCATTTGAGAAACAACCATGTCTCCCAGTCTTTACAGACGGGCCTCATATAGGGGACATTCTCACCAATCAACCTGGCTAGAAATTCTGAGGGGGCCTCTGAAACCTCCCGCTTTTTGAAAGTGGGGGAGTGTGACTTCTCTGGGTCTGTGTATGTAATTTCCCAATTAGAGAGGTTTGCAGGTTTCTCTGTCAGGAGCTTGCAATCTCTTGCTCTCAATAGTGTTTGTCTGCAGCATTGTAGGCTCTGTGGTGCTGCTGTAGCAAGCCATCACTGTTCCTTATTCTCAGTGGTGCACAGACATCCAAAGTATGCCAGCTCTCTGTTACCACCCCAGTGAGGCAAGAGAGAAACCATTCCCTTGGTAGCCCTCCAAAAAGTCAGAACACCTAATGCATGTTCCACTCCTCTCTCCCTCCTGGGTGAAAAGTCAAGAATTGGGCACTTTCTCCAGACTGCACTGATTGGTGCTGGTACCTGTGTT
Organism: Colobus angolensis palliatus; assembly: GCF_000951035.1. NCBI lineage: Eukaryota > Metazoa > Chordata > Mammalia > Primates > Cercopithecidae > Colobus > Colobus angolensis. Next base: position 27,405,793 of record NW_012116265.1, read on the forward strand.
GGCACTGTAGGCCCTGTGGTACTACAGCAAGCTGCCTCCACTCTCCCTGGCTTTCAGCAGCCCTCAGGCATTTAAACTGTGGTACTTCCGTCAATGCAGTGAGACAGAAAGCAGTTCTTTAGGCAGCTTTCTGAAAAGCTAGAATATTGCATGTATGTTTCACTCCTCCCCCACCGAAAGAAGCCATGAGTAGGGTGTTTTCTCTTGATTATGCTAAGCTATGCTGACTTGGAGGAGGGACTATCACAGGTAAAGTAAAACAGTTCTTACCCATTTCAATGTGGCTATTCTTGACTTTGTGCCAGCTTGGGGGTATTGCAACTACCTGTTTTCTGGAGTTCTCATGAAGCTATCATGACCATATATTGATGTTAAGTTGGTGTCTCTGTGAGGATATGAGGGTTGGGGCGTCCTATCTATTAACTTAATGTTTCTTAGCAATACCAGCTACAATGCTGACAATGAGGAAGGTAAAAAGCCTAACTCAAAGTAATGAATGATGCAACTTTTCATATAAAATAAAAAGGTAATAACCGAGAAAAATAAGAGAAATAAGACAAAATTTAAACTGAATAGCGAATATTACTTTGGGAATTTAGGTTTCACAAGTAAAAAAATTATATTTGAGAGCCAGGCATGATGGCTACTCAGGAGATTGAGGCAGGAGGATTCTTTGAGCCCAGGAGTTCAAATCCAGTCTGGGCAACATAGATCCAATCCCTAAAAAGTTTTTCTTTTTAAATTTGAGAACCGAGTAAATAAACTACATGAGGATATAGTAAAGAAAACTGAATAAAGTTGGTTTACTTAGATTAGATAAAAAAGTCGAGATAGTGCTTATAAACAGTACTTCAATAAATATTTATGGAAGTCAATTGCTAATTATCCTCAGTTATAAAAAGAAAGATAATGTAAATGATGGTAAGCAGCTATTATCAGATCCCGTGAATGCCAATCAAGATGACAAGGGATTAGGTTGTAGCAAGAGATAAGAATTTTTTTTTCTAAAAATAGGAGGCACAAGAAATTAACATACTTCTCCAAGGATTATTTCAAAATCCTCTTTCCTGGGAATAATAAAAAAGATAAAAATTAATGTTTCTTAATAGTAAGATGCAAGAAAATTAACCAGAAGACCTATCCATCTATGACAAATTAAGGGGTATAAGACTGAAAAGTCTGATTTATACTCCAGGCAAGAGGTAGTAATAAGTCCAGAACCTGGGTGGCAGTAGTGAGAATGAATGAAGGGATAGGGGCCAGAGTGAATACATGAGATAATTTGAAGAGAAGGAGCAGTTAAAAAAACAAACAAACAAAAAAACCCCAGTATTTTCAATAAATTAACATTAGAGTTTTTGCTAATGTTCATTGTTTTCCTTCTCTGTTCTCACACGGGTTTCTTATTTAGTATATTCTGCTGTCTTTTGCTTGCTCTGTCTGCTCAAGGTCTTTCTCTCATTTATTTATGCAGTCATCCAATCAACTTCTATTGAGAGACAGTCATGGTGATAGATTCTGGTAATAGTATCAGGGAACAAGATAGACAAGGTCTTGCAAGATGCTTAGGGTAGAGTAGAGGGGACAGTGGAGAAGATAGAAAAGCACTACACTGTAAATAGGCTTGCAATAAAGTAGGGAAACTATAGTATACTAGAAAAGAACTTGGGAGGGGCACTTTGCTCAGATTTGGGAGGTGATAGAAGGCTTCCTGAAAGAACTGTAGGATAGGTAGGAGTTATCCAGGTTTCGGAAGAAATGAGAAATCAACATTTTGGGAAAGAGGGAACTATCTGCAAATTGAAATGTCCATATGGCTGGTGCACTGCATTCCAGGTAAACCTAGAGATAAGCAGAAGCCATTGGCAAGCAATTTTAAGGAGTTGGGCCTTTAAACAAGAACAATAAGGAGCCATTAAAGGGTTAAAGTTATTAAAGGAGTATGATAGGTTTAGATTTGTATTTTAGAATGATAAAAATGCTTGTAGGATGAGGAATAAAAAACACTAAAGATTTCTGCTTTGGACAAATCAGTGGCTAGTGATGTTAGTCCTTGAAATATGGAAGAAGAATAGATTAAGATTATAAATTTAGTTTTAGTCATGTGGAGTATGAGATACTTGTGTAATATTCAAGAAAAGATCTACAACAGACAACTGGAAAAAAAAATCTGAAGTTTAGGAAGAAGATATGGATTGGAGTTACAGATTTCGTTTATTTGAAAGCCTTGTTAATAGATGGCTTTGTTCATGCATAATATAGGGTGTGAATGGAAGATCTATGGGAGAAGTCTGAATAATACTGATATTTATGACTGAACAAAAAACAAAACAAAACAAAACAAAAAAAATACACGAAAGCTACCAAAGAAGCTGGAGAAAATGCAAACAGATAGTTTAAAAGCAACACTAGAGGACAGAAGTGCCAAGAAAGATAATTACTTCATTAAGGAGAGAGGGATTTATAAAGGTACCCAAGCTTTACCTGCCTTCCTTTTAGGCTTTCCCTTCCTCTTATACCCTAATCGTAGTCCTAAATGCACCCATTTGCTTAAAACTCTGCTCTCAGAGGTGGCAGTCAAATTATCTGATAAATTTACGTAAGACTAGTGTATTTTAAAGCATAATTTATTACTCCAACCTGTTAATGTATCTTCATTAAAAGAGTAGATATTTTAAGACAATGTCTTTACTCTAAAGAATAATGATAAGGCTGGGTGCAGTGGCTCATGTCTGTAATCCCAGCATTTTGGGAGGCTGAGGCGGGTGGATCACCCGAGGTCAGGAGTTCAAGACCAGCCTGGCCAACATGGTGAAATCCCATCTCTACTAAAAATATAAAATTAGCAGGGTGTGGTGGTGCATGCCTGTAATCCCAGCTACTTGGGAGGCTGAGGCAGGAGAGTCACTTGAATCCGGGAAGTGGAGGTTGCAGTGAGCCAAGATCGTGTCATTGCACCCCAGCCTGGGCAACGAGAGCAAAACTCTGTCTCAAAAACAAAGAACAATGATAATACCAGAAGTACCAATAGTATACTAATAATAGTAATACTAGTAGTACTAGTAGTAACCATAACAACAGCAGCTACAAAGCTGTAGTACACAAAAAAGCATGGTGTTTGTATAAAGCCAGACATATAGATCAATGAAACAGAATAGGGAACCAATTAACTTTTGACAAAGGCATCAGGAACATGCACCAGAGAAAAGGTATCTTCCTCAGTAAACGGTGCTGGGAAAACTGGATAGCCATATGCAGAAAAATGAAACTAGATGCCTATCTTTTATTATATACAAAAATCACCTGAAAATGGATTAAAGACTTAAACATAAGAACAAAAACTATAAAACTGCTAGAAGAAAACACAGAAGAAACACACTTTGGGACATTGGTATAGGCAAATATTTTTTGGCTAAGACTTCAAAAGTACAGACAACAAAACAAAAACAGACAAATGAGACTATATCAAACTAAAAAGCTTCCACACAGCAAAAGAAACAATCAACAGAGTAGAGTTAACCTGCAACATGGGAGAAAATATTTGCAAACTGTTCATCTGACAAGGGACTAATATCCACAACATACAAGGAATTCAAACAACTCAACAGAAAAAACCCAAATAATTCCATTAAAAAGTAATCAAATTAGCTGAATAGACATCTCTCAAAAGAGGACATACCTATGGCCAATAGGTATATGAAAAAATGCCCAACATCACTAATCATCAGAGAAATGCAAATCAAAACTATAATGAAATATAATCCAGCTCCAGTTAGAATGGCTACTATAAAAACCAAAAGACAAAAAACAAACAGTAACGAATACTGGTGAGGATGTGGAGAATAGGGAACTCTTACACACTGCTGGCGGGAATGTAAATTAGTAAGACATTATAAAAAATACTATGGACTCCCTCAAAAAAGTACAAATAGAACTACTATATAACTCAGTAATTCTACAATTGGGTATATATCCAAAGGAAAGGAAATCAGCATATCAAAGAGATGCCTGTACCCCCATGTTTACTGAAGCACTGTCCACCATAGCCAAGATATAGAATTAAACTGTGTCCATCAATAAATAACTGGATAAAGAAAATGTGGTATATATGCACAATGGACTACTATTTAAAATAGTAGAAATTCTGTCATTTGCAGCAACACAGATGGAACTGGAAGGCATGTTAAGTGAAGGTAAGATAGGCACAGAATGACAGATACTGTAACCTTTCATTAAACTGTGGGAGCTAAAAAAGTTGACCTCATTAAGGCAGTGAGTGGAGTGATATTATCAGAGGCTGGGAAGGATGGGGTGGGGGATAAAGAGAAGTTGGCTAAAAGGTACAAACATACAGTTACATAGAATGAATAAGTTCTAATGTTTTATAGTACAGTAGGGTGACTATAGTTAACATCAATGTATTGTATATTTCAAAATAACTAGAATATAGAATTTGAAATGTTCCCAACATGAAGAAATGGTAAATGCTCAAGAGGTGATGGATATCCCAAATACCCTGAATTGATCATTACAAATTCTATGCATGTATCAAGATATCATAGGTACTCCATAAATAGGTACAAATATATATCAATAAAAATTCTAAATTCCATTAAAATAGACTAAAAAAAATCTATAAAAGTCAATCCCAGGAAAATGTACCACTTGTCCTATAAAACACAGGCTGAACAAAGTACATTAAGAAAACAATTAAGGCTGGGCACGGTGGCTCACGCCTGTAATCTTAGCATTTTGGGAGGCTGAGGCAGGCTGATCACGAGGTCAGGAGTTCAAGACAGTCTGGGCAACATAGTGAAACCCTGTCTCTATTAAAAACACAAAAATTAGCTGGGCATGGTGGCGCACGCCTGTAGTCCCAGCTACTTGGGAGGCTGAGGCAGAAGAATCACTTGAACCTGGGAGGTGGAGGTTGCAGTGAACTGAGATCATGCCTCTGCATTCCAGCCTGGGTGACAGAGCAAGACTCTGTCTCGGGGTGGGGGAGAAAGAAAGCAATTAAAACACTGTACTGAAGTGCTGAAATATAAGTTCACATATGGCATTCCTCACTGTAACATTTTTTAGTTTACTTGATTTCTTGCATAAAACCAGTTATTCATAAAAATAACAAAATTTTGCTTTATTAAAAATAAAGTGGTTGACAGAAGGAAATGAATTACAGGTGGAAAGATGACATAAGACAATAACTAGTATCATATCATCTTTATAGCATATGTGGTAATAAAATGATTTTGGCACCGATAATCAGATATTTGTTTATAAGTACCCATGGATATACCAGATATCAATTTCTATTCTTATCTATTGCTTATTTTGCATAATATTGAATTGGGTTTTGAAGGCCTTATTGAAGGCCTGTTAACTAGGTAACACAGCATGTTCGTTAAAAATGTGGGCTATAAAATCAAGGTCTGAAATACTAGCTTCAACTCATATACCATTTACTTACACAAGCAACTTATTTAACTCTGGAATCTTTAATTTCCTTATTTATTTAATGTAGAAATTAATAGAATTTTACTCACAGGATTTGTTGTTGTATGTGAGGATTAAGTAGGATGAAACATGTAGACAAGTATTTGATACACAGTAACATTCAATAAAAAGTAACCTTATTATCATCATTATCAAGAAAATAATGGTAATTGGTAGCATCAGTAGTAATAGTAACAATAATATCAGTTAACATTTACTGAGTGATTATGTACCTAGTATAAATATACTAATTAATCCTTGTAACAATCTATAAGGTAGATCATCTTATTACCACATTTTAAAATTTATTTATTTTATTCTTTACCATTTCTGCCCTTTGTGAACAAGTTATTACCACATTTTACAGATCAGGAAAGTGAGGTATAGAGATACTAAGCACTTGTTCAAGTTCACACAGCTAATAAGTAGAGAAATCAAGATTTTAACATAGGGAGTTTGACTCTAGAAAGGAAAAATGCCACTTCAACAAAGACTTAGTCTTAGAGTCAGAGTCACAGAAAGGAAAGTCAGGATATTTATAAGATTTTGAAGTTTGGTCCAAAGTAGATCTTTTAATATAGGCGCTTCATTAAGAATGGATAAAGATCATGATACAATCATTTAGGATTGATGGATATAGCAAGGTAAGGGGTTGTAAGAGCTTGTTCACATTTGGTGCCCACGAAAGAGGTTCAGTTTCTAAGGACTTGGTTAAGTCATATAATGGCATGGCAATTTCAGAAAAGTTGGGAACTCATTGTCTTCTTAATTAGGGCCAAGATTCGATTTTCAGGGATGTAAAAGAGGCATTAAGTTTGTTACATTTTATTTTGCCTTGGCCAAGGAATTTCTTATGGAAGTACTTTTGCAATCTGATTTTATGTGGGATATTTCTTCAAACCAATACAAAACTCTAGCTCATTAATTGTTTGCAATTTTGTTTCCTTTTTATTCTCAGGCTCCTTTTAAATAAACAATTTTGTTCATAGCAAAAATTCCTTAGGGTGCTTATTATAATTCTTCCATAGCAAGACTCTCACTAACAAAACAGAAAGAGAACAAGGAAGGTTCTCATAGGTTGATCAATGACCCAGGGCAAAGTTTATCTAAAGGACACCAGTCTTACAAGAAACCTGAAACTTGGTTTTCAGGGCCAGCTTGCAAAATACCTACTGAGGCCTATGTCTATGTTTTTCCTTATGAACTTACCCCTTACAGAGATATAACAGAAAATGACAAGGATAGACAGAGATAAATAGTAGTGTTATTGGTAATAAGACAGATTTTCACCAAGAATAAATGCATTTCCAAATTTAGATTATCAAAGGTGTCCTAAAAAGGATTCCTTACTCCTAGGAGACAAAATACAGTTGGCAACTGGAGAGCTCAAAGAAAATAAATCAAAGTTCAATCTAATGTGAGACTTATCTCACTGTAACAACTGGAAACACTCTCCATGCCCTAAATTGGAGGTTCAAAGGGACTCAGAGGAATTTATTTCTTTGAGGTGTGAGCCACTGTGCCTGGCCAATATAATGATCTTGGGAGACCAATAATTGTGCTTGCCCAAGGGTTTGGAGCTAAGATAACAGATTTACAAAACAAAAATGGAAAAATTTACACAAAAAAACCCCAAGAATTTTTACCTTTGTGAAGGTCTCTATTTTTTTACTGTGAAATAAAGATCAGTCACATGAGCACTCTGTGCCCATGTGACCCAACCCCAATAAAAACCCTGAACATTAAGGCTCAGTGAACTTCCTTGCTTGGCAATACTTGATGCATTCTGTCATATATTGTTGCTGGGAGAAATAAGCAATGTCCATATGGCTCCACTGGGAGAGGGCAACTGGAAGCTTGCACCTGGTTTCTCCTGGACTCTGCCCTATATATCTTTTTGCCTTTGCTGATGTTAATCTGTATCCTTTCAGTGTAATAAACCATAACCAGGAGTATAACACAAAAATAATGCGATATCCTGCTAGAAATAGAAATCATTCAATTTGCTAAAACTCCCAGTGGCATGAGTATCAGTAGACCTATTTCAGTATGACTCCCCTGTACTTCTCTTGATAAAGATCAGGAAGAAGATGGGGTGATGTAATTAAGCTATTAAGTTATAAAGAACAATAATAAAACAATTAGAATTTATACAGCACTTTTTTCTTAGGATCCTAAATCTTTTAAGACACAATTTTCAATGACATCATTTCAACGATACAGATAAGGAAAACCTATTATAGTTCCTTTTTATAAGATAGAAAAATGAATGATATACAAAGTTAAATGACTTCTGAGTTAATGCTATTAGTGATCAAACCAATAAATAAAATAGACGATAGAGGATTCTTTACTCTTGGTTTAGGGTTCTATGTTCTAAAACATGCTGCCTGTGAAGTTATGATATGTCAGGAATTCATATTCACAAAGTGATTATGATGTACTCTTTTGGGAGCCATATATACTTTTTTTAGAATTAGCTTCTCTTCAGGAATTTACATTATTATTATTATTATTATTATTTTCAGTTAGTTTGTTTTCAAATAACTTTTGGCAGTGAAACAATTAAAGAGATTCAGCATCACAGAGGAGCTCATTCCTACCCTCCTAGGAGTGTATCAAAGTTCTGGTATCAGCTTGCAAAAACAATTAGATTAAGGGAAATATTTATTAATATATTGATACTGGCAATATTTTTAGAAGGTAAAAGCCCTAATATTCATATTAGTCACATAAATGTTCCCCATTGCTTTTCTTCTTTTTTCACCAAAATATCATTTTTAGCTTTATAAGCTCTAGTTCAGCAGCCCACCAGAAATGGTAAAATACTTACTGGCTCTGAGAATGTTCTCCTTGCTGCTGCACCTGGACTGGACCTGTAGAAAGAGCATAAACTCAGTAATTTAGGGCTTATAGCATGAATAGGCAGATATACATATTTAAAGGGCAAGCTCCTGAGGTCTAGGAGCAAAGGCTTTACATATTAGTATTTCAGATGTCATAACAAGTTAGTAAAAAAATACTTGTTTCATCTTTTTTATTTATATTTTCCTTATTTTAAAGAAATAAGTGACTTCTAGAAAAAAATTTGGGGTACAATATTGCAAATTACACAGAGATAAACCAAAGGTGATTTTTTATTCATTTGTATTTAAAATCGGTATATGGAAATTTGTTACTGTATATTTAGTTGTAAATATTGGCCCTTAATATTAAGGCATTTAGTATATTTCTTGACTAGAATAATAATAAAATTCAAGTAATAAAGTTGTAACTAAGTATTCCATTAATTTTTTCGTATGTATATATATTAATGGGAAGAAAATAGAGAAATCCTTATATAACATTTACATTTGTTTCTGATAACCTTTGTTAATTATTATCATAATTTATCATACTTGTAATATTATGAAATATGCTTCTGTTGAAAATCAATGAAATTGAACAAAATTTATTTACCAGTTCTTAGGTGATATATAATTTATCAATCAGAAACCCTTATGCTTTTACTCTAATGTTTAGGTCAATGTGAAACATTCTTTTCTTTTCTTTTTTTTTTTTTTGAGACGGAGTTT